>NC_092712.1:76253173-76553173 GCF_047496885.1 Scyliorhinus torazame
GTGTGGCAGGGGATGGGATCCCAAAGGTAGGCTTAGATAGGTCAGATCAGGAAACAGGAGGTAGAACATTAGTTAGTGATGTAGTCAACAACTCGGAAAGATCAAAGAAACAAGGCTTAAAATCATCCAGCAAAGAAAATTGATGGGGTTGAGCTGTTTATACTTCAATGCAAGGAGTATTTCAAACAAGACAGATTAACTAAGGGTGCATGGCAGCAGGACATTGTTGCTTTTACAGAAACCTAGCTAAAGGAGGGGCCAAATTGGCAGCTCAGTATCCCTGGATATACAGTTTTCAGGCAGTGGAGAGTGTGGGAGACAAAAAAGGAGAGGGGTTTGCACTTTTGGTTAAAGAATCAATTCCAGTTGTGAGAAGGGATGATATATTAAATGGGCCAACAAATGAGCCTTATGGGTTGAGTTTAGGAATAAAAAAGGGGTAGTCACATTCCTGGGAGTGTACTACAGACCCCCAAATAATGAGAGGGAGATAGAAGAAGATATATGTAGACAAATTTCTGCCTGTAGGAATAAGAGGGCAATAATAGTCGGAGACTTTAATTATCCCAATATCAACTGGGATTCAAACAATATAAGGAGCATTGAGGGTGAAAA
Organism: Scyliorhinus torazame; assembly: GCF_047496885.1. NCBI lineage: Eukaryota > Metazoa > Chordata > Chondrichthyes > Carcharhiniformes > Scyliorhinidae > Scyliorhinus > Scyliorhinus torazame. Next base: position 76,253,789 of record NC_092712.1, read on the forward strand.
ATGAATGTACTGTGTTCAGGAATTTTTTAACAGTTTGTGACAAGCCCAACGAGAGGAGACACAATTCTGGATTTAGTCTTGGGAAATAAAGATGGGAAAATGGGAGAAGTGACAGTGAGCAGTATTGGGACGATAGACGATAGACAATTTTCTCTTCTTGACGGGGGGACACTGAGAAATGTGGGCGCCGGTGGAAAAAGGGACTGAGGTGGGGGATGGGGAATGGGGGAGCTGCGCCACAGGGGGCGAGGCCGACCCAGGAAAGCGTGGGTTGTTTCCCGCGCTAGGGAGATGATGGTGGGAAGATAGGCGCAAGGAGGATGAGAGTTCCACACACGGGGGGGGTCAAGGAGAGAACGGGGGAAGCCGGGGTCAGTTGGAGTCAGCTGACTTTTGGAAGCAACATGGGGTGAGTAACCATGCTAGATGGGGACCTAGCCCGGGCGGGGGGGGGGGGGGTCAACTGGGTTTCTGCTGCTGGGAGCGAGAGGGAGCTGGCAAGGGAAGAGGTGGTCGGGACGGGAGTGCGTCGCCTGGGGGACGGGTGGGTGCGCGGGACCTGGATGTGGGACTGGCCTAGAATAGGGGATGGCTAGTCGGCGGGGGGGGGGGGCCCAATCCGGCTGATCACGTGGAATGTGAGAGGCCTAAATGGGCCGATTAAGAGGGCCCGAGTGTTCACGCACTTAAAAGGACTGAAGGCAGACGTGATCATGCTTCAGGAGACGCATCTGAAGGTGGCAGATCAGGTTAGGTTAAGGAAAGGATGGGTGGGACAAGTGTTCCACTCAGGGTTGGACGCGAAAAATAGAGGGGTGGCGATATTGGTGGGGAAACGGGTGTCGTTCGAGGCTAGGAATATAGTGGTGGACAACGGGGGTAGATATGTGATGGTGAGTGGTAGATTGCAGGGAAAGGAGGTCGTGCTGGTAAATGTATATGCCCCGAACTGGGACGACGCGGGATTTATGAAGCGGATGCTGGGACGTATCCCGGGACCTGGAGGTAGGAAGCCCTGGTAATGAGGGGGTGATTTCAATACTGTGCTGGATCCAGGGTTAGATCGGTCTAGATCCAGGAGCGGAAGAAGGCCGGCAGCGGCCAAGGTGCTCAGGGGGTTTATGGAGCAAATGGGGGAGTGGATCCATGGAGATTTGCCAGGCCGTTGGCCAAAGAGTTCTCCTTTTTCTCCCATGTCCACAAGGTATACTCCCGGATAGATTTCTTTGTTTTGAGCAGGGCGCTGATTCCGAGGGTGGCAGGAATGGAGTATTCGGCCATAGCCGTTTCAGACCATGCCCCGCACTGGGTGGATCTGGAACTAGGAGAGGAGAGGGAGCAGCGCCCACTCTGCCGACTGGATGTGGGACTATTGGAGGATGAGGGGGTCTGTGGAAGGGTGCGGGGATGTATTGAGAGGTACCTGGAGGCCAATGATGATGGTGAGATCCAGGTGGGGTAGTATGGGAAGCGCTGAAGGCGGTGGTTAGGGGAGAGTTGATCTCCATTAGGGCTTACAAGGAGAAAAAAGAGGGCAAAGAAAGGGAGAGATTAGTGGGGGAGATTTTGAGTGTGGATAAAAGATATGCGGAGGCCCCGGACGAAGGACTATATAGAGAGAGGCGAAGACTTCAGACGGAGTTTGACCTGCTGACCACAGGGAAGGCAGAGGCACAGTGGAGGAAGGCACAGGGGATGAGATACGAATATGGGGAAAAGGCGAGCCGGCTGCTGGCCTACCAGCTTCGTAAGAGGATAGCGGCGAGGGAAATAGGGGGAGTTAGGGATGAAACGGGAACTACGGAGCGGAGAGCAGGGAAGGTAAATGAGGTGTTTAAGACCTTTTATGAGAGGCTATATAGGTCCCAACCCCCGGAGGGAAAAGAGGGGATGCAACAGTTTTTGGACCAACTAAGGTTTCCGAGGGTGGAGGAGCAGGAGGTGGCAGGTCTGGGGGCGCCAATCGGGGTGGACGAGGTGACTAAAGGGCTGGGGAACATGCAGGCAGGGAAGGCCCCGGGACCAGACGGGTTCCCGGTGGAATTTTACAGGAAATATGTGGACCTGTTGGCCCCGCTGCTGGCGAGAACCTTTAACGAGGCCAGAGAAGGGGGGACTGTACCCCCGACAATGTCGGAGGCGACGATATCACTAATCCTGAAGCGGGATAAAGATCCGCTGCAATGCGGGTCATATAGGCCTATCTCGCTCCTGAATGTAGACGCCAAGTTGCTGGCAAAAGTGCTGGCGACGAGGATCGAGGATTGTGTCCCGGGGGTGGTGCATGAAGACCAGACAGGGTTTGTAAAGGGGAGACTATTGAATGTCAACGTGCGACGGCTGTTGGGGGTGATAATGATGCTCCCAGCGGAGGGGGAGGCAGAGATAGTGACAGCGATGGATGCAGAGAAGGCATTCGATAGGGTAGAGTGGGAGTATCTATGGGAGGTGTTGAGGAGGTTTGGGTTCGGGGAGGGGTTTGTCAGTTGGGTCAAACTCCTCTATGGGGCCCCAGTGGCAAGTGTAGTCACAAATCGGCAGAGATCAGAGTTTCGGTTACATAGGGGAACAAGGCAGGGGTGCCCCCTGTCCCCATTACTGTTCGCGCTGGCAATTGAACCACTGGCCATAGCGTTGAGAGACTCTAGGAAATGGAGGGGGGTGGTTAGAGGGGGAGAGGAACACCGAGTGTCACTCTACGCAGATGACCTACTGCTGTATGTGGCGGATCCTGTGGAGGGGATGACAGAGGTTATGCAGATATTGAGGGAGTTTGGAGATTTTTCGGGATATAGGCTTAATATGGGGAAGAGTGAGCTTTTCGTAGTACACCCCGGGGATCAGGGAAGAGGGATAGGCGGCCTGCCATTAAGGAGAGTGGAAAGGAGCTTCCGATATTTGGGGATTCAGGTAGCCAAGAGCTGGGGAACTCTACACAAACTCAATCTGACGCGGCTGGTGGAGCAGGTGGAGGAGGATTTCAAGAGGTGGGATATGCTGCCGCTCTCACTGGCGGGCAGAGTGCAGGCGGTAAAAATGATGGTCCTCCCAAGGTTTCTTTTTGTGTTTCAATGTCTCCCCATTTTGATCACTAAGGCCTTTTTTCAGAAAATAGATAGGAGTGTTATGAGTTTCGTGTGGGCAGGGAAGACCCCGAGGGTAAGGAGGGGGTTCCTGCAGCGCAGCAGGGACAGAGGGGGACTGGCGTTGCCGAATCTGGACGATTATTACTGGGCCGCCAATATGGCGATGGTTCGCAAGTGGATGAGTGAGGGAGAGGGGGCGGCGTGGAAGAGGCTGGAGATGGCTTCCTGTAAAGGAACGAGCCTAAAGGCGCTGGTGAAGGCGCCACTACTGCTCTCCCCGAAAAGGTATACCACGAACCCAGTGGTGGCAGCAACCTTAAGGATCTGGGGGCAATGGAGGTGACATAGGGGGGTGACGGGTGCCTCGGTGTGGTCCCCGATCAGGAACAACCATAGGTTTGTCCCAGGAAGGATGGACGGAGGGTTCCAGAGCTGGCATCGGGAAGGAATTAGGAGATTGAGAGACTTGTTTCTTGACGAGGAGTTTGCGAGCCTGGGAGCGCTGAAGGAAAAGTATGAGTTGCCCCCGGGGAATATCTTTAGATACATGCAAGTGAGGGCGTTTACGAGGCAACAGGTGAGGGAATTTCCGCTGCTCCCGACACAGGGGATCCAGGGTAGAGTGATTTCAGGGGTATGGGTCGGGGAGGGCAAAGTGCCCGAAATATATCAGGAGATGAGAGACGAGGGGGAGGCGCTGGTAGAGGAGCTGAAGGGAAAATGGGAAGAACAGCTGGGGGAGGAGATTGAGGAGGGTCTGTGGGCTGATGCCCTAAGTAGGGTAAATTCCTCTTCCTCATGTGCCAGGCTTAGCCTGATACAATTCAAGGTCCTACACAGAGGACACATGACGGGAGCAAGACTGAGCAGGTTCTTCGGAGTGGAGGACAGGGGCGGGAGGTGCTTGGGAAGCCCGGCGAACCACACACGTGTTCTGGTCGTGTCCGGCACTGGATGAGTACTGGAGGGGAGTGGCAAGGGAGATTTCAAAGGTGGTGAAGGTCCGGGTCAAGCCAGGCTGGGGGTTAGCTATATTTGGGGTAGCGGAGGAGCCGGGAGTGCAGGAGGCGAAAGAGGCCGATATTCTGGCCTTTGCGTCCTTGGTAGCCCGGCGAAGGATCTTACTTATGTGGAAGGAAGCGAAACCCCCCGGCGTGGAGGCCTGGATAAACGACATGGCAGGGTTCATAAAACTGGAACGGATGAAGTTTGCGTTGAGAGGATCGGTTCAGGGGTTCTCCAGGCGGTGGCAACCGTTCCTTGACTATCTCGCGGAACGTTAAGGGAAAATAGATCGTCAGCAGCAGCCCAGAGGGTGGGGGGGGGGCGGGGGGGGGAGGGGGGGGGGGAGCACTATTTTTTGTTACTTTGCCAGTTCACTATTTTATTTAAATAATGTTACTTATTAGTTATTGTGTTATCTCTTATGTTGATTTGTAAGGTGGAAAAATTGTGTTTGAAAACTTTAATAAAATATATATATTTTTTTAAAGTGGGGCTTATCAGAGATAAAGAAGGGAACTTGTGCGAAGATGCAGAGGATACGGGAAGAATTTTAAGCAATGTTTTTTGTCTCCATGTTCACAAAGGAAGGGGATAGTGTGGATATAGTAATCCATGAGGAGCAATGTGAAATATTGGATAAAATAATCGTAATGAGAGAGGAAGCATTCGAGATGTTGGAATCCCAATGGATGGATTGTTTCCTCAGACGTTGAAGGAGGTCAGGGAGGAAGTAGCAGATGCTCTGAGGATCATTTTCCAATCTGCACTAGACACAGGAGAGGCGCCAGTGGACTGGAGGAATGCAAATGTGGTTGTGTTGTTTAAGAAATGTATGAAGGAAATGCCAAACAGAGGCCAGTTAGTCTTACTTCGATAGTGGGCATAATCCTGAGAGATCGAACAAACTGTCACATAGAAAGGCATGGACTCGTCAGGGATAGGCGGCATGGCTTTGTTAGGGAAAGGTCAAACGTTACAAATATGATTGAGTTCTTTGAGGAAGTGACGAGGGGGCCCCGATGAGGATAGTGGATGTTGTCTACATGGATTTTAGTAAGGCATTTGACAGGGTCCCATGTGGCAGACTGGTCAAAAACTTAAAAATCCATGAGATACAGGGCAATGTGGCAAACTGGATAAAAAGTTGGCTTCGTAACAGGAAACAAAGGGTAGTGGTCGATGGCTGCCCTTCCAAAAGGAAAGCTGCTTCAAGTGGTGTTCCGCAGGGTTCGGTGTTGGGATTCCTGCTGTTTGTCTTATATATTAATGATTTGGATTTGAACTGGGGGCACGATTGGGAAAGATGCAGATGGCACAAAAATTGGCCAGGTAATGGGTAGTGTAGAGGATAGCTGTAAGCTCCAAAATGATATAGATGGGTTGGTGGAGTGAGCAGGCAAATGTCAGATGGAGGTCAACTCTAAAAACAGCCGGCGAAGGATTCTTCTTCAGTGGAAGGATGCGAGGCTCCCAAGGCGTGGAATCCTGGATCAACGATATGGCGGGGTTTATTAAATTGGAGAGGGTGAAATTTACCTTAAGGGGTTTTTCAGGCGGTGGCAACCGTTCCTAGACTTCCTGGCAGAACGGTAGACAATGGTCAGCAGCAGCAGAAACCCGGGGGGAGGGGGGTGGGGGTGGGGGGGGGGGGGGGGGGAGGGGGGGGGCTGGTGGCTGGTTTGTTTTTCTTGAGGGGGCGTGTATATTTGCCTTTGTGTTGATGAAGGCTGTTAATTTATTATTTATGTATAGGGGGGGTGTTCTTTTCTTTCTGTATTTTATTGTTGATATTTTGTGAAAATTTGAATAACATTTTTTTTTTAAAACTCTAATAACAGTGAGGTAATGCATTTAGGGAGGTCAAACAGTAAAATGGAATACACAATAAACAGGAATATACTGAGAGGGATGGATGAAGTGAAAGATCTTGGTATGCAACTGCACAGGTTCCTAAAGGTAGCAGGACAGTTAGATAAGGTTGGAAAGAAAGCATATGGAATGCTCTCCTTCACTGATAGAGGTATAGAATATAAAAGTAGGGATACAATGGAACTACATAAGACACTGGTGAAGCCACAAATGGAGTATTGTGTGCTGTTCTGGTCACCACAGAAGGATGTAATTGCTCTGGAGAGAGTGCAGAGAAGATTTACTAGAATGTTGCCAGGCTGGAGAATTGTAGCTACAAGGAGAGATTGGAGAGGTTGGGCTTGTTTTCCTTGGAACACAGAGGGCTGAGGGGTGACATGATTGAGGTACAGAAAATTGTGAGGGGTAGAGATAGATTAGGCAGGAGGGACCTGTTCCCTTTGGCAAAGAGTTCAAAAGCCAGGGGCCATAGATTCAAACTAAGTGGCAGAACGATTAGAGGGGACATTAGGAAAAAGGTTTGTACGCTGAGGGTGGTGGGTGGGTGTCTGGAATTCGCTGCCTGAGTTGGTGGTGGAGGCAGAGACCCTAAACTACATGGAACTGTATCTTAAGTGCTGTAAACTGAACGGCTATGGGCTGAGTGCGAGAAGGTGGGATTAGAAATGGCACCTGGGTGCCTTTGGGTTAGCATGGACAAGATGGGTGGAATTGCCCCTTCTGTGCTGTGGTACGGTGCATAGTTCTTGTCTCCATATTGGAAAACTGATTTGGACGCACTGAAAAAGGTGGAAGAGGTTGTAGCCATCTGGGATGGCCACTTCCCGATTACAAAATGGACACTTTGCAAAGAATGCAAGGAAAATGGACAATACTGAGAAAGCAACCAGGTGCAAGGTTTGTCTGTTAATTGGAGCCGCAGCTCCCAGACAAGACCAAAACTGCAAATCCATTACCATGCTAATGAGCCATCCCCGGGGACAAAAGAGTAACATTTAAGTAAACGATACCAAGGCAGACACCCCGGCGCCAGAGGAGACCAGAACAAAGCAGGGCAACGGCCACCTAGGACACGCCCAGCCATCAGGGCATCCACCCCTTTATTGGAGGAAATCGATAGGAACAATTGAGAAACGGCCCAATTAATTGGGGCCAAGTTCAAGACCCGCCCAAAAGCGCGCAAAGCCCCTTTTGGGTATACGAAGGATCCCCCAAGAGAGAATCGTTCTCTTGGCTCCGGCTCTCACCGAGGAGAGACCTGCCCAAAAGCTGCACTAGAACAAGTAAGTCCAAGGTCAAGGCACTCTACCAGACAGACGTCCTTAGCTGTTATTCCATACCAGTTCCACCCCAGCAGCCTCAGAACCGAACAACGGCCATTGTTCCTCTGACTGAGTGGGCGCCCGAAGCTAAGTATAGGCTTTAGCAGTAGTGATTGTTTAGTCTGTAGTACTTGCGCATGATTATATTTCACTATGTGTGTAAATAAATAAGCATTTGACTTTGAACTAACTAACTGGTGTATCGCGTCTTTGATCGGTTTGAACCTTGTGGCGGTATTGAAAGATACCTGGCGACTCTAGAGCAAAACGTAATTAGAATTAAGGAAGGCGACCATATTGGCCGCCATCTTCCGAGCCAAATACAGAGAAATACAATTAGCAACAAGGTTTACAAGGATAATCCCAGAATTCAAGGAGGCTATAATTAGCAGGAAAGACTGAACTGATTGGGGCTCGTCTCTATCAGAGGGGGGGGGGGGGTGATCTAAAAGAGGACATTTAAATTATGAAGTGGTTTGATAGGATAGGCATAGAGAAATGTTTCAACTTGTGGAGGACCCAAAACCAGAAGATATAAACATAAGATAGTCATTAATCAATTCAAGAAAAGATTCAGGAAAAACTCCTTTACTGTGGCTACAGTGTGGAACTTGCGACCAAATTAGAGTGGATGAGATGAATAGCATAGATGGATTTAAAGGGACGCTCAATGAGTGCATGAGGGGACACTGAATAAATGGTAATACTGGTAGTTTCGGGGAAGGAGAGTGAGAGGCAAAACATGTGGAGCATTAGTACCACCATAGACCAGTTGAGTGGAGCAGCCTGTTTCTGTGCTGTAAATTCTATGTAAAACCTGGCAATTATCTTTGCTGTAATCGAGGCTGAATAATTTTCAGTATGTTGTGAGTATTTTCCTGGAGGCTTTCATCTTACAGATGACATGCAAAGGGGTTATTAAGAAACTCTGATAACTGGGCTCGGGGAAGGGGTGCCTTCAATATCTAATTGGTATTGTTGCTAAGTTTGGCTGTGTTTCTTAATTTGGCTCTGTTTCTTAATTTGGCTCTGTTTAATTATGTTTGCTCAAGAGTCGCCAGGTATCTTTCGACACCGCCACAAGGTTCAGAACCGAATACTGATCAATGACCCGATACACCAGTTATTAAGTTCAAAAGCAATGCTCATTTATTTACACACAGTCAAATCTACTCATGCATAAACTCTACAAACTAAACTACCACTATTACTAAAGCCTATACTTAGCTTTGGGTGCCCACTCAGTCAGAGGAACAATGGCCTTTGCTTGGTTCTGAGGCTGCTGGGTTGAGCTATTTACAGGGTAGCAACTAGGAGCGTCTATCACGTTGCGTGCGCTGACTTGGAACTAACTTGGTCTGGTGCAGCTGCTAGCCTGGTCTCTCTCTTCGCTGAGAGCCAAAGTCAAAGAAGAAAGATTCTCCCTTAGGGAATACCTTTTATACTAAAAAGGGCTTCGCGCGCCTTTGGGCAGACCTTGAACTTGGCCTCAACTAATTGGGTCTTTCCCAATCAGTCGTATCGATCTTCCTCCAATAGAGGGGTGGTTCCCTGATTGCTGGGCGTGTCCTAGGTGACCGTCGGTCTGCTTTGTTTTAGTCTCTTCTGGCGCCGGGGTGTCTGCCTTAACATTGTGTATCTAAATGTTTCCCTTTTGTCCCCGGAGATGGCTCATTAGTATATAGATTGCTTAGCAGTTTCTGTCCTGTCTGAGAGCTTAAGGTTCTAATCAACAGACAGAACTTGCTCCTGCTCGTTTCTTAGTATGGTCCAATTTTCCCAGCATTCTTTGCAAGTGTCCATTTTGTAATCGGGACGTGGCCATCCCAGATGGCTACATGGAAGGTTGCAAAAGGAGGGAGTTTAATAGTCACCTTTGGCATTGTGAAGAATAATTTGAGGTTGCATGACGTTTTTCTCGTCATTTCTGTTTCTTTGGTGATTTATTGTGTTCTCCGGACTAGTGATTTCAGTTTGAAGGAAATCCATCCACAAGCTCTCCAGTAACATACAATCAAGGCTAAATGCACCCTTTTTTTCCAACAACACCCTCTCTCATCTCACTAACAGATTGAAAAACAGCTTCTTCCCCGCTGTTACCAGACTCCTAAACGGCCCTCTTATGGGCTGAACTGATCTCTTCACACATCTTCTCTACTGAGTAGTACGACACTCCTGTATGCTTCACACAATGAACTGTATGCAATACTTTTCACTGTACCTTGGTACACGTGACAATAAACAAATGCAATCCAATCCAGTCTCAATAGTGTCCTCCACACTCCTGATTAACTAGCCAAACAACCCCTCTTCTTCTCCTTCTTTGGCTCTGAGCATCCCTGCTCTTGCCTTCATGTAAGGAATTCTGTTGTATACTTACGCACTGGCAAGTGGTGTTGTCAGTAATGGCTGACCAGGAATCTGAGCCACTCTTACTGCCTGCCTGGGGTGTGTGGGAGGGATCAACGGATTGATTATCAACCTGCTTGGCCACAGGTCATGGAGTGGGGACTTGAATCTGGACCTTCTGGTTCAGGGGCTGGGGCCTGCCCCGCTGAGCAACAAAAGCTCCCCGCTCTGTCATTCTCCAGACCAATTTGTACTGAATTGGGAACATGAATCGTGGATCATGGAGAGCTGATTTGCAGTTGGCTAATGTCCATTAATTTAGCATGCTTAACCTATACTGGATTCTGAGCCAGGACCCAATTGTAATAGGCACTGTCAACTCAATACTTCAGTTACCTAGGCCCGGTATGTAAAAATGATTTTATATTCTGTGCACTATTCTTTGAAATGAAATGAAAATCACTTATTGTCACAAGTAGGCTTCAAATGAAGTTACTGTGAAAAGCCCCTAATCACCACATTCCGGCACCTGTTTGGGGAGGCTGGTATGGGAATTGAACCGTGCTGCAGGCCTACCTTGGTCTGCTTTCAAAGCCAGCGATTTAGCCTTGTGCTAAACCAGCCCCTTTATGTTGCTTTTGAGTAGTGAGATGTATGAGTTTGAACTGTGAACCATAGATGTTTACTGCACAGTAGGCATACAAGGCTATGGGCTAAGTGCTAAAAAATGGGATTAAAATAGTTAGGTTGTGGTGTTGGGTGTTCTAACACACAGAAGAGCCAACACAGTTGCATATGGTACAACACTTGTTTATTTAAACTCACTATTTACAACTTGGTCTTTGCACTCTGCACGTGGGGGGCTCCCTGCTTGTGGTGTTTCAACAGCTCTTTCATGCTTCCTTCTCCCCAGACCTACTGACCTCCAGGTGTCGTGCTCGTGCTTTTTATGTGGTTGGTGTTCTTGTCTGTGATTGGTTGTGGTGTTGTGTACTCTGATTTGCCTGTTAGTGTGTCCATCATGATGTGTGTGTTTGAATATCATGACATCCCCCCTTTTTACAAAGATATGTGCTTACGTGGTAATAAATATGATCGTGACGTGAGTGCATCTAAGAGTGTGTGTGTGTCGTGTGCAGCATGTGTCTATGACGGAACTATGTACATGGGGCGATGTCGAGTGCGTCACATGAATCCAGTTGTACCATAACATAACAGAAATGCGAACGAGAGAAGAAGAAAAAAAATTTTGAACAGTTGTCCAGTCAGACGACATCTGGAACGATAAACAACAACAGGTTATCATGTAAAATTGTCCAACTTATTAAACATATGAACTGTATTATAAGTCCATTCTAATGGGTTTGCGACGAATTCGGGTTGACCGCCTTAAGGGTGGATCAAGAACCACCGGCTGCTGTGCAGGCATGGCCATGGGTGGCGATGGAAAGGGCGTGATGTGCGGCAGCTCCACAAAGTCATCCTCGGAAGCCTGTTGAGGATCTGGCGTGTTGTGTGGCTGTGAACGTGGAAGTCGGCGAAGGGCGCGCCGATTGCGGCGACGCACGGAACCATCCGGCATGCGAACCAGGAACGAGCGGGGAGCCACTTGTCGGAGGACTTCGGCCGGTGCTGACCAGCCACCATACGGTTGATGGACGCGTACTTTGTCTCCGGAGGACAGGGGGGGCAGGTCCGTCGCTCGTGTGTCGTACCGACCTTTCTGGCGATCACGCTGCAGTTGCATGTCCCGAAGAACCGCCTCATGGTCTGTTGTCGGTGCCAGGACGGAAGGTACCGTCGTCCTGAGGGAGCGACCCATTAGTAGCTGCGCTGGCGAGAGGCCCGTGGATAACGGGGCCGATCGATAGGCCAGCAAGGCAAGGTTAAAGTCCGATCCGGCATCAGCCGCCTTGCACAGGAGCCGCTTTGCGATGTGGACACCCTTTTCAGCCTTCCCGTTCGATTGTGGATGCAGAGGGCTGGATGTCACATGAGTGAAACCATATGCTGCGGCAAAGGACGACCATTCACGGCTGGCAAAACAAGGTCCATTGTCTGACATGACAGTCCTTGGAATGCCATGGCGAGCAAACGTTTCCTTGCAGGCCCCAATGACTGCGGACGACGTCAGATCATGGAGAGGCATGACTTCCGGGTAGTTTGAGAAGTAGTCTATAATAACAATGTAATCTCTGCCGAGCGCGTGAAATAGGTCAACACCCACCTTCGCCCAGGGGGACGTCACCATCTCGTGTGGTAGAAGTGTTTCCGGAGGTTGCGCCGGCTGAAACCTCTGACAGGTTGTGCAGTTGAGCACCATGTTGGCTATGTCTTCATTAATACCCGGCCAATATACCGCCGCCCGGGCCCTTCGTCTGCATTTTTCGACACCCAAGTGGCCTTCGTGTAGTTGACGAAGAATCATCTGGCGCACACTGTGTGGAATGACGATCCTATGCGATTTCATAAGGACCCCGTCTATATTGGTGAGATCATCTCGCACATTGTAAAACTGGGGGCACTGCCCTTTTAGCCACCCTTCCGTCATGTGGCGCATCACTCGCTGCAGCAGAGGGTCAGTCGCCGTCTCTGCGCGTATGTGGGCCAGACAAGGATCATCAGCTGGCATATTTGCTGCTGTCAGAGTCACGTGTGCCTCAATTTGACGCACGAACCCCTCCGCATCTGGTGGTGTGCTCACTGCTCGGGAAAGAGTGTCCGCCACTATGAGTTCCTTCCCCGGAGTGTAGATCAGTTCAAAATCGTACCTCCTGAGTTTGAGTAAGATGCGCTGGAGGCGAGGAGTCATGTCGTTCAGGTCTTTGTTAATGATGTTGACCAGGGGGCGGTGGTCAGTTTCGACCGTGAATCGTGGCAGGCCATACACATAGTCGTGGAACTTGTCCAGTCCAGTTAACAAGCCCAGGCATTCTTTTTCGATTTGCGCGTAGCGCTGTTCGGTAGGGGTCATGGCTCGTGAGGCATACGCAACCGGGGCCCATGATGACGTGCTGTCTTTTTGCAGGAGTACCGCTCCAATACCAGATTGGCTGGCGTCTGTTGAGATCTTTGTAGGGCGAGTCGCGTCAAAGAAGGCCAGCACTGGTGCCGTGACCAGTTTGTGCTTGAGCTCCTCCCATTCCTGCTGATGCGACTGGTGCCAGTTGAATTCCGTCGATTTTTTTACGAGATGGCGCATGTTTGTTGTATGAGAAGCCAGGTTGGGAATGAACTTCCCAAGGAAGTTGACCATGCCCAGGAATCTTAAGACAGCCTTCTTGTCAGCCGGTCGTGGCATGGCTGTGATGGCGCTAACCTTGTCTGCATCGGGACGGACCCCGGACCTTGAGATGTGGTCCCCGAGGAATTTCAGCTCCGTCTGGCCGAAAGCACACTTCGCACGGTTGAGACGCAGGCCATTTTGCCGTATGCGGGTGAAGACACGTCGAAGACGATGCATGTGTTCCTGCGGAGTGGTGGACCAAATGATGATATCGTCCACATATACACGTACCCCTTCGATGCCTTCCATCATCTGCTCCATAATGCGGTGGAATACTTCAGATGCCGAAATGATGCCGAATGGCATCCGGTTGTAGCAGAATCTGCCAAAAGGGGTGTTGAATGTGCATAGTCTTCGGCTGGCCGGGTCCAGTTGGATCTGCCAGAATCCTTTGGACGCATCCAATTTAGTGAATATGTTGGCTCGCGCCATCTCGCTGGTGAGGTCTTCTCGTTTTGGGATGGGATAGTGTTCCCGCATGATGTTGTTGTTCAGATCTTTTGGATCTATACATATACGGAGCTCGCCAGAGGGCTTCTTTACACAGACCATGGAGCTGACCCATGGCGTGGGCTCCGTGACCTTGGATAGGACCCCTTGGTCCTGAAGAATCTGCAGTTGTGCCTTGAGGCGGTCTTTGAGAGGCGCAGGAACCCTGCGAGGTGCGTGAACAACAGGGATGGCGTCCGGTCTGAGTCGAATCTTGTACGTGTGTGGCAATGTCCCCATGCCTTCAAAAACCTCCTGGTTGTGAGCGAGGAGGGAATGGAGATTCGCGTGGAACTCAGCATCCGGGAAGTCGGATATCTCATCTGGAGAGAGAGACATGATGCGCTGTACCAGGTGAAGGACCTTACACGCTTGTGCGCCCAGTAACGAGTCCTTTGATGAGCCCACAACTTCGAAGGGGAGTGTGGCCGTGTACCCCTTGTGAGTCACCTGTAGCTGGCAAGATCCTACGGACGGGATAACGTTCCCGTTATAGTCAACCATCTTAAGCCGGGATGGTGTGATGAGTGGTTTGACCTTCATGGCCTGGACTGCAGAGTAAGCAATCAGGTTGGCGGATGCGCCGGTGTCCAGACGGAAGGCGACGCGCGATCGGTTGACCGTCAGGGTGGCACACCACTCATCGTCTGGATTGATGGCATTGACCTTGTTGACATCAATGACGGCAACTCTGAAGTCATCCTGGTCATCTGCATCACTTAACTGGAAGTCTTGATGCGTGGGCTGGACGGTCCTGACTCGTGTGCGAGGTTGTCGAGGATGCGCCGGATCCATGGGTTGAGCCGCACGACAGCGGGCTGCGTAGTGGCCTATCATGGCACATCTGTTGCACTGTTGGTATTTTGCAGGACATTGCCCTTTTAAGTGTAGACCTCCACACTTGCTGCACGTCATGACGTCACGGCGTTCGTTGCGCCACTGCGCATGCGCAGTGCGATCTTGCGGTGGGCGCGCCTGCGCAGTGCGTCCCTCGTTGTGGCCGTTATTCTTGGCGCGCACCTGCGCGGGAGACCGCGAAAAGCGCGGGAAGCGGCCGCTGTCGTCCGGGCCGTGGGGCGGGAAGAAATCGACGGCCTGGATGCGTTCAACGTCGTGGGCGGCCTGGCTTGCCGATTCGACGGCTGGGGACCCCCTCCGTGCCAACTCGGACGCCTGGAATCGGGCAAAACGGCAGGTCGCATTTTCATGGAGGACACAGGCTTCCACAGCAGACGCTAAGGTGAGGCTCTTTATTTTAAGAAGCTGCTGGCGTAGGCCACTGGAGGCAACGCCAAAAACAATCTGGTCCCTGATCATGGACTCTGTGGTGGTGCCGTAACCGCAGGACTGCGCTAGAATCCGGAGGTGCGTCAAAAAGGGTTGAAAAAGCTCCTCCTTACCTTGCAGGCGTTGCTGAAAGATGTATCTTTCGAAAGTTTCGTTTACTTCAGTTTGAAAGTGCTGGTCCATTTTGAGGATGACCGTGTCATATTTGGCCTGGTTTTCGCCTTCCTCGAACACCAGTGAATTAAAGACATCATTTGGGTGGGGGCCTGCGTAGAAGAGGAGCATTGCAATCTTCGAATCATCCGAGACATTCTGTTTTTCGGTGGCACGGATGTACAGGTCAAATCGCTGCCTGTAGAGCTTCCAGTTGGTGCCTAGGTTCCCCGTGACTTGCATCGGCTGCGGTTTGCCGGTGTGGTCCATGTCCAGAATGGCAGGTTGGTAGGCAGGTATCGATCCACTCCTGTACCATGTGGTGTTGGGTGTTCTAACACACAGAAGAGCCAACACAGTTGCATATGGTACAACACTTGTTTATTTAAACTCACTATTTACAACTTGGTCTTTGCACTCTGCACGTGGGGGGCTCCCTGCTTGTGGTGTTTCAACAGCTCTTTCATGCTTCCTTCTCCCCAGACCTACTGACCTCCAGGTGTCGTGCTCGTGCTTTTTATGTGGTTGGTGTTCTTGTCTGTGATTGGTTGTGGTGTTGTGTACTCTGATTTGCCTGTTAGTGTGTCCATCATGATGTGTGTGTTTGAATATCATGACAAGGTGACCGTTTTTGACTGGCGCAGACACGATGGGCCTTATGGCTTTTTCTGTGCTGTAGACCTCTAGGACTCCAAATAATTGGTTTAATACAGTGCCTTTCACCTCCTCCTGTTCCAAATAAAGCACTTCACAGTGTAATCACTGTTACTTTACAGCAGCCAATTCTCTCACAGTCAGGTTCCAACAATAATGAGATAAATAACCAATTAAATGGTTTAGTGGTGTTGGTTGAGGATATGTTTGCCTGGTCATCTAGAAAACTCCCCTAGTCTTTAATGAATGATGACATGGGAATCACTTGAACAGACAAATTGGGTTTGCTCGTCTGAAACAGAGTGGGGGCGGGGGCGGATTTTAACCTTCTGATCTGTCAGAAGTTGAGGGGAGGGGGGTCGGGATTCAAGTGAACCTTCTACCCAACTGAAAATTGCTCACATTTTTGGGGTGGTTCATATCCCCCCCCCCCCCCCCCCCCAATGTCTCCAAAACTCACTCAGTTCTGCATTCAACCAAAATGATGTGCTCAAGTGCTTGGAGTATGGTTTGAAGCTATGACTGCTGATTCAGAGACAAGAACATCCTCGCTGAACCAACCGTAACACTGGAAGAAGGACATTTGGCCCCTGGTGTCCCTTCTCTCCTAGAACTGCTTCACGTGCTCTGGGCGTGAGAGAGATTCCTCCATTTTGTCACTGCCACTTCTCTGCTTCAAAGTGTTTACATTTCGCTTGCAATTATTTCTGCATCAATTACTCTGCTGGAGTTAGTATTGTAACAATGCTTGTATTAAATATTCTTCGTACTGAAGGAGTGCGACATGTAGGAGGTGCGAACCTTCAGAAAAGGTACAAGAATGTTTGCAGCGCTAGTCAATCTGAGAATATATTCCCATGAACTACCTGTAAATATGACTTCATTAACTCTGTCTGTTCTAATGGTTCAGGTGGATGTTAAAGCGTCTATAGCAGCAATTCGAAAAGAGTACCGAGTTCTCCTGGTTTTCTGGCTGACCCTACTTGCTTGACCAATATCACTCAAGGCAGGAAACCAGGGGCTGGACAGGAAACCAGGGGTTGGTTTAGCACAGGGCTAAATCGCTGACTTTGAAAGCAGGCCAGCAGCACGGTTCCATTCCCGTACCAGCCTCCCGAACAGGTGCCAGAATGTGGCGACTAGGGGCTTTTCACAGTAACTTCATTTGAAGCCTACTTGTGACAATAAGCGATGTTCATTTCATTTCAAGGAAACGGATTAACTGGGTACAGCAATCTCCTTTGCCTACAGCAGTCATTTTCAAACTCAGGGTCACGACCACATGGAGGGTGTTGGGAGGGCCACATCGCGGGGCCATCAGTCGCGTCACAGAGCCGTCAATCGCGGCGTTCCCAATTGCGGGAAGAAGTGCCCAACGGCTGCGACTTGCTTTAAAAATGCCAACCGCGACTGACTTCCAGAATGCGCAGACCAGAGCCCAGTGAGGCAGGCGGCCTCCTCCTGACATCAGCATGCTGACCCAGGAGCAAGTTCTTTTAAAAATCACTAGAGTCCTCTCTCCAGGAGCAGCGGCAGAGAGCAGGTCACGCACCCTGGACACTGACGCCACATGCTTGTATTAGGGCAGCACGGTAGCATTGTGGATAGCACAATTGCTTCACAGCTCCAGGGTCCCAGGTTCGATTCCGGCTTGGGTCACTGTCTGTGCGGAGTCTGCACATCCTCCCCGTGTGTGCGTGGGTTTCCTCCGGGTGCTCCGGTTTCCTCCCACAGTCCAAAGATGTGCAGGTTAGGTGGATTGACCATGATAAATTGCCCTTAGTGTCCAAAATTGCCTTTAGTGTTGGGTGGGGTTACTGGGTAATGGGGATAGGGTGGAGGTGTTGACCTTGGGTAGGGTGCTCTTTCCAAGAGCCGGTGCAGACTCGATGGGCTGAATGGCCTCCTTCTGCACTGTAAGTTCTATGATTCTATGCTCTGGGCGCGAGAGAGATTCCTCCATTTTGTAGCTGGCTGGTGTGAACTCCAGAGCCTTTGGTGAACAACCCATGAAGAAGAATCTGAAATCGGGAACAAAGCAGCATAAAGATGATTACTTGAGATGTGGGTTATTAATCGTGCCACTGCAAATCAGGATGCAAAGCTCATGTGTGTTATATGCAGGGAAGTACTGGCAAATGAAAGTTTAAAACCATCAAAATTTCAAAGGCATTTGAAGACTAAGCATGAGAAGTTCAAGGACAAACCTTGATTTTGTTTCAACAGATGCAGTGAGAACCTAAATTATCAGCTGAAGTCCTTAGCAGAAATGTAACATTGAATGACAAAGCATGTGAGATCGTGAAGACCCAGCAGGCTCACCTATCATATTAAAGGTAAGTGAAAATGGTGGGACTTGAAATTCAGGCAGCGTGGGTTGCGAAGGCCGACCGGCATGAATCGCGAAGGATGGCCGGTTGGTACAAATAGGTCCCTGGCAAAAAAGATTTGAAAAACACTGGCCTACAGAACAACTTATCATGATATTCAGGTAAACATCATGGTGCAAACATACATACATACTGATGGACATATCAACGGACCAATCAATACACACACAACACCACAGCCAATCACAGGCAAGAGCATACACACTATAAAACAGGGAACACGGCACGTCCCGCTCATTCCAGCAGGAGACAGCTCAGGGCACAGAGCTCACAGCAAGCCACTCAGATATCCACCATGTGCTGAGTGCCACTCCAAGATAGTGTTAGGGATAGGTCCACAGATTCAAGGGTAATGAACGAACCACAGTAACCAGTTTACCATTGTAAATATTGTTAGTAATAAAACTGAGTTGTACCATCAGCAACCGTGTTGGTTTGTCTGTGTAGCAGAGCACCCAACATGACATAGTATCATGATTGGAACCCGGTAACTGTGAGACCTACCTACGGATCCTCCGGAATCTGCCATCCTGTGCCATGGACACCGTCAGCACGCCGCAGCCGTTACAAATCGCTGGAAACTTCGGCGTCAATTGGGAGCTGTTCAAACAGCGCTTCCAGTTCTTCCTGGAAGCCATCGAAAGGGAGAGTGCTTCGGACACCAGAAAAATTGGCCTCCTCCTCTCCATGGCAGGGCAACACGCCATCCATGTCTACAACTCCCTGGTGTTCGTGGAAGGTGAGGACAAGACCAAGTACAAGACGGTCCTTCTCAAACTCGACCAACACTTCAACGTCGAGGTCAACGAGAGTTTCCAGAGGTATCTCTTCCAGCAGCGCCTGCAGGGTAAGGATGAGCCCTTTCAATCTTTCCTTACGCATCGCCGTATCCTCGCGCAGTCCTGAGGTTACGACACCACCTCCGATTCAATGATTCGGGACCAGATTGTTTTTGGGATCACCTCGGGCGCCCTACGCAAGCAGCTCCTCAAAATTAAAGGCCTCACCCTAGCCTCCGCAATCGAAGCCTGTGTCCTTCATGAAAACGGGACCAGCCGCTTCTCCCAACTTCAAGTGGCTGAATCGGCGCGGCAGGGGTCCTACGCGCCCGAATCAGCAAGGCAGGCGCCCTACGAGGCCGAACGGGTCCAGGCGATCGAGTTCCTCCCGGCCGGCGGCCCGGACGAGGGTGGCCATTTCGCCCGCTTTCCGCGGCCTCCCGCGTTTGTGCGCGCCAAAAAAGACGTCGACGCAGAGGGACGTGATGCGCAGGCGTGCTCGACGCAAGACCGAACTGCACAAGCGCGGTGGCGCAACGAACGCCATGACGTCACGACATGCGGCAACTGCGGAGCCGCACATTTAAAGCGGCAATGTCCGGCAAAAAAACGACAATGCCTCCGCTGTGCAAGATGGGCCACTACGCTGACTGCTGTCGAGCAGCTCAACCTGCCAATGCTCCCCAATTCCGACAACCTCGCAGGGACGTGCGGGCCATTCAGCCTCCGTACTACGAGTCGTGCCCAGACAATATCCAAACCAGTGACACAGACGACCGGGACGCCTTCCGTGTTGCGATCATTGATAGGAACCGGATGGCAGGACCCACCAGCCGATGCCAGTGAACAGCGTCAATCCGGGTGATGAATGGTGTGCCACCCTAACGGTCAACCGATCACCGATAACATTCCGCCTGGACACTGGTGCCTCCGCCAACCTAATAGCATGGTCAGACTTCTACGCCTTGAAGGTCAGACCACCAATTCGGCCATCCCGTTGCAAGATGGTCGACTATAATGGAAACGTTATCCCGGCCATGAGATCCTGCCAGCTCCAGGTGACACACAATACATACACAGCCACACTCTCCTTCGAGATAGTCGGATCATCAAAGGACTCCCTGCTAGGCGCACAGGTATGCAAGGTTCTCCACCTCATGCAGCGGGTACACACTCTGTCTCTAGAAGGCACATCAGACTTCCCGGATGCAGAATTTAGGGCACAGCTTCAATCGCTCCTCGTCCACAACCAGGAGGCATTCGAGGGCATGGGCACACTGCCCTATACCTACAGAATACGACTCAAACCGGACGCCACCCCGGTCATTCACGCACCTCGCAGGGTCCCAGCGCCACTCAAAGAACGCCTCAAGCAGCAGCTGCAGGATCTCCAGGACCAAGGGGTGCTATCCCGGGTCATGGAGCCCACGCCATGGGTCAGCTCCATGGTGAGTGTTAAGAAGACCTCTGGCGAGCTCCGGATCTGCATTAACCCGAAAGACCTGAACAACAACATAATGAGGGAACACAACCCCATACCCAAACGGGAAGAGATCACGAGCGAAATGGCCCGGGCTAAAATCTTTACAAAGCTGGATGCCTCGAAGGGTTTTTGGCAGATCCAACTGGATCAGTCCAGCAGGAAGCTGTGCACCTTCAACACTCCTTTCGGCAGGTTCTGCTATAACAGAATGCCGTTTGCCACCATCTCGGCATCCAAGGTCTTTCACAGGATCATGGAGCAGATGATGGAGGGCATCGAAGGGGTGCGCGTCTATGTTGATGACGTCATCATCTGGTCCACCACACCACAGGAGCACATCAATCGTCTCCAGCGTGTCTTTGCGCGGATACGGGAAAACGGCCTGCGCCTCAACCGAGCCAAGTGTTCTTTCGGCCAAACCGAGCTGAAGTTTCTGGGGGACTACATATCCCGGTCAGGGGTCCGTCCGGATGCAGACAAGGTGAGCGCCATTACAGCCATGCCGCAGCCGGCAGACAAGAAAGCAGTGCTACGCTTCCTAGGCATGGTCAACTTCCTGGGGAAGTTCATTCCCAAGCTTGCCTCCTACACGACGGCTCTTCGCCACCTCAAGAAGTCAAGAAGTCCACGGAGTTCCAGTGGCTGCCCGCACACCAGAAGGATTGGGAGGAGCTCAAAATTAAGCTCACCACAGCCCCGGTATTGGCGTTCTTCGACACTACTCGAGATACAAAGATCTCGACTGATGCCAAACAGTCCAGCATTGGGGCGGTACTCCTACAGCGGGGTGACACTGCGTCATGGGCCCCGGTCGCCTATGCCTCGCGGGCCGTGACCCCCACAGAACAGCGCTATGCGCAGATCGAAAATGAGTGCCTGAGTTTGCTAAGCGGAATAGACAAGTTCCATGACTACGTGTTTGGTCTCCCCCAGTTTACCGTTGAGACTGACCATCGCCCCCTGGTCAGCATCATAAATAAGGACCTGAACGAGATGACCCCTCGCCTCCAGCGCATCCTACTCAAACTCAGGAGGTGTGACTTCCAACTGGTCTACACCCCGGGTAAGGACCTTATCATTGCGGATGCCCTATCTACAGCAGTGAGCACACCGCCCGACTCGGAGGGGTTCGTCTGTCAGGTCGAAGCGCAGGTGGCCTTCACATCGGCAAATCTGCCAGCTGACGACTCCAGTCTGGCCCGCATTCGCCAGGAAACTGCGGCTGACCCCCTTCTACAACGGGTAATGCGCCACATGACGGGAGGGTGGCTCAAAGGACAGTGCCCGCAGTTCTACAATGTCCGGGACGACTTAGCCGTCATTGATGGTGTCCTCCTAAAGCTGGACCGGATTGTGATTCCACACAGCATGCACAAGCTGGTCCTCGACCAACTACACGAAGGCCATCTGGGGGTCGAGAAGTGCAGACGGAGGTCCCGAGAAGCTGTATACTGGCCGGGCATCAGTGATGACATTGCCAATATGGTGCTCAACTGCCCCACCTGCCAAAGGTTTCAACCGGCGCAACCTCCTGAGACGCTTCAGCCCCATGAGTTGGTGACGTCCCCCTGGGCGAAGGTGGGTGTGGACCTTTTTCACGCGCTCGGCAGGGACTATGTAATCGTCATAGATTACTTTTCAAACTATCCAAAGGTCATACGCCTGCACGATTTGACATCGTCCGCTGTCATAAGGGCCTGCAAAGACACCTTCGCACGCCACGGCATTCCGATTACTGTCATGTCGGACAATGGGCCCTGTTTTGCCAGCCAGGAATGGTCATCCTTTGCTGCCTCGTATGGCTTCACACACGTGGCGTCCAGCCCTCAGCATCCCCAGTCCAATGGAAAGGCAGAGAAGGGTGATCACATCGTCAAGCGGCTCCTCTGCAAGGCTGCTGCTGCCGGATCGGACTTCTGCTTGGCCCTGCTAGCCTATCGCTCGGCCCCACTAGCCACTGACCTCTCACCAGCCCAGGTGTTGATGGGTCGTGCCCTCAGGACCACTGTGCCGTCCATTCTGGTCCCCACAACCAACCATGCTCCAGTACTGCACAGGATGTGACAGCAGCGCGTTCGCCAGAAGATGGCATATGACATACGGGCAACTGATCTTCCCGCCCTGGCGCCTGGGGACGGCGTCCGCATCCACCTACCAGAAGGTGGTTGGTCAGCACCTGCCGAAGTTCTCCGACGCGTGGCTCCCCGCGCGTTCCTGGTTCGCATGCCTGATGGCTCCATTCGCAAGCGCCGGGCTCTTCACCTGCTTCCACGCTCGCTATGGGAACTTACACCGGTGCCACACCCTCCTGTTGTTCCTGATGTCGACTTCGTGGAGCTTCCTGCCACCATGCCCATTCCGTCGTCACCCGTGGCCAGGCCCATTCCTCAGCCGGTGAATCCTGACCCACCCTTGAGGCGGTCAACCCGAATTCGTCGCCTACCTACTAGGCTGGACTTACGAGCCTGTTTGAACATTGAACTCACAGATGTATCATACCACTGTGTTAATATGTTTCTCTTTTTCCTTGTCGTTACAGGAGTTCGTTTTGACGTTTCACATTTCCACGTGTTTTGTTTATGGTACAACCTCGTTGCTATCTCGCACCTGACATCGCCCCATGTATATAGTTTAACCTCATGTACATGCTGTAGATATTGCACACACACACATTCAGCTGTACTCAGTACACATCTCTATTTATAACCATATAAGCACATGTTCTTGTAAAAAAGGGGGGATGTCATGATATTCAGGTAAACATCATGGTGCAAACATACATACATACTGATGGACAGATCAACGGACCAATCAATACACACACAAAACCACAGCCAATCACAGGCAAGAGCATACACACTATAAAATGGGGAACACGACACTTCCCGCTCATTCCAGCAGGAGGCAGCTCAGGGCACAGAGCTTACAGCAAGCCACTCAGACATCCACCATGTGCTGAGTGCCACTCCAAGATAGTGTTAGGGATAAGTCCACAGATTCAAGGGTAATGAACGAACCACAGTAACCAGTTTACCATTGTAAATATTGATAGTAATAAAACTGAGTTGTACCATCTGCAACCGTGTTGGTTCGTCTGTGTAGCAGAGCACCCAACACGACACAACTCACTGAGCATTTTGAGATGTTTTGATGTGAAAGGGCAGTGTGCTTTTTTTTCTGAGAGGAGGGATCCTTATCTTTTTAATTGCCAGCATATAAACAGCAGTTAGAAAACTGGAGCATTGCTCATTATCCCGCAATGCGGTCACATTTATACACGTGAAGCAGCATTACTCGATGTACCTCACACATTAATAAAGTACTAGTATTCGGAGAATATCGAGACTAGACACCCTCCAGCCACCCTGCCTCTTAGTCGAGAATATTGTGTGGCAAAGAGGGGAAACACAGAGAAATATCAGAGCAGAGGGCGTGCAATAAATACAATTGGAAATTGAGCGAAGATGAAAGAGATGACAAAAATATGTGGGCTACGCTGCAACAGATTAGATTCATAGTTAGGTTTCATTTCCAGTGATGTCCTGTAATTGGTCTTATTTAACTTTCGTCAACGTTCCCAGGGATGATAAATTGCTTCCAGATTACTAATCCACTTCAGAGCTGCAGACTTTATTCTGTCCTGTGCTTCAGTGTCTTTTAATCGGTATTAATATGCATGGTTGGTGAGAATTAATCTACTTTAGACAAAGGAAACCGTGTTCGCTGATTCTTTGGACACCCCCTTTGTGGCTCTGTGGCCATGTATTCCTGAAAAACTGACATTTGCTGCAAAACCCAGAATGAATGTATCAGTGTCATCCATTGGGTGACCTTTCTCTAATATATAGGCTGCACTGTTGTCAGAAACAAATCTTAAACCCAGATAAGCATATCACTGATATTCCCAAGATTCTGGTTTTAAAAGCCGACATGAAGACTTGACTTAAAAAATCAAACATGATAGCGATAACCAAAAATACATTAAGAGTTACAATTTTAAATTGGAGTCAGGATTCAAACATCGATTCCGGCCTTGGGTGGCTGTCTATATGGAGGTTGCACGTTCTCCCTGTGACTGCATGGGTTTCCTCCGGGTGCTCCGGTTTCCTCCCACAGTCCAAAGACATGCAGGTTAGGTGGATTGGCCATGCTTATTTGCCCTTAGTGTCCAAAAAAAAGGATGTTAGGTGGGGTTACTGGGTTACGGGAATAGAGTGGAGGTGTGGCCTTAAGAAGGCTGCTCTTTCCAAGGACCGGTGCAGACTCAATGGGCCGAATGGTCTCCTTCTACACTGTAAATTCTATGAAATCTATGAAATATTCACCTTTGTATTAAAAGTAACCAGATCATTCTGGGACAGCACCGTAGCTAGCACTGTTGCTTCACAGCTCGAGGGTCCCAGGTTCGATTCCCCGCTTGGTCACTGTCTGTGCGGAGTCTGCACGTTCTCCCCGTGTGTGCGTGGGTTTCCTCCGGGTGCTCCGGTTTCCTCCCACAGTCCAAAGATGTACAAGTTAGGTGGATTGGCCGTGCTAAATTACCCTTAGTGTCCAAAAAGGTTAGGCGGGATTACTGGATTACAGGGATAGGGTGGAGGTGTGGGTTTAAGTGGGGTGCAGACTCGATGGGCCGAATGGCCTTCTTCTGCGTTGTGAATTCTATCATCTTCTTGAATGGCTCCGGCTCATGTGATCCACAGTACTGTTAGCTAGGTAGGTCGAAGAATTTGACCCAGCCATGATGAAGGAACGACAACATATATCCAAGACAGGATAGAATTTGACTTGAAGGTGATGGTGTCCCCATGCATCTGCTGCACTTGTGCCTCTACACAGCGGAGATTGAGGGTTTGGGAGTTGCTGCTGAAATAACCTTGATGACTTGCTGCACCAATATTAGAAGAGATAATTACCAATTGCTTCTAGCAGAGGAGATAATATCACAAAAACTGCCAGCTTTAGAACTGGTCAAGGAGCACATCGCCCGAGAGATGCACTCAGCAGCGCAGACTCTGCAAAACATCCCTCAGCAAAACTTAGGGCGGCACAGTGGTGTAGTGGTTAGCACTGCTGCCTCACGGTGCCAAGGACCCGGGTTCAATCTGGCCCCGGGTCACTGTCTGTGTGGAGTTTGCACATTCTCCCCGTGCCTGCGTGGGTCTCACCCCCACAACCCGAAGATGTGTAGGGTAGGTGGATTGCCCACGCTAAATTGAAATTGCCCCTTAAATCGGAAAATAAATGAATTGGGTTTTTTAAATTTAAAAAGAAACAAAAAGGTTTGAAACTGATCATGAATGTTTTGTTTTAAAGATACTATCGAATTAACTTACACCACCCTTCCATCAGGTAGAAGATACAGAAGTCTGAAGACCCGCACATCCAGACATAGGAACTGTTTCTTTCCCACAGCTACTAGACCCCTCAGCGACTCTCCCTCAGACTGATCTGTTCCCTGTAAGAAGACTATTCACGACGCCCTATGCTGCTCTTGCTCATGTATTTGCTTTGTTTGGCCCTTGTTCCGCACTGTAAACAATCACTGTTTGTCGATGTACCATTTGTCAATGTACCCTGTCGATTATTCTTTTGTCTACTGTGTAGATGCTGTGTACGTTCCCTTGGCTGCAGAAAAATACTTTTCACTGTACTTCGCTACATGTGACAATAAATATCAATCAATCAATCAATCAATTTATTTTTCCAATTAAGGGGCAATTTAGTGTGGCCAATACACCTAACCTGCACATCCTTAGGTTGAATGGGTGAAGCCCACGCAGACACAGGGAGAATGTGCAAACTCCACACAGACAGTGACCCAGGGCTGGGATTGAACCTGGGTCCTCAATGCCATAGGCAGCAGTGCTAACCACTGCACCACCGTGCTGCCCTACCACCACCCTTTCAAGTAGGGCATTTCAGATCATTACAACTTGTTGTGCAAAAAGAAATACCTCTCTACTGTTTTTGCCCTTATCTTTGACTTTTAGTTACTGACCCATCTGACAGTAGAAAAGGTTTCTCCTCACGTGATGAAAATCTCTCGTCATTTTGGACGCCTTTATTATATCTCACATTCTCCGCTCTGAGAAAAACAGCCCAGTTTCTCCAATCACAGTTAAAAGTCCTGCATCCTTGATGCTATTGTAGTAAATCTCCTTTTTACCTCCTCTAAGACTATGACCACCCCCTTAGAATGTAATGCCTGGAATTGGGCACAATTCCCCAGCTGGAGACTAGCCCGTGATTTATGAAGTTTTAGCACAACTCTTTTCTTTAATGTTTTCTTTGCTACTTTCAAGAAAATCTCAAACAGACTCGTTGCAGCTCCAAAATAGCAACGTCAACATTTTTTCAGCCTGGTGCCAAATCACTGCTGAGCTAAACTCTGATAGAATAGTTTCTTCATCCACGAGGGATTTTTTTTTTTTTAAATAATTCCTTCACCTGCATTCACTTAACTGAGGGAAGGATATTGCTCATTACTCAAAGATTATTCTGTGACAGTCTTTTCTCAGAAGCCAGGGATCACTTTATAATTACTGCAGTTGTCATGGCGATAGTGGTTCTAATTTCAGATTTGTGCTTTCAGTAATGCGCTTGTGTAATAGAGACTCAGATTATAGATGATACCTGTGGATCTATTTTCACTTTAAGCGGAAATTCAAAGTGACATTTAATAACTAGAAGCAGACTGGAATGGTTTAAGTTCCTCTTCTCATTATTTTTCTTTAGTCTGTTGTTTATCAAAATCCTACAGGAGAATTTGGAGTTAATAGTGTAAAGCAGGCACTATCAGCTGAGCTGTCCGTTTTAAACACCTCCCCATTTTTGCTGCAATTGGCTTCAATGGAATTCAGAAAAGGTTTAAAATAGACATCCAATTTGTTTGTTCATTTTACACGATCACCGAAAAACAAAATTACTCCCCACCAACCAATGTCTGTACTCAAAACGATAAGGGTGCTCCAGATCGACAACATTAAAACCCTGTGAGCTTTATCCGTTTTTCCCCAAAGTCTACTCTTCAACTGCCCATCTTTGCAGAGACTCCTATCTATTTGTCCTTTGTTTGTTTGTGTGTATGTCTGTGCTGGGGTATTTTAAAAAGGGATAGATAGTTATACTTCCAGATTACAATTGGATGTTAACCAGTTCTTGTAACATGTTTTTTTTTTAAATGTTGTTTTTGTTGAAATGTTGAAATGTTGAAAGAAGCCTGGTTAAAATCTATTTTATTTTAGGTCCAACAGTAGGAAAAGTAAATAATTGGCTATTTTGGTGAGTGGATTAATTGTTTAAACTAATGTTGTCACCTGTGGAGCCATGAGGCTAGATGAACTGCACACTCCTCCCATTCCAGTCATATTAGTTTCCATTGACTATTTTAAAGATATTCTCCTTTTTTTAATGACAGGGTTTTCTTCAATAAATTGATCAATGAGGAATTACAGCCCAAATTGGTGATTTGTTTAATATTCCAAGTGTGTCCGATCTTTGCTGCATATGGGTCCATAGAATCTTAGAATCCCTACAATACAAAAGAAGGCCATTCGGCCCATTGAGTCTGCACCGACTCTCCGAAAGAGCACGCCTAACCAGCACATCTTTGGACTGTGGGAGTAAACCGGAGCACCCAGAGGAAACCCATGCAGACACGGGGAGAACGTGCAACCTCCACATAGACAGCCACCCAAGGCCGGAATCGAATCCGGGTCCCTGGTGCTGTGAGGCAGCAGTGCTAACCACCGTGCCACTGTGCAGCCTGTATGTGAAGTTTAAATCAATGCTACAGTTAAGTTGCATATGTTTCAAGTTTTGATCAAGTATAGATTGTGGTGGTCTGACCTCGGGTTTATCCATCAATCAGACCAAAGAGAAGCACCTTCAAAACCATCATATAGTTCCAACAGAGCAAACAATGAATAATAAATAAATGTGCCAAAATAATTGAGATCTGCAGACAGATAAGAGCCACAGGTCATTATTTAGACGCTGCTGTAATGTATAATCTAGCCTACGTGAGTATCAGAAACAAGGTAAGTGAGTGGTGCAGAGTTGATGCTCCAAGATTCTGTACCATAGTTTGGTGCCCATAATTCTTCATGTGATGCGCTCTGAACTTCCGCCACATTAATGCAGAGGTGAGGAGAACATCCTTAACTCTTCTACATGGACAGACAGGAAACGCATTTAAAGATTCATCCCAGGCTACCCCTTGCGAAGACTTAGGCACCAGCTCCACAGCAGAGGTGCCTGTGATTTTCCCATCCTCTCAGTCAGCAGTTGTACATGAAGAAAAGTCATGGGGAACCTATAGAAAAAAAGAGCATGAGAAGATAAGAAATAGGAACAGCAGCCGACCATGGCCGGGATTCTCCAAATTCACAGCCAAGGGTTGACGCCAGCGTCAAAACCGGCGCGAGCAACGTCAGTGTCAAAACCGACGCACGCAACGCTGGTGTCAACGGCATTCTCCTCTTCCTCGGGGGCTAGAACGGCACCAGAGTTCTGTGCGCTGCTCCGGCACGGAAAGCCGTCCCTACATGGCTGGCGCGGGTCCGCGCATGCGCGCCATGCCCGTCTTCGCACCGGCACATGCGTGTGGTTGCCGTCTCCGCGCCAGCCCCCGGGCAACATGGCAGAACCCTAGAGGGACCGCGCGGAGGAACATAGGCCCACCCCTGGAATGAGCGCGTCCCGTCGATTGGTAGCCCCCGATCGCAGGCTTGGACAACGTGGAGGCTCGCCCCGGAGTTGGATCCCCCCGCCACCCCCCCCCCCCCCCCCCCCCCCCCACCAGGACGGCCCCCGCAGCCAGAACGCCGAGGTCCCGCCGGGTGGGACCATATGTAAACCACACCGGTGGGACTCGGCAGGCACTCGCCCCATCGGGCGCGGAGAATCACGCCCCTCTGCCGATTCTCCGACCAGGCGCGGGCTCGGAGAATCCCAGCCCATACATCTCGTGGAGACTGCTCTGCCATTCAGTATGATCACAATTGATTTTCATCTTCAACCCCACTTTCCTGCCCACACCCTTATCGTTTGTATAAAAACAGAAAATGCTGGAAAATCTCAGCAGGTCTGACAGCATCTGTGGAGAGAGAAACAGAGTTAACGTTCCTTCTTCAGAAATCATACAGACTCGAACCATTAACTCTGTTTCTCTCCACGGGTGCTGCCAGACCTGCTGAGATTATCCAGCATTTCCTGTTTTTGTTTTAGATTTCCAGCATCCCCAGTATTTTGCTTTAATTCCCCATAACACTTGATTCACTTGGAGACAAAAAAATCTATCCCAGTGTGACGATTGGAACATTTTAGGAATACTGGCTTCGAAATATTGGGACAATTTAAGGGTTATAAGCCTGGGGTTAGAACGTGCGTGTTTGCAGATTGTCAGGTTTTTAAAAAGATTTTGTGTTGCTTCTGGGAAAAGCAGGTGAAATTGACCAGGGAATGTGTTTTTCAGTCTGGGCTAATGTCTAAGTGGGTTGTCTGAGGAAGTCCCTGGGGAGTTAAAGGGCTTTGCAGCCTGCAGAGAGAATTGGTTTTATTAGCTTGGGGAGGTGAGGTCATTGCTGGGTGGAGCCGAGGAATGCAAAGGGACATTTTGAGGCAGTTTTGGAGAAAACTGTGGACTGAGACCGGGTTTTTGTGAAAGGGCTTTTGGAAGTGAAGTCTGATCTGACAACCCTCGTGGTTTTTTAGACCACAGGTAAAGGCAGTTTTCTTTCCCAGTAGGATAGTTTAAAAAGAGTAATAATATTTTAAAGCAGATTAGTCTCTTCTGAAGACAAGGAAGAGGCTGAAACAACCCAGTTGAAGCAGCCATTTGAAGCTTTTCAGCCAGAGTCTGAAGATGTTCTAACAAGAGCCAGAATCTGTTCTATACCACAAGTATTACTCTATGCCCTGCTAATTTTAAAATAGATTAAGAGGTGTATGTTTTTTTCTTGTTGTTCAATGGGAAATTGTATGGCTGTTAAGGTGTAAATTGTAAGCTTTTTTGGGTGTGAAGTCAAAAAGTTTAATATTGTAGTTATTAGAAAGTTTTGATTTATAAATAACCAAGCCCTATTTCTTCGTTAACCACTCCTGGACCAAATCGCTCTTTCCGCACAGTTTTACAAATAAACTATAATATTGGTTTCAGTCCAGTATCCTAGCCACTGTTGGGGTCTGGTCTGGGATCGTAATACCAGCCTTAACTATATTCAACAGCCCTCGGACATATAGAATTCCAAAGATTCACAACCCTTTGAGTGACGACAAAATGTCTCCTCATCTCAGTCCTAAATGATCAGTCCCTCATCCTCAGCCTGTGTCCCCTTTATCCAGATTCCTCAACCTCTCGGTGTCTATGGTGCCCAGCCTCTTCAGAATTGTCAGAGCTCAACTGATGCTGATGGCTGTATGGGTGAAAGTGCTGAAATGCAGTCTGGAAACTCAACCATATAGATAAGTGTTTCTAAACATTGTTACTATTTGGTGCTGAATTAAGTGGCACCAAGTCCAAGGTAACAGAGGAACCACAAATGGTCTTGGTGGCCTGACTTAGCGGGTGGGGGAGAAATACACCTGGTTGCTCATCAGCGATCCAGACTGAGAAGTCCATTTGCAGAGAAGAGGGGGAGGGGAATAGTTTGACTGCAATGCCCCTGCAGTTGAATAGCCTATTGACTCCTTTTGGGTGGGAAATGGAAGAACCAGCTGGCACCCGTGGAACCTTATGTCAACACAAGACACATCTTCAGAAAATCGAGGCAGAACAAACCGAGAGAAAAGCAGCAAAGGCATAAATTTAAAAAGGGGGAACAGTGCTTCTTTTCAAGATATACCTGGTCCCTTCAGAGTCGCTTCTCAAGTTTGTCATCTGCGTTCGATTTTGCAACATTTATTGTGATGAGTAATTATTCAAGATTTCAATGTGTGTAAGTGTAATGTTTTGGGACAAAAATACCTCCTAAAAAGATTTTCCAAGAGCCCCTACAGCCATTTCCAATCCACTGTTACGCCACGGCCAATGTTTATGACAGTTCCAAGAAACACTTTAGCAGGGAAAAGGCTCACGCCAGTTTGAATTCACTATGAATCATTCAACAGATGAGAAGTGTTCGAACAAAACCTTCTTCAAAATGCTTTGGGTTTTTTGGGAAACAGACCTATGCAACAGAGGTGAACTTTTCACCCTGAAAAATCACCTTCTTTCAACAATTAGTTTGTGTTTGAGAGCCAGAGGGGCAGGAGGCCTCAGCCAGATAGGTGTGAGCTTCACTCAGTTTGTTTGCATGAGAGTGGGAGCTGCAGGTTAGATGAGAAAACTGACCATGGTACAAGAAGCCAGTAAAGTGGGGAGTGCATAATAATAATAATCTTTATTATTGCCACAAGTAGGCTTACATTAATACTGCAATGAAGTTACTGTGAAAATCCGCTAGTCGGCACACTACAGCACCTGTTCGGGTACACGGAGGGAGAATTCAGAATGTCCAATTCACCTAACAGCACGTCTTTCGGGACTTGTGGGAGGAAACCGGAGCACTCGGAGGAAACCCACGCAGACACAAGGGGAACATGCAGACTCCGCACAGTGACCCAAGCCGAGAATCGAACCTGGCACTGCCGCTGTGAAGCAACGGTGATAACCACTGTGATACCGTGCCGCCCATGAAGCAACGTAGTGGTAGTGGGGGACAGTACAGTGAGGGGGAATGGCATTGCTCTCGGCAGCAAAGAGCGCGAGTCCAGATGGCTGTGTTGTGTGCCCGGTGCCAGGGGTCGGACCATCTGCTCTGGAGAGCATTTTGCAGTGGGAGGAGATGGATCCAGTTGTCGTGGTCCATGTAGGTACCAGCGGCATAGGTAGAACTAGGAACGAGGTTCTGGACAGGGCGTATGAAGTTGTAGGTACTAAATTAAAAAGCAGAACCTCATAGGTAATAATCTCTGGATTAATACCTGAGCCGCATGCAAATTGTCATAGGGTACATAAAATTGTATATTGTTCTGGGACCAGTGTGCTAATAAGTTGCATAACTAGGGAAGGAAAGAGGGTTTTAAACTAAATAGTGGAGGCAAAGGATCAAATCTGAGCAGATGTGGTAAATCATAGAGTAGAGAAAAGGCAAGAAAGGTTTTAATGAAAAACAGACCATGACAGGAAGGGACAGAAAGTACAGAGATAAAATCTAAGAGTAAATCAGCAGATAAGGCGAGAGGTTACAAAAAAATAAAAGGACACAGCTAAAGGTTCTGTACCTGAAAATCAAACATGAACTGATAGCGCAAGTAAGTTTGATGTGATAGCTATTACAGAGACGTGGTTACAGAATGACATAGCTTGGGACCTGAATATTGAAGGGTATGTGTCTTTTAGGAAAGACAGGAGCTAGGACATGGTGGGGAAGGGGGGTCATTCTGTTAATTAATGATGGTATTAGCACATTAGAAAGGGTTGATTTAAGTTCAGGAAACTAGGTGTAGAAGCGGTTTGCAAAGACAGACAAAATGATAAAGGCGAGAAGTACCTTGTGAGAATGGTGAACCTAGGCCCCCTAATTGTAACTATACAGTAGGGCAGGGTACAAAAGGAAGAGATAACGGGACCTTCTTAGAATGGTACGGCGATATTCATGGGGGATTTTAATGTACATACAGATTGGAAAAACCAGATGGGCAAAGATAGCCCAGATGAATTCATAGCATGTTCTCAGGACAGCTTCTGAGAACAGCACATTCTGAAGCAGGAAACTACAGGCTAGTTAGCTTAACATCTATCATCAGGAAAACGTTGGAGGCTATTATTAAAAACGTTATAGCAGGGCACTTAGAAAAAATTAGAGCAATCAGGCAGAGTCAACATGGTTTTGTGAGAGGGAAATCATGTTTAACCAATTTGTTGAAGTTCTTTGAAGTCACATATACTGTGGATAAAGGGGAACTAGTGGATGTACTGTACTTAAATTTCATAAAAGCATAGGCTGTAGCCGGGAACAGATTGGCAAGGATAAAAGATTGACTGGCTAACAAAATACAGATGGTTGGCATAAATGGATCTTTTTCTGGTTGGTAAGATCTGAGTGTTGCATCTCAGGGATGGGTGCTTGAGGCTCACCCTTTTACAGTTGGTATAAATGACTTGGATGAAGGGGCCGAAGGTATAGTTGCTAAGTTTGATAAAGAATCACAGAATTGCTACAGTGCAGAAAGAGAGCATCAGCGGGATTCTCCGACCCCCCACCGGGTCGGAGAATCCCCGGGGGGCGGCGCAAATCCCGCCCCAACGCCGGCTGCCGTATTCTTCGGCGCCGTTTTTCAGGTGGGGTGGGATTCCCACCATGCTGGTCGGGGCCCTTTGGCAGCGCCCCCCCCCCCCCCGGCGATTGTCCGGGCCCCGATGGGCCGAGTGGCCGTCCATTTTTGGCCAGTCCCACGGGAGTGAATCACTCAACTCATGCACCGACGGGACCTGGCAGGTGAGTATGCGTGGGTGGTCCTCGGGGGGGGCACGGGGGGATCCGGCCCCAGGGGGGCCCCCCACGGTGGCTGGCCCGTGATCGGGGCCCACTGATCTGCGGGCAGGCTTGTTCTGTGGGGGGCACTTCTATCTTCCGCGCAAGCCCCTTCAGGGCTCCACCACTGCCGGCGCGGAGAAGAGATTCCCCTGTGCACGCGCCAAAATACGCTGGCTGGTCCGCGCATGCGCCAAAATATGCTGGCTGGTCTGTGCACGCGCCAAAATACGCTGGCCGTTCCGCGCATGCGCGAGATCACGCCTGCCCTTCAGCGCATGCGTGTCCACCTAGCCCTCGGAAATGCGGAGAATTCCGCACTTTCAGGGGCTGTTGATGCCGGAGTGGTTGGCGCAGGTTTTCCTGCCGACATGGGGACTTAGTCCCCAGAAGCAAGAATCCTGGCCCATGTGTCTCATTGTGTCCACGCGAGTATTACTGCCATTCCCCTGCCGTATCCCCATACCCTTGCGCATTATTTATATTCAAGTAATCATCTAATGCCTTCTTGAATTCCTCGATTGAACCTGCCTCCACCACACTACCAGGCAGTGCATTCCAGGCCCAAGCAACTTGTTATGTGAAAAGGTATTTTCTCACATCACATTGGCCTCTTTTGCAAATCACTTGAAATCTGTGCCCTCCTGTCCTTGGTCCTTTTAAAGTGGGAACCGTTTCTCCCTGTCTATTCTGTCCAGATCCTTCAAGATTTTAAGCATCTCTATTAAATCTCCTCTCAGCCTCTTTTCTCCAAGGAGAACAGTCCCAACCTCTCCAATCTATCCTCATAGCTGAAGTTTCTCATCCCTGGAACCATTCTTGTGAACCTCTCCTGCACTCTCTCCAATGGATTCACATCCTTCCAATAGTGTGACACCCAGAACTACACACAATATTCCAGCCGAGGTCTAACTAGTGTATTGTATAAGTTCAACATAACCCCCTTGCTAGTGTACTCTACGCCACTATTAATAAAGGCCAGAATACTATATGTTAACCCTTTAACCTCCACAGGAGGAGAGGGTGCACAATGTTCCCATGTTACTGGGACTCTCTGCTCCTGTTCCTAATTTGTATGTTGTGCGATATAATAACATTTTGGGCGTAGCTTCAGCTGAAGGTAGAACAAGCACCACCCCCGCCCACACACACACACACACACACACACACTCACTCCGCAACTATACTTTCACGAACTGCAGGCCAGTGTTGTTTGAGTTGTCGGATTTTTGAATCTTGTGGTCAGAATTTGCTCATTTCTGGGTTGGTGTTCTGATGACAGTGTTCAATATAGCTGCTATGAAACAAGCTCAACAAAGTGAAGCTGTGCTTGGGTTATCGTGATGGGTGCATTTTGTGATTAAAAACTGTATCTTAGCAATTTGATCACATCCAAAAATATGCACACCAGGGACACTGTCTTGCACTGCAGGCATCTGTTCATGTTGTCACCAGGTCCATGTTAACTTTGCTCTGCCAGCCCATTATCATGTGCCAAGCAGGCACTCAGCACTATCTGAGTTTTTCATTGGCTTTGTGTACATTTGGGGAGATGGTAAACCAGACTCCACTGGTGCCACTAAAAGGTAGCCAGCACCTCTTACAGCTGAGGTACACCCTGACTGCAGCAATGATGAGTTCCCCAATGTAGCTGGGTCCAGACTATGGAAAGGGTTCCTGTTCCTCCCAGGGATATGAATCTTCCCAAGAATCAGCTCCAACACCAGTGGGAAGAGGTTGCACAGCAGAACTAGGATAAATATTCAAGCACTCACTTCACCACTATCCCCTGCTCCTCCTCCACCCCCTTCTCATCCTCCACCCTGCCACCCCCTCCACTACCACCTCCTCCTGCTCCCTTCCACCACCACTGCCTCTCCTCCTCCTCCCCTTCACTACCCCTTCCACCTCTCCCCCTCCCCCTCCATTACCCTCTCCTCCTTCTCCACCACTCACCTTCCACTATCCCTCCTCCTCCCCTCTTCCCGTTCCACTACCACCTCCTTCTCCCTTCCACCACCACTATCCCTCCTCCTCCCCTCCTGCCCCTGCACTACCACCACCTCCTCCCTTCCGTCACTACTATCCATCCTCCTCCTCCCCTCTTCCCCATCCTCCTTCCCAAGACCACTACCCCTCTCCGTCTCTCCACGACCTTCTCTTCTATTGCCACTACCCGTTCACCTCTACTCCTCCCCCTCCATTACCCTCTTCTCCTTCTCCACCACCATTCCCCTTTCACCACCCCTCCTCCTCCCCTCTTCCCGCTCCACTACCACCTCTTCCTCCCTTTCACCACTACTACCCCTCCTCTTTCCCTCTTCCATCATCTTCCTCCCCAACACTACTCCTCTCCTCCTCTCCTCCATTACCTTCTCCTCCATCGCCACTACCCCTCCACCTCTCCCCCTCTCCTTCAACTGCCCTTGATCATAGGATATTGGGATGGGGGGGGTGGTGGAGGTGGAAGATCAGCTGTGTTTAATTGAATGGCAGAATAGACATGAAGGACCATATGGCCTATTCCTTCCTTATGTTTAACTAAGGATGGTCAATAAATGTTGACTTTGCAATAACAGCACCTTAAGCTTGGTGAGGGGTAAGGGAGGGAGAGGCGAGGCAGGGCTGAAGCAGGGAGAAAAAAACTCCCAAAGAAAAGGGAGACATTTCTTTTTCCATAGTGTCATGGGAGTGTCCCTTTAAGAAATGTTTTCATCTTATCACATGGCTTCAGTGATGTCATTGTGTGGGTGGAGCTGGGCTGTGGCTCTGGGTCTTTACTTACGTTTTTGAGTTGGTTTTACTTTCGCTTTGAGTTTTGTTCTGCACAAATTGAAATAAAGTTTTTTTCTCCATCTGCATTTTAAAAGCTGTTTCCAGACTGCTTGATAACTTGAAAAGAAATAATTGTTTTCTGGAAGAAATTCAAACCTCTGTTTTGGAAAGGAGACAGCAGCATCCAAACCAGGTGTTGAGTGCTGTGTGCTGGGCCACACCTTTGAAAAGGGTTTTCTGGTTTATGGGATCTTGTTATTAAATTGGAACAGCTAAAGGGGGATTTTGTGAAGGGTTATACATAGAGTTCTGTAGCTGTGTGGGGTATTTATGTTGGTAGCTAATAAAAATACTTGCTGTGTGTGTTTATAAAAATGTTAACTAAATTCGTCGAATAAACTTTGTTTTTGATTAAAAGTGCTTAAGGCCTCTGCTGAATAACACCTGAAAGGCAGATCCTTGTGCTCATCGCAACCAAAATCAATAAATAGTTGTAGGTCAGGTGGACTCCATGATATACTTTGGAGTTTTCTAAACCTGGCCCATAACAACAGAATCTTGCAGAAGGAGGTCATTCGGCCCATCGAGTCTGCACCAGCTCTCTGAAAGAACATTCTACCTAGTCCCACTCCCCTGCCTTCTCCCCGTAACATTGCATGTTGTTTCTTTTCAGATAACAATCCAATTCCCTTCTGAATACCTCAATCATACCTGCCTCTACAACCCTTTCAGAAGTTCTTTCCAGACTCCAACCACCCTCCAGGTGAAAAAAAAAAATTCTCTCATCACTTTCTCTCCGTTTGCCGAGTATTTCGAATCTGTGCCCTTTAGCTTTTGGTGCTCACTTGAGTGGGAACAGTTTCTCACTATTTACCCTCTCCATACCCCTCGGGATCTCTATCAAGTCTTCTCTCCGCCTTCTTTTCTCCAAGGAAAACAGACCCAACCTCTCCAATCGATCCTCATAGCTGCAGTTCCTGATCCTTTGAAACATTCTTCTGAATTTCTTCTGTACTCTCTCCAATACTTTCACACCCTTCCTCATGTATGGTGCCCAGAACTGGCTGCAGTACACCAGATAGCGCCTAACTAGTGTCTTACACAAGTTCAACAAGACCTCCTTACTCTTGTATTCAGTGTTCCTATTAATAAAGCCTGAGATACTGTATGATTTATTAACTGCTCCTTCAACATGCCCTGCCATCTTCTTTTTTTTTTTTAAATATTTTTATTCAAATTTTTTACATATTTTCAACAAATCCCCCCCTTACAGCAAAAAGAAAAACAAAGAACATATAAATAAACATCTTACAACTTCATCCCGAATTCCCCCAATATACAAACCCCACATTAAGCAATAATAAACACAGTAATAAATATAAAGTACACCCCCCCCCTCCCCCCCACCCCCCTCCCCCCGGGTTGCTGCTGCTGTCCACCTCCTAACACTCTGCTAGAAAGTCTAGGAACGGTTGCCACTGCCTGAAGAACCCTTGCACAGACCCTCTCAAGGCAAATATTACCCTCTCCAATTTAATGAACCCTGCCATGTCGCTGGCCCAAGCTTCCACGCTTGGGGGCCTCGCATCTTTCCACTCTAGCAGAATCCTCCTCCGGGCTACCAGGGACGCAAAGGCCAGAATACCGGCCTCTTTCACCTCCTGCACTCCCGGCTCATCCGATACCCCAAATAGTGCCAACCCCCAGCTCGGTTTAACCCGGGTGTTCACCACCTTAGACACCATCCTCGCAATGCCCTCCAGAACCCATCCAGCACCGGGCACGCCCAGAACATATGGGCGTGATTTGCTGGGCTCACCGAGCACCTCACACACCTGTCTTCCACCCCAAAGAACCTGCTCAGCCTCGCCCCTGTCATATGCGCTCTGTGAAGAACCTTAAATTGTATCAGGCTAAGCCTGGCGCAAGAGGAGGAAGAATTAACCCTACCCAGGACGTCCGCCCACGTACCCTCGTCTAGCTCCTCCACCGAGGTCTCCTCCTCCTCCTGCATCTCCTGGTAGATCGCCGAGACCTTGCCTTCTCCAACCCACACCCCCAAGAGCACCCTATCCTGGATCCTGAGTGCTGGAAGCAGCGGGAACTCCCTCACCTGCCATCTTACAAACGCCCTTACCTACATGTACCTGAAGGCATTTCCGGGGGGAAGCCCAAATTTTTCCTCCAGCGCCCCAAGGCTCGCAAACGTTCCATCTATAAACAGGTCCCCCATCCTTCTAATACCTGCCCTGTACCAGCTCATTCCATCCATTCTCCCCGGGACGAACCGATGGTTCTCTCGGATTTGGGACCAAACCAAAGCCTCTACCTCACCCCTGTGGCGTCTCCACTGCCCCCAAAATTTCAAAGTCGCCGCCACCACCTGACTCGTGGTGTACCTAGTCGGTGGGAGCGGCAGCGGTGCTGTCACCAGCACTCTCAGACTCGTGCCCACACAGGACGCCATCTCCAGCCTCTTCCCCGCCGTCCGCTCCCCCTCCATTATCCACTTGCGTATCATCGCCACATTGGCAGTCCAGTAGTACCCACACAGATTAGGCAACGCTAACCCTCCTCTGTCCCTACTCCGTTCCAGAAACACCCTTCTCAGCCTCGGGGTCTTTTTCGCCCACACGAATCCCATGATGGTCCTGCTGACCCGCTTAAAAAAGGCCTTAGGGATCAGGCTGGGGAGGCACTGGAATACAAATAGGAACCTCGGGAGCACCGTCATTTTTACCAACTGCACCCTACCCGCCAGGGAGAGTGGCAGCATATCCCACCTTTTAAACTCCTCCTCCATCTGCTCCACCAGTCGAGTCAAGTTGAGCTTGTGTAGGGATCCCCAGCTCCTGGCCACCTGGATCCCCAGTTACCGAAAACTTCTTTCCGCCCTCTTCAATGGAAGCTCATCTATCCCCCTTCCCTGGTCCCCTGGGTGTACCACGAAGAGCTCACTCTTCCCCACGTTGAGCTTATACCCGGAAAAGTCCCCAAACTCCCTGAGGATCCGCATCACCTCCGGCATCCCCCCCACTGGGTCCGCCACATACAGTAACAGGTCATCGGCATACAGCGATACCTGGTCCGTCCCCCCCCCCCCCCCCCCGGACCAGCCCCCTCCAGTTCCTGGATTCCGTCAAAGCCATAGCCAAAGGCTCAATTGCCAATGCAAATAGCAAGGGGATAAGGGGCACCCCTGCCTTGTCCCCCAGTACAGCCTAAAGTATTCCGACCTCCTCCGATTCGTGGCCACGCTCGCCACCGGGGCTTCGTACAGTAGCCTAACCCAACTAACGAACCCCTCCCCGAACCCAAACCTCAACACTTCCCAAAGGTATCCCCACTCCACCCTATCGAAGACCTTCTCCGCGTCCATCGCCGCCATTATCTCCGCCTCCCCCTCCACTGCAGGCACTGCCCTGCCATCTTCAATGACTTACCTACATATATCTCCTGTTCCTGCACCTCCTTTAGCATTTCTCCCTTTTATTTTATATTGTCTCCATGTTCTTTGTGCCAAAATGAATCAATTTATAAAGTTCAAGTCTATCCTCATCACAATTGACAATGTTTCTAATCTTCGTATCATCTGTAAATTTTGAAATCATGCCCTGAACTCCACAGTCTAGGTCATTAATATATATCCAAGAGCGGGGGGTCCCACCCCTGACCCCTGGGAAACTCCACTACACCCCTTCCTCCAAACTGAAAAACTACCATTTATCACTACTCTCTGTTTCCTGTCACTCAGCTAGTTTCTTATCCAAATGCCTACTTTCCCTTTAATTCCATGAGCTATAATTTTGCCTAACAGTTTATTGTGTGACACTGTATCAAACGCCTTTTGAAATTCTATATATACCACTTTGACAGCATTGCCCTTATCAACCTTCTCTGTTACCATCCCAAAAAACGCCAAACATGATTTTCCTTTAATAAATCCACACTGGCTTTCCTTAATTAACCTGCATTTGTCTAAGTGATTTTGATTTTGTCCTGAACTATACTTTCCAGAGGTGTCCTTACCACTGATGTCAAAGTGACTGGTCGGTCGTTGCCGGCTTTATCCTCGCACACTTTTTGAACAGGGGTGTAACATTCGCAGTTCTTCAGTCCTCTGGCATCACGCCTGTGTCTAAGGAAGTCTGGAACATTATCATCAGTGCCCCTGCAATTTCTACTCTCACTTCCTTCTGTACCCTTTGGTGCATCTCATTCAGTCCTAATACCTTGGGCGCGATTCAGCGACCCCATTGCGCCCGGTATGGATCTGGTGAATCGCGCACGAGCCCCAAAGCGGGCTCCGCACCGGGCCGATCGTGAATCACACAACTCACTCCACCTGGTGCACTCTGGACCTCACCCTCGCTGGGTAAGATCCAGAGTTGCATATTGAAATGAACCTTATGACTCTGGACTCACCAGCCACACCTGGAAGACCACGCCAGGGCGCCGTTTAGTACTGCTTCACCCAAACGTGGACCAGCCGTAACGGCATCTTTGGGGGGGGGGGTCTCCCAGACCATTGGAAACCCCTGGGTGCCCTGGGACAGGGTAGGGTGACACCCTGACATTCCCCCTGGTGCCTGAGCACCTTGGAACTGCCAGCCTGGCATTCTGGCAGTGCCAGCCGAGTGCCCTGGCAGTGCCATCGGGAGGCTAGAAAGGAGTGGGGGAGATCGGGGCTGTCAGACAAAATGGTGACCCGACCTGCAAGGAGTCTTTCTTGCTGGCAAGTTCAGCTCGCCCTCGGGAAATCCCTCTGAGTGCGGCCTCGGCAGAGAGAAATTCCCCAAGACCAACAAAACGGCAAAGTGCCATTGAATAGCAAGGTCTTTCTTGGTGCTGGTTCCACTGGATCACGCCCCTTATCTATTCAAAGTAAAGATAACCTTTCTAACTCCTCCTCCTTTCGAGTGTATCAGTCACCTCCTCTGTCACAATGGCCTGGGCAGCATCTTTTGCCTTTGTAAAGACAAATGCCAAGTACTCGTTTAATACCTTTGCTATTTCTCCTGCCCCTGTGTGCAAGACCCCTTTTTAAATCCCCAATCGGCCTTACTCTCTCTTTTATCACCCT
The DNA here is from genome assembly GCF_047496885.1 of Scyliorhinus torazame. NCBI lineage: Eukaryota > Metazoa > Chordata > Chondrichthyes > Carcharhiniformes > Scyliorhinidae > Scyliorhinus > Scyliorhinus torazame. The sequence goes on from NC_092712.1 coordinate 76,295,316, forward strand.
TTAATTATTCATATATTCACAGATATGATGTAGGGAATCCCTTTTATATCAGCTGCCAGCCTCCTTTCATGCTCTTGCCTTGCTTTTCTTATTGTTTTTTCACTCCCTCTCTAGTCGTTCTGTATTCAGCCTGAACTTTATCATGATTGGATAAGCCCCCTTATCCAGACGAGAAGGAGCTGGATTTCCCCGCTGTATATGGCGGATTGGCGTCAGAGGAGGACTCAGAGTGGTATGTCTACATGCTGGTTGCATACAACTGAGCTGCCTGCCCGCTGATGTGTTGGGTGTGCCGGGTCTGCGAGGACTGTGTTTACTGCAGCAGTGAGAGAGACAGGCTTCCAACACTTGAAGAAATGCAACTCGATTTTATTGAACTCTTAACTATCATACATACTTTAACTGTGGGTTGACACTATGCTGACTTGACTGGAGACCTGAGGTTAACCTGACCAGACTATCTTACTACCACATGGTGTATGTTCTAGTTACTGCTCACGGGCTCTGACTGTCTCAGAGGCTGAATCCCAAGAGAGCGGGAAAACTAGTGCTCTCTGGCTTTATAGTGGTTGTGTCCTGTCTGGTGATTGGCTGCTGTGTTCTGTGTGTTCACTGCTCATCCTGTGTGTCAATCACTGCCTGTCTGTGCACCATCATATACCTGTGTGTATATTATGACACCCGCTACCCTACAATACTGGCAGGTTCAACACTAGGGTCAGCAGTGATTACAGTCCATGCATTACTGTGGGACCGTGGCCCGTGACATTTCAGAGCCAAGGTTTTCAGCAGATCTGTGAGACCTCCCTTGCAAAATGGGGACTGGTATAGACTATTCCCGAAGAACCTGTAAAACCTGGATTGCCATTTTCCAGGTGGCAGTAAAGTTTTTTTTAACACATTTTAGGATTTCTAAAAGAGAATCTTTTACCTTGGCTGATACAAAGTGAACTCTGTTCAACTTTCAAGACTTAAGGATTCAGTTCAGTCTCTGATCCTTTCACTGTCTACTTGTGAAATGGCACTGATATATTTTATATTGTAGAAATCTTCATCCTGTGGTCAGGGACACACAGATATTATTGTAATTTCTTGAAGTAATGTTTTAATTAAACACCGGAGAGATAAGTAACTGAACCTATTCCAGTTTCACGTGTGTGATGGACACTTTTATCCAACAGTTCCAGAGTCACAGCGAGAACATTGCCCTCTACAGGAGAAGGCATTTGACTATTCTTGTACTGCACCATAATATTGTAATGTGGTGACATATCCACTAGGTAGCAGCACAAACCACATAATTCTATCATCCGGCCAACTTATTGTTTCTCAATACAAACCACGATATTTTGTTAATAGAGATTCAAGTTCCCACTCATCTAATTAATCAAAAATCAAGCCTATGTCAAGTAAAATCGCAAGAAATGTGGACCTTAGTGAGTTCCTCCATGGAGCTCCTGTGGTGTGGCGGGGGGTGGTGGGGGGGGGGGGGCGTTGGAATTTGAATGTGGTGATTGCAATTATGCTGGAATTCATTTCAATGTTTCAGCAGTGAATTCTAAATATTATTCACTTGTCAAGTTTCTCTGGGGGACAGGAAATGGCACGTCAGAGGAAATTATTCATTTTGTGATCTTCATGGCCTCAGAAGCAGCAAATTACTCCCTTTTCTTCATAAAATATTTTTATTCCAAATTTTCAACAGTAAAGAAAGCCCAACAACGTCTCTACTTCCTACGGAAGCTAAAGACATTCGGCATGTTTGCATCGACTGTCACAAACTTCTGCAGATGTGCGATAGAGAGCATCCTATCCGGCTACATCACAGCCTGGTATGGCAACTGCTCGGTCCAAGATCGCAAGAAACTGCAGAGTGTGGGGAACTCAGCCCAACGCATCACACAAGCTTGCCGCCCTCACATTGATTCTGTCTACACCTCCCGCTGCCTCAGGAAGGCAGACAGAATTATCAGAGACCCCTCCCACTCAGGCTTTGCCTTCTAAGTCTGAAGACCCGCACATTCAGACCCCTGACCAGGCTGATTACATGGAACGTTAGAGGGTTCAATGGGCCGGTCAAGAGGGCTCGCGTGTTCGTGCATTTGAGGGGGCTGAAGGCGGACGTGGCAATGCTACAAGAGACACACCTAAAGGTTACAGACCAGACGAGATTGAGAAAAGGGTGGGTCGGCCAAGTATTCCACTCAGGGCTGGACTCAAAGACCAGGGGGGTAGCGATTTTGATCATTAAACGAGTGGAATTCGAGGCAGGGAGAATCGTGTCAGACAAGGGGGGGTAGGTACATAATGTTTAGTGGGAAGCTGGAGGGGGTGAGGGTGGTACTCGTGAACATATATGCTCCGAATTGGGACGATGTGGAATGTATGAGGCGGGTGTTAGGTAAGATCCCAGACTTAGAGTCACATAACTTGATCATGAGGGGAGATTTTAACACAGTCATTGAGCCAGAATTGGACCGCTCAAAATCCAGGACAGGGAGGGTGCCAGCTGTGGCAAAGGAATTGAAGGGGTTTATGGAACAGATGGGGGGAGTAGACCCATAGAGGTTTGCACGGCCAATGGCGAAGGAGTTTCCTTTTTCTCCCATGCCCACAAGGTATACTCTCGCATTGACTTTTTTGTTTTGAGCAGGGCTCTAATACCGGGGGTGGTGGATACTGAGTACTCGGCAATCGCAGTGTCGGATCATGCCCCACATTGGGTGGATCTACGGATCAGTATGGAGAGAGGGCAACGCCCGGTGTGGAGACTGGATGTGGCGTTGTTAGAGGACGAAGCGATCTGTGGGCGGGTTAACAAGTCCATCCAAAACTACCTGGAAACAAATGATATGGGGGAGGTCTCTGCAGCAAAGGTTTGGGGAGCTCTGAAGGCAGTGGTCAGAGGGGAATTAATCTCGATACGGGCCCACAGAGAAAAGGTGGAACGGGCTGAGAGGGATAGGTTAGTTGAGGAGATACTCCAGGTGGACAGGAGCTACTCGGAGGCCCCGGACGCGGGGCTACTGAGGGAGCGGCAGAGGTTACAGGCGGAGTTCAGGCTGTTGACTACAGGGAAAGCGGTGGAACAGCTGAGGAAGGCAAGGAGGGCGATCTATGAATATGGGGAAAAGGCAAGCAGAATGTTAGCGCAGCAGCTCAGAAAAAGGGAGGCGGCCAGGGAGATAAGGAGAGTACAGAGTAGAGGTGGGAATGCTGTCCTGGACCCAGTGGGGCTGAATGAGGAGTTTAAGGACTTTTACAGCAAATTATATGAGTCGGAACCCCCGACTGGGGTGGAGGGGTTGAGGCAGTTTTGGGGTCAGTTGAGATTCCCGAGGGTGGATGTGGATCTGGCGGGAGGGCTGGGAGCCCCAGTTGAAATTGAGGAAATAGTTGAGGGCTGGAGGACATGCAGTCGGGAAAGGCCCCGGGGCCTGATGGTTACCCGGTGGAATTCTATAAGAAGTTTTCAGAGATATTGAGCCCATTGCTAGTGAGGGCATTTAATGAAGCAAGAGAGAAGGGAGTCCTCCCCCCAACAATATCGCAGGCCTCGATTTAATTGATCCTGAAATGGGAGAAGGATCCGGAGCACTGCGGGTCATACAGGCCAATTTCTCTACTGAATGTGGACGCCAAACTGCTGGCTAAGATACTGGCCACAAGGATAGAGGACTGTGTCCCGGGGGTGATAGGGGAAGACCAGACGGGATTTGTAAAGGGCAGGCAACTCAAGGCTAATGTTCAAATGCTTTTAAATGTTATTCTGATGACCGCAGAAGGAGGTGAGATGGAGGTGGTGGTAACGATGGATGCGGAGAAGGCTTTTGATCGGATGGAGTGGAATTACCTGTGGGAGACACTGGGAAGGTTTGGGTTTGGTGAGGACTTAATTGACTGGGTGTGGTTGCTCTATCAGGCACCAGTAGTGAGTGTGCGTACAAACCAGCTGAAGTCGGGGTATTTTAAACTACACCGAGGTACGAGGCAAGGGTGCCCCCTCTCCCCGCTACTGTTTGCTCTGGCCATAGAGCCATTGGCCATGGCATTAAGAGCCTCTAGGAACTGGAAAGGGCTGGTTCGGGGGGGGGGGGGGGGGGGGGGGGGGGGGGGGGCACCGGTCTCGCTTTACGCAGATGACCTGCCCTTCTATATTTCAGACACATTGGAGGGAATGGGGGAAGTTATGCGGATCCTCGGGGTTGGTAATTTTCTGGGGTATAAATTGAAATTGGGGAAAAGCGAGATGTTCATGATCCAGGGAAGAGGGCAGGAGAAGAGACTGGAAGAGCTGCCGTTTAGAATGGTAGGGAAGAGCTTTCGATATCTGGGAATCCAGGTGGCCCGGGAATGGGAGGCACTGCACAAGTTAAACCTATCCCGGTTGGTAGAACAAATGAAAGGGGACTTGAAGAGATGGGACCTGCTCCCGCTATCACTGGTGAATAAGATTATTTCAGGCTTTGTGTGGGCGAGTAAAACCCCGCGAGTGAAGAAAGTGTTGCTGGAGCGCAGTCGGTGGGAGGGTGGGTTGGCGCTGCCGAACGTTTGCAATTACTGCTGGGTGGCTAATATAGCCATGATTAGGAAGTGGGTAGTGGGGGAGGGGTCAGTGTGGGAGCTGTTATACCTTTTAGTTGCTGTGATATGAAGAGTCTAAAGTTCTGTTCCTTTTTCACAAACACACATTTATTTCATTCCAACAGCCTTTACACAAAACTCTCACTATACATCACCTGACAGAGGCCACCTGAAGCCCCTTTCCATATCAGTGTCAATTAATGGATACTTAACATAAATAAGACAACTAATTGCAATGTCTCTAAACCCATTACTTAACAGGAGCGGATGGAGGCGGCGTCATGTAAAGACAAAAGTTTGGGAGCACTGATAACAGCATCTCGTCCGTTCTCGCCGGCCCGATACCCCACAAGTCCGGTGGTGGTGGCGGCTCTGAGGGTTATTTTGTGGTTGGGGTATGTGAAGATTGTGATGGGGGTGGAAATGTTTCTTGTACCATGTTTATGTCGCTGTTATTGGTATTATTATAAAAACTTGCCCCTATATTTTCGGCACGCGAGAGATGGGGTGAACTTGGTGCGATTGGTTGCCTGTTGTCCAATGAATTGGTCAAAAGTCTGTATTCTGCCCGGTAAAAGGTGGTGATTGGAGCCTTCCTGAGTGGGATGATTTCTGAAGACTTAAGGAGCTCAGTTTGAATCCTGGACGCTCAGGGGAAGGGCCTGCTCTCTTCTCTCTCTCTCCTGAAAGGCTGTGTGTTGCTGTATTTCTGAAACTACAGAGACCCGAATGAGTCTACAATGAAACCATTACAGGCTGTAAACAGAGACCTGGATCGGAAAGCTTACATTGAAGGAAGGACTGCTTAAAGACAACCATCTTTTTACTTTTACTTATCATTTTTTACACCCCCCTCCTCCCCTCTGTGTTGTCTGTCGTGTGTGTGTGTGTGTGTGTGTGTGTGTGTAGAGGGTGGGGCAAGTTAAAGAGGGGGATTAGGAATTAGATAATAGTAAACCAGTTGTATTTGTTATAAATAAAAAAATGTAATTATGTTTAAATTTACAAACCTGGTGACTGTAATTATTAAACCGCCAAAGACCAAAGACTTTGGGTATTTTTCTAAGAATTACTTGTTAATTCAATTGTGTTGCAACTCCAGGTGAAGGGGGGCTGGAATTGCGTAGGTCCTAGCCCAGGGTATCATAACACGGTTATATATCAAGCCTATAAGTAAGGGGCATGTAAATGATACAAAAGTTGGCCGTGTAGTTGGTAGTGAGGAAGAGGCTGTAGATTGCAGGAAGCTATCTGATTGAACCTGGAGAAGTGGAAAGTAATGCATTTGAGGAGGGCAAGCAGGGCAAAGGAATACACAAAAAAATGGTATGGTTCTGAGAAGTGTAAGAGATCTGAGGAACCTTGATGAGCATGTTTATAGATTGCTGAATGTAGCAAGACAGGTAGATAAGATGGTTAATGAGCAGTACAGTACATAAGGTGAGGTAAATTCGCCATAGGCTGCTTTTCCCTTTGAGGGAGAGAGTGACTGGTGGTGATTTCATCTGAGGATAACCACACCTCAGGTGAGGGGCAAGATTGAGAAGGTTGGACCTTCATGAACTAGCTGTGGCCTCGAACTTCATGATCCATGCCGGCTGACCTTCGTGACACACCATTATTGTTTATCTTTAATGTGACAGGTGAGCCTGCTTGGTCCTCCCGATCTCACTTGCTTTTTCATTCAATGTTACATTTTTGCTGAGGACTTCAGCTGACAATTTAAGTTCTTGCTGCATCCTTTGAAACAATCAAGAGGCCTGTCCTCAAACACGCCATGCTTAGTCTTGAAATGCCTTTGATGTTTTGAGGGTTTTAAACTTTCATTTGCCAGTACTTCCCTGCTTATAGCACACAATGGCTGGGATTCTCCGATCCCGCGCCAGGTCGGAGAATCGCTGCGGGGGCGCGGGAACCGCGCCACACTGCCCCGACGCCGGGCCGTTGATTCTCCAGCACCCTTGGGGTCGCCGCCACGCCGGTCGGGGGCCGTTGAAAGTGGCCTCCTGCCCATTCCCCGCGTCTCAACGGGCCGAGTGCCCGCCGAGTTCAGCCAAGTCCTGCCAGCGTGGGTTACGTATGGTCCCTCGGAGTTCTGGCTGCAGAGGCCATCCTGGTGGGGGGCGGGCGGGGGGGATCCAACTCCGGGGGGGCCTCCATGGTGGCCTACCAATAGATGGGCAGGCTAATTCTGTGGGGGGCCTATGTTTCTCCGTGCCGGGCCCCTGTAGGGCTCCGCCATATTTCCCGGGGGGCTGGCGCGGAGAAGGGAATCCACACGCATGCATGGACATGCACCGGCCATGATGCGCATGCGCGGACACGTGCCGGCCGTGACACGCGTGCGCATACCCGCGCCGGCTTTCGAGTGCCGGAGCAGTGGACATCACGCGGATGCGCAGACGCACGCCGGCCGTAACGTGCATGCGCAGACCCGCACCGGCTTTCGAGCGCCGGAGCAGTGGACATCGCTTCAGCGCCGTACTAGCCCCCTAGGAAGGGGTGAATGCCTGGGCCTGGAGGCCTGTTGATGCTGGAATGGCTCGCGCCGCTTTTGACGCCGGCGTCAGGACATGCCCGCGGGATCGGAGCATCCCGGCCATGGACTCTGCATCCTGATTTGCATTGGCACAATTAACAAAGCCATACCTCAAAAATCATCTTTATACTGCTTTGTTTCTGATTTCAGTTTCTTCTTAATGGGTTGTTCATCTAGAGGCCCTGGTGCTCTACATACAGCTCGCACTAGCACTGCTTTGTCCTGCCATGGATCTTCCTGAGAAACTCTTTCCAGCAGATTCAGTTGTGAGATCGTAGTCTACTTGTGTCTCTGGCTCTCTCTTCCTTCTTTCAAAATGACCCATCTTCAGTTCTTCACACAGTTTCCTGTTGCTTGCCTGCTGGCAGCTACAAAATGGAGGAATCTCTCCTTCATGATTTTGCACCCAAAGCACCGACAAAAAAGGCACGAGGCCCAACTCGCTGAGCCATTGGAGGAACTGGACACACTGAGGTAGAAATGGCACATTTCTATGTGTATATCTCACAGTGCATAACCATCAGAGCCAAACCATGAGGCACAAACGTCACCAGAGATTGGGCCTGTTGCCCCTTCCCAATAATTGTGGTAAGTTGTTGTTGCCTCCAGAGGCAACCCAACCATTTCTATCCATCCATTTAATGCTGCCTGGTCCAAGGACAACTCCAGTGGTGGTGGAATGGTCAGAGGGTGTGGGGAGGGGGTGAGAAGGTGGGGGGGGGGGGTGCGGGGGAACACAAGAGGCCAATTGCCGCTGCCCAGAAGCAAATAGGGACCCTGCACCAGGCCAGTTTCAGCAAGAAATCGTAAGACCCCTGATCAACATACTAACAGGAAATCTTTTATGCCACCTGAGAGCAGATTATCATAGAATTTACAGTGCAGAAGGAGGCCATTCGGCCCATCGAGTCTGCACTGGCTCTTGGAAAGAGCACCCTACTCAAGGTCAACACCTCCACCCTATCCCCATAACCCAGTAACCGCACCCAACACTAAGGGCAATTTTGGACACTAAGGGCAATTTATCATGGCCAATCCACCTAACCTGCACATCTTTGGACTGTGGGAGGAAACCGGAGCACCCGGAGGAAACCCACGCAGACACGGGGAGGATGTGCAGATTCCGCACAGACAGTGACCCAAGCAGGAATCGAACCTGGGATCCTGGTGCTGTGAAGCAATTGTGCTATCCACAATGCTACCGTGCTGCCCTCTGTAGGACATCATTTGAAATGTACCCCTCTGGGGTAGAGAATTCCAAAGATTCCCAACCCTCTGTGTAAAGAAATTTATCCTAATATCAGTCCTTAGTGGCATCCTTCTAATTTTGGAATTGTGCCCCTTGGTTCTAGACTCCCAACCGAGGGAGATATCCTTACCTGTATCTACCCTGTCTTCCTTTAAGTATCTTGTAGGTTTCAATGAGATCACCTCTCATTCTTCAAAACTCTAGAAAATACAGGTCCAGTTTGCCCAATCTCTCTCCATCAGACAGAGCCGCCATCCCCCAACAACGTCTGGTGAACCTTCTTTGTACTGCTTCTAAGGCAATAATATCCATTCCGAGGTAAGAGGACCAAAACTGCGCGCACTACTCCAGATGTGGTCGAACCAAGCTCCCGTACAATGAAGCAAGACCCCACTACTGCCCCTGACCTTTAATTAGCTGAACCTTTAAAAATAGCAATGGACATGCCTACAACACGGCATGTGGGATTGAGACCCTGAACTAGCCCCCATGTCGGGTTCCCAGCCCAAAGAATTAAAATGAGCCATTGGTTACACAATTGTATAAGTATTGCTGAAAAGGGAGACATATTGCCGAAGCTTTTCTCTTGCACTCATCAGAATAAGGATGCCAAATTCAAACAATCACAATTTCTAGTACAGGAGCTGATGGGTTGACAAGTTAACTCTGGTCAGGGTATTGTCACAGAAAAAGCAATGGAAAACTATAGGCTCCCCAAGCTCCAGGGCAATTCTAAAAAAGGAGCACGGCTTGAACATATTCCTTTTGTTTGCAGAGAATGGGTCCCTGTGTGAACATGTACTGCTTCTGTCTTAAATTGCAGCTATTAGCGCACTCAGGATTGTTCAGAAAGTGCTGCCCAATCGCAGAACCACATCTATCAGCGGACACTTTGGGCTGGATTCTCCGATTCTGAGACTAAGTGCTGACGCCATCGTGGGAACGGTGGCATTTTATGACCGGAAAACGGAGCAACATGGCCACCGTTCCCCCGTCTGGTGGGGGGCTAGAAGGCACGCAGTGTAGAGCACCCGGCTCTCACTGCGGATACAGCCGGAGAATTGCCGGATCCGTGGTCGCGCATGCCGGCGGCCTGCAGCAGCTGCACCATGCAACATGGCGCCGGCCGCGCACAGACCCGGCCTGCCAAATAGTGACCCGCTTTGACCAGGCTCGCCACCCCCAGACCACCCACCACCAGTGCCCATAGCCCCTGCCAAAGCCCTCCCTGCTCGCGGATCGGTTCTACCCCGACTGTGGTGCAGCTGACTCAGTATGCAGCCGCCATGCCAAGTTCCCGAAGAAAAATAGCCTGAGTGACCCACGCTGTCGGGAACTCGGCCCATCGGGGGGAGGGCCTCAGGTAACGTCCTGAGGCCCTCCATACGGCGTGCGGCGTACCCCTAGAGTACGCTATTTTGGAGGGGGCGGAGCATCGCAAAAGCGGCACCGCCCCCGATTTCAGCGCCGACGTGGATTCTGCGGCCGATCACCGAACGCGATTTCAACGTCGGAGACCTTTGTTGTGGGTTTTGTAAGCGCAGGCTCGTGTGCGGGTTATACTTTTCCCAATTTGAACAATCGAAGGAGCGTGTTGTTTAATTTGATCAACTGATCCCTGGGACGTTTGGCCAGTACAACACACTAACAATGAAATTCACACATGTGGTTGCTCAATTGTGTAGTTGGCAGAAAATATTTCTGGAAGACTCCTCCTGGTGGAAAATACCACTCACACACCTGCTGCATACAGCAGTGTCAAATCGCTTGCTTCACCTGTTGTTCAGATTTTCCAGACTCTTTACCTATTAGGATAATTTGAGGCAGACTGGGTACGTTTCAGGTCACAAAGTGACTCCACATGCTATGTAGGCTTGGAAAACGGCTCTTGCTATTTGCTCACCTTGCAAGCTTCAAGAAGATTTCAAGAAAATAGAGAGCATCAAAACTATCCTCCAGGACAATAATTATCCTGGTCAGATCATTCTTCACTTTATCGTGTAAGGCTGCAAATGGCTACCACTTATGGACCAGAAAATTAAAAATAGAAAGCCTCCACATGGAAGCTACCCACCATGACGGCCCCCACAGAAACCCCCTTCACAGAGACCCCCCCCCCCCCACCACCACACCACCTCGCGGAGCCCCCCACTGAACCCCCAGCCTACTCACAGAGCCCTATCTCAGACCCACGCCACCTATGGAGCCCCCTCACCCACAGAACACCCCCCACAGCCACTCAATACACCCGCCCCGACACTGTCCCCAGGCACTGCCCTGACGTCAATGTCAATGGACAACGTATCAGGGGTGGGGGGCACTATTAGGCACACAGACCGTATAATTACATTTAAATGTATTCAATTGGGGATCCCAATGTTCAACATCGGGATTCCCATTACGTCATTGGCAGGGGGTGGGGACAATCGGAACGGGAAATCCCACCAGCGTAAACCTTGTTTTGCAGGAATTCTCGACTTTACGGTCGCGGATTAGCTCGTCCTTCAGTGCCCTTTTTCCACAAGAACTTTCTAGGTTATATAGGTCAGTCAGAAATAATTCAATCAATTCCTGAGGTTGTTGCATTTGCTGGTTGAACTATGTGCATTCAATTACTAAGTTTTGCTTCAGGCTAAAACGATTGTCATCGGCCTTAAGAGTGGACTCACAAGACTGTGGTGGACTCCTGTGCACCCTGACTCAGGAGAATGTCGTCTGCTACTGAACCTACAGCATGAAGAAGGAGCTGACTTGAAGCTTTGTCTTTTTCGTGAGGCCTGATGCTGCTCGAAACTGGGCAGAATTGCATCTCCATATCTTAGAAACTTACTTAGAAAATGAGCATTGTGACTTAGTGCCATACCCCTGCCTTTTCCCCGTACCCCTGAACATTGTTTCTATTCAAATAATCATCAAAGGCCTGGTCTAGGTCATTACACCCCTCCCCACCAAAGTCCGAGGAGCCCCGGTGGTCCTCGTGACTCATGGGTCTCTGGGAGGACTCTCCACGGTCCTCGATATGCTGGTCTGAGTCAGCTCCAGGGGAGGAAACAAATCGGAGGCCCGCACCTGGTCCAGGTGCTTCTTTACTACGTGTTCTCCCACAAGGTTGTTTTCGTTGGAGAGAAGAAGGTTAAGAGGAGACTTAATAGAGGCATACAAAATGATCAGGGGGTTGGATAGGGTGGACAGTGAGAGCCTTCTCCCGCGGATGGAAATGGCTAGCACGAGGGGACATAGCCTTAAACTGAGGGGTAATAGATATAGGACAGAGGTCAGAGGTAGGTTCTTTACGCAAAGAGTGGTGAGGCCGTGGAATGCCCTACCTGCAACAGTAGTGAACTCGCCAACATTGAGGGCATTTAAAAGTTTATTGGATAAGCATATGGATGATAATGGCATAGTGTAGGTTAGATGGCTTTTGTTTTTTGACTTCCCATGTCGGTGCAACATCATGGGCCGAAGGGCCTGTACTGCGCTGTATTGTTCTATGTTCTAAGTATCTCATATGACACAGGTCCTGTCCTGGCCTTGACCGTTCCTGCTACCCATGTGGGGTCATTCGCATAATTTCTTTTTTTTAAATATTTTTATTCTCCTCCTTTTTCACATTTTCTGTCAAATTTGCGCCCACCAACAATAAACAATAAGCAGTAACGAATATAATGTCAATCCCCATATCAACAACAATCCCATCCTCCCCCAACACCCAAACAACTGCCCACTGGTTAACATAAACAAATGACAAAAAGGAATCAGGAATCACCCATAGTCACCATTAACACACATCGCCCCCCCTCCCCCCAATCCTCCCAACCCTCCCCCCAATTAATGTTCGATGTTATCCAGTTCTTGAAAGTGCATAATGAATAATGCCCATGACTTGTAGAACCCCTCCAACCTTCCCCTCAGTTTAAACTTAATCTTCTCAAGAGTCAAGAATTCCAACAGGTCCCCTTGCCACGCCACGGCACAGGGTGGAGAGGTTGCTCTCCATCCTATCAGGATCCGCCTTCTGGCGAATAACAAGGCGAAGGCTACAACATCTGCCTCCGCACCCGTTTCCAACCCCGGCTGGTCTGACATCCCAAATATGGCCTCCCGAGGGCCCAGGTCCAGTTTCACGTGCACCACTTTAGAGATTACCCTAAACACCTCCTTCCAGTAATCCTCCAGCTTTGGACAGGACCAAAACATATCAACGTGATTTGCCCGCCCCCCCCCCCCCCCCCCCCCCCCTTCTCCCGGCAATATTCACACACATCTTCTACCCCTTCAAAGAGCCGGCTCATCCTTGCCTTTGTAAGGTGTGCTCTGTACAGCACCTTCAGCTGTATCAGCCCCAACCTTGCACACGAGGTGGAGGCATTCACTCTCCGGAGCACCTCACACCAGAACCCCTCCTCCACATCCTCTCCCAACTCTTCTTCCCACTTTGCTTTGATCCCTTCCAGTGGTGCCTTCTACTCTTCCAAAATAGCTCCGTAAACCGCTGACACTGCCCCCTTCTCCAGTCCCCCTGTCGTCAGCACCTCCTCCAGCAATGTGGAGGCCGGCTCCACCGGGAAGCTCTGTATCTTCTTTCTGGCAAAATCTCGAACCTGCATGCATCTAAACATTCCCCCTGCTCCAGCCCATACTTCGCTTCCAGCTCTTTCAATCCTGCAAACCGACCCCTAAGAAACAAATCTTTCAGTGTCTTAATCCCCTTCTCCTCCCATTTCCGAAAATTTCCATCCCACCTCCCTGGCTCAAATCTGTGGTTCCCTGAATCGGCATTTCCCTTGACCCTGCCCCCAACCCAAAGTGTTGGCGAAACTGCCTCCAAATTCTCAATGAAGCTATTACTACCGGACTCCCTGAGTATTTCCCCGGGGCCAACGGGAGCGGCGCCTTCAATCCCGATCCCCTGCACAAGCTCTCATCCATTCTGACCCACTGGGAATCAACCCCTCTGACCCAGCTCCGCACCTTCTCCACATTCGCTGCCCAGTAGTAATACAGCGGGGGCGAGATTCTCCGACCCCCCCCCCGCGATTCTCCGGCCCGAATGGGCCGAAGTCCCGCCGCTAAAATGCCTGTCCCGCCGGCGTAAATTAAACCACCTACCTTACCGGCGGGACAAGGCGGCGTGGGCAGGCTCCGGGATCCTGGGGGGGGGCGCGGGGCGATCTGGCTCCGGGGGGTGCCCCCACGGTGGCCTGGCCCGCGATCGGGGCCCACCGATCCGCGGGCGGGCCTGTGCCGTGGGGGCACTCTTTCCCTTCTGCCTCCGCCACAGTCTCCACCATGGCGGAGGCAGAAGAGACTCCCTCCACTGCGCATGCGCGGGAAACTGACAGCGGCCACTGACGCTCCCGCGCATGCGCCGCCCGGAGATGTCATTTCCGCGCCAGCTGGCGAGGCACCAAAGGCCTTTTCCGCCAGCTGGCGGGGCGGAAATTCATCCGGCGCCGACCTAGCCCCTCAAGGTTGGGGCTCGGCCCCCAAAGATGCGGAGCATTCCGCACCTTTGGGGCGGCGCGATGCCCGTCTGATTTGCGCCGTTTTGGGCGCCAGTCGGAGGACATCGCGCTGTTTCCGGAGAATTTCACCCCAGGTTCGGAAGACCCAAATTCCTTGCCTTCTCCTCTGTAGCAGCACCTTTCTAACTCTGGCCGCCTTCCCTCCCCATATGAACGAGGTAATCATTCCTTCGATCTCTCTGAAAAATGCCTTTGGCAGGAAAATCGGCAGGCATTGAAAAATAAACAGAAATTGCGGCAACAGGTTAATTTTAACCGCCTGTACCCAACCGCCAGTGAGAGGGAGACCATCCCACCTTGCTAGATCGGCTTTCACTCTCCCCGCCAAACTAGAAAACCTACGGAAACCCCCCCCCCCACTCCCAGGCAAACTGCACCCCCAGGTATCTAAAGTGAATCCCTGCCCTACGGAATGGCAGCCCCCCCACCCCCGGCCGAGCCACCACAAAATACTCACTCTTGTCGAGATGTAATTTGTACCCCGAAAAAGACCCAAACACCCGAAGCAGCTCCAATATTCCCCCTATCCCGACATGTATAACAAGTCATCGGCATATAAGGACACTCTATGCTCTATACGCCCCCCCCCCCACTATTCCATTCCATACCCCCAAACTTCTCAATGCGATGGCCAACGGCTCAATCGCGAGTGCAAACAGCAGGGGGGGCATAGGACATCCCTGCCTAGTCCCACGGTGGAGAGAAAAGTATCTCGAGCTGATGTTGTTTGTGCGGACACTCGCCCTCGGCTCCTTATATAATAGCTTTACCCAGTCCACAAATTTTGGTCAAATCCCAAATCGCTCCAGAACTGCCATCAAGTACCCCCATTCTACCCGGTCAAACGCCTTCTCAGGGTCCAATGCCACAACCACCTCTGTTTTCTTCCCCTCCACTTGTGCCATAAGAACATAAGAACATAAGAATTAGGAACAGGAGTAGGCCATCTGGCCCCTCGAGCCTGCTCCGCCATTTAATGAGATCATGGCTGATCTTTGTGGACTCAGCTCCACTCTCCGGCCCATACACCATATCCCCAAATCCCTTTATTCTTTAGAAAGGCATCTATCTTTTTCTTAAAAACGTTTAAAGGAGCCTCAACTGTTTCACTGGGCAACTGCTTCACTTGAACCACGTTCAATACCCTCCTAATGTTCGAAAAGAGGTGCCACCCTCTCACGAACCCCGTCTGTTCTTGACCTATCACCTTCGGAAGGCACTCCTCCAGCCTACCCGCCAGTACCTTCGCCAATACTTTTGCGTCCACATTCAGAAATGATATGGGCCTATACGACCCACACTCCGTCGGATCCTTATCTTTTTTAAGCAACAGGGAAATCGATGCCTGCCCCAAGGTTTGTGGTAACACCCCCTTCCCTATCGCCTCCTCGAACATCCCCACCATCAGGGGTGCCAGCTTATCCTTGAATTTTTTATAATATCCATCGGAAACCCATCCAGCCCTTCACCGACTGCATCCTCCCAATCGCATCCTTTATCCCCTATTCCACTATCGCTCCTTCTAATGTAGCCCTGTTACCCTCCCCTAACCTCGGGTACTCCAACCCATCTGGAAATTCTTGCACCTCCCAGCTTTGACCTGTACAACCACGCCTTTCTCAGCGAGTGTTGTCGTGGCCCCTGATGTGGGCCTCTTGGTGTCATTCTACTCTTCCGCCTAAATTTGGGAATCGTCGGCTCAGCCTGGTTTGGTGTCGCCTGCCCGTGAGTTGTTCCGCCGGTGCTATCCCCGTTGTGGCATGTGGGGTTGTCCTATAATCGAATAGCCAGCGCGATAGTTTAGTGTCTACTGATGTTGCTGACTGTTTTTTCAACCCGACTTTAGGGTCTGGATGGCTCTCTCCACCGTTTGAAGCCGGGTGGTATGGTGCCGTCCTTGTGTGCCGAATGCCGTTTGACTTCATGAATTTTTTGAACTCTTGGCTGGTGAAAACCGATCCATTATCTGAAACTAACACCTCCGTGTCACCGTGGGCTGGATTCTCCGATTTTGAGGCTATGTCCCCACGCCAGTGTGGAACGATGGTGTTTTACGACAGAAACAATGGTGTAAAATGGCCACCGATCCTCTGTTTGGCTGGGAGCTAGCAGGACGGCAGCGTAGAGTCCCGGCTCCAGCTGCTAATGCGGCCTGGAGAATTGTCGGGTCCGTGGCCGCGCATGCACGCGGCGGGGGCCTGCAGCAGCCGTGCCATGCTGCACTCGCGGACCCAGCCCTCAAATTAGTCCCCCCCCCCCCCCCCTTCGGCCAGCTCGCTCGCCCCGGACCACCCCCCTACCCACAGTGCCCCAGACCCGAATAATGTCCCCCCCCCCCAGCCCGCGGATCAGCCCTCCCCCGACTGTGGTGGCGCTGGACTGAGTCTGCAGCCGCCATGCCGAGTTCCCGACGGGTGAGAGACCCACGCCGTCGGGAACTCAGCCAGTCAGGGGTGGAGCATCGGGAGGCGCGCCTCAGGAAACATCCTGAGGCCGTCGATACGTGACGCCCTGTACTCTCTGACTACGCCGCTTTGGAGGAGACGGGGCATCGCGAAAGCGGCTCCGCCCCCGACTTGATCGGGAACTCGGATTCTCCGGCCGGGCGCCGAACGCGATTTCGCCATAGGCAACCGGAGAATCCAGCCCGAGGTTCCCTGATTAGGCCACTAATCAAGGAACTCAGATTCCAATTGGCCAATCTCAAAGGCCTGGTCTAAGTCATTACAGTCCTCTTGAATGCCTCAATTGAACCCACCTCCACCACACTGCAGCACATTCCAGACCCAAAGCAATCACTGTGTGCAAAAGTATTTTCTTTTGCAAATCACTTGAAATGTGTGCTCTCTCATTCTTTTTGTTTCAACGCATTTTATTCCAAACATGTGTTAAAATAGTACCATACAGAAAAAAACACCCTCAACAAATTCACAGTCCATAGATTGTACACTTTTTCCCCCTTTTTACCCCCTTTCTTCCCCCTTTCTCACCCCCCCAGCAACAAACAAGTCTTCAAATATTTTCATGAACAACCCCCGCCATGCCCCGAAGCCCTCCGCTGACCCCCTCAACTCTAATTTAATGTTTTCCAACTGGAGATAATTGTACAGGTTCCCCAGCCAGGCCGGCCATCCCCGGCGGCAAATCCGACCTCCCATTTAGCACTTTGCCGGGCAATAAGAGAGGCGAAGGCTACAACGTCTACCCCCTTCCCCTCCAGCAGCTCTGGCACCTCTGATATCCCAAAGATCGCCATCATCGGGAAAGGCACAACCTCCACGCCCACAATTTTAGATATCGTCCCAAACACCACCTCCCAGTATCTCTCCAGCTTCTCGCACCCCAGAACATCGGCCCACGGTGCGCCGGCCCTCGCCCACACTTCTCTCACTCACCGGCCACCCCTTGGAAGAATCTGCTCATCCGAGCTGGGGTCATATGTACCCTGTGGACCACCGTGAACTGAATCAAGCTCATCCTTGCCCAGGTAGAGGTTGGATTCACCCTCGCATCGCCTCACACCACAGCCGGCAGCCTATCCCCCCCCCCAACTCCTCCTCCTGTTTGTTCTTGATCCTCACCACCTGAGCCCCCCCCCCTCCCTCCCCCCGCTCCCCCAACCACACGTATATATTCCCAATCCTACCCTCTCCCAGCTCATCTGGGAGCAGCAGTTTCTCCAATAAGGTGTGCTCCGGTAATCTGGGAAACGTCCACTCTTTTCGTGCAAAGTCCCTCACCTGCATATATCTAAATTCACTCCCCCTCCGTAACTCAAATCTCTCCCGCAATTCCACATGACCTGCAAACTCCCCTTCCAAGTACAAACCCCTCACCATCACCAGCCCCGCCTCCACCACTTGCCATACATCCCATCCATCTCCCCCTGGCTTAAACCTATGGTTCCCACACAGTGGTGTCAACACCAACATCCCCTCCAAGTAAAGTGTCTCTGCAGCGGATTCCACACCCTGACCGTCGACTGTACCAACAGGCTCCCGGTATACTTCCCCGGAGCTAGTGGCAGTGGAGCCTTCACACAGCCCTCAAACTGGAACCCCTACAGGGCTCCTCTTCCATCCTGACCCACATCCACAGACGTACCTACGCCCAAACCACCCAGGGTCTCAAATAAATACCTCCACTCCACCCAACCAAAAGCCTTCTCAGCATGCATAGAGACAATAACCTCCGGCACTTCCCCACTGACGGGGTCATAACCACATTTGATGTTACTGGAGAGTTGCCTGCCCTTTACAAACCCGTTTGATCCTCAGTGACCACCCCTGGCACACATCCCTCCATCCTTTCTGCCAACAACTCGGCCAGTACTTTAACGTCTGTGTTCAACAACAAAATAGCCTATATGATCCACACTCCCAACCGATCCTTCCCATTCTTCGGGATTAGCATGATCGACGCCTGTGTCAGTGTCTCTGACAGCTCCCCCTTCCCCAATGCCTCACTAAACATCCCCAACAAATGTGGTGCCATATATGCCGCAAGCCCCCTACAAAGCTCCGCCGGAAAGCCGTCTGGCCCTGGGGCCTTCCCCGAGTTTATCCCTCTAATGCTGTCAATCACCTCCCTCAGTCTCAGCAGCTCCTCCAACACCGCCTCCTCTCTCGCTCCTTGGAAACTCCAACACCTCTCAAAACCGTCCCATATCCCCTTCCTCTCCACCCGGCTTGGCCCGGTACAGCTTCTCATAATACCCCCCGACTGTCTCATTTATCCTCCTGGCTCTGACACTACCTCTCCCTTCTCTGTTCGTACCCGTAGAATTTCCCTAGACACCGCCTGCCTCCTCAGCTGGTGGGCCAGCATACGGCTCGCCTTCTTTCCATGTTCATATTGCACCCCCCTCGCCCTCCATAACTGCCCCCACTGCCTTTCCCGATGTCAACCTATCAAACTGCCCCTGCAACCTCTTCCTCTCCCACCCCCTGAGTATCTCTTGTCCACCTCGACTATCTCATCCAGCAACCGTGCATGCTCCTCCCTCCTCCTCCTGTCCCTGTGCACCTTGAACGAGATAATCTCCCCTGGGACCACAGCCTTCAACGCCTCCCAGAATGTGGCTGCCGGCACCTCCCCATTCTGATTAAACTCCCCGTAGACCCCAATCGCCGACCTCACCTTCTCACAAAACCCAAAAATCCCGAATCCAGTCTCTATCCCGGCCTCTGTACCTGCCCCAGGCTAATCCTCACCTCCAGCCAATGCCGCGCATGATCCATAATTACGATTCCCGCATACTCCACCCTTCCCACCCCCATCAGCACCGCTCGACTCACCACAAAGAAATCAATTCGAGAATACACCTTATACACGTGTAAGAAGAAGGAGTACTTCCTCCGCCCGGATTCTTAAACCTCATGGATCAACCATTCCCATACATTCCATAAACCCTCACAACTCCTTCATCATCCTCAAGCTTCCCATTGACCTGGGGTTCGACCTGTCTACCCTCGGTTCCATCATGCAATTAAAATCACCTCCCATAATCAACAGGTGCATATCCAGGTGGGGGATCACTCCCAGCAAACCCTTCACAAACCCCACATCGTCCTAATTCAGCATATATACGTTGACCAGCACTACCGGCGTCCCCTCTAGCACCCCAGTCACTATCACATGTCTACCCCCCCGGGTCCGCATTTCTTTGGCCCCACAAACCCCGTCCTTTTGTTCAACAAAATGGCCGCCCCCTGCGTATTTGAGTCAAATACTTGTCCCACCCATCCCTTCCTCGACCTAACCTGACCCTTCATCTGGAGGTTCGTCTCCTGTAAGAAGAGCTCCTCCGCCTTCAAACTCCTCAGATGTGCAAGAACCCAAGACCTCTTAATTGGCCCGTTTAATCCACGAACATTCCATGTTACAATTTTTACCGGAGGCTAACGCCTCCACTCCCACCCACCATCGGCCATCATCACGGTAGCGTTGTGGATAGCACAATCGCTTCACAGCTCCAGGGTCCCAGGTTCGATTCCGGCTTGGGTCACTGTCTGTGTGGAGTCTGCACATCCTCCCCGTGTGTGCGTGGGTTTCCTCCGGGTGCTCCGGTTTCCTCCCACAGTCCAAAGATGTGCAGGTTAGGTGGATTGGCCATGATCAATTTCCCTTAGTGTCCAAAATTGCCCTTAGTGTTGGGTGGGGTTACTGGGTTATGGGGATAGGGTGGAGGTGTTGACCTTGGGTAGGGCGCTCTTTCCAAGAGCCAGTGCAGACTCGATGGGCCGAACGACCTCCTTCTGCCCTGTAAATTCTATGATAATCAATCTTCGGTTCTACCTCCTCTAATACCACCCTAAACTGGGTCCATCCAAAGTGGCCTCCCCCCTCTCCATCCATGACCATGCTCAGTCTCCAACTCTGCCAGGTCACAATCCCCACCCCCCCCCCCCCCCCCAAACCTGGCCACCTCACTCTTTTCCACACTGAACTTCATCCGTCACCTATCTATCCACTCCGCCAACTTGTCTATGTCCTTTTGAATACCTACACAGTCCTCGACACAGTTCACAATACTTTCACGTTTGGTATTATCCACAAACTTTGAAATTGTCTCCTGGGCACCAGATCGTTAATATACACCAGGAAAAGCAAGGATCTCAATATGTTTAAGCTTTGTGCATTTTATGAATTACCTCGGAAGTTGGGGAGCCTATATATCCCTCTTGCTTTCTGAGTGGCAATGCCTCAGTCAATCAGAGACGATTTGCCGAGCAATCGTATAAATTTCTGTGATTGTTTGAAATTTGGCTTCCTTGCATTCCTGATGAGTGCAATATGAAAAACTTTGGTAACATACCTCTTCTTTCAGCAATATATATAAACCAGAGTGATGCTGTACAAAGCTTTGTGTGAGATATATATATAGTTCAGAATTGTCAGCCTGGTGTTAGAAGAGCAAAAGGGCTGATTTTATAGCTCGTAAATATATAGTTAATTACGAGGAAGAAATTGAATGGAACCAGGGAGAGAAACATCAGGGCGATAAATCATTCAGGACAAAACTGAAGCAGCAAGTGAAGGAAACAAAACAATTTGCTGTGCAGTGTTCTGTGATTGAATGGTGAGCTGTCCCCACTCGCTGGGGGTTTTGTACAAAGCTGAATACATTTAACCGTACTGCCATTTTATTGATCCATATTAACACTAAATAGTCTGAATGTCACACTACAGCTAAATCACACTTCATAAATCAATGATATTTCCTTCTTCTTCCAATCCTTACAGTGGCTTCTTACTGTCATACATTAGAGTCGCGCTCACACCCCCACACCCCAATCCCACCACCACTCCAGCCTCTATTAAAACTCCTTGTCAGAGTTTTGGGTATCTCACCTTCTGAACTGACAGTACAGGGACAGGGGAAGGGTAAATAGTCTATAAACCACAGGGAGCCTAGAATGAGAGAGGAAGTGTGGGTGGACAAAATGAAAGGTAACAAATGTGACTCCTTCTTATGAAGTTACACAAAGGATAGATTCTGCAGAACAGGCAAGATCTAATCTATACCCGTTAAGAGAACTGGATTGAGAGACAGTCAGTGAGGTGAGGACTGAATCATACAAATGAGACATAAATATGGCTCTCCATAATATGACCTAATTTAAACTCTTATGCTATATAAACATTATAAGGATTTGAAAGCGCATTACATCCCTATTTGGATTTGTTTCAGTGCGGTTGGACTCGTGCTATGTAATGTGAATTTAAAATGCACATTACTTGCCAGACTACTAAAGTAACCATGCTATGGGCTAAAAGGACCTTGCACAACTGAGGTGCGGAGGCCATCCCTTAAAGTGACATCACATGGGAAGATCCCAAGGGAAGGGCACTTAGGAGGCTGCCAGTAAGGAAAGGGAGAGGTAGCAGCAACATGAAGATCATCCACCCTGCCCTTCTTCATCCTGGAAGGGATGGGGTGGCTGGATTGACATCTCTGACCTCAGATCGCCCCTTAATGTCACCAATCTTGAGCATCGGCAGAGGAATCTTCTTCCTGGACTTTGGAATCTGTGCCGGAACAACAGAAATTCAAATATTGGAGATTTAAACTGCAAAGCTTTCTTACAAAGCCTGCACAATGATTTCCAAGTCTTAACACAAGCCTGGCTGCCCTAGAAATACTGCACCATCAGGTGATGCAGGCTTGTCGAAACCATGTGACCAAGTAACAAACCCGTGTCGCCCACTTTCGCCAGCTTGCTGCCACATAATCAGGTTCAGCTGACCATCACAGGCCGGTGCAAGATCTCTGACAACTTCCCGAACAAGATTTTTCATGACTTCAATAACATCTCTCCCCCCTCAAGTCTGTTTCCTCCCCGGGGCTCCCATGACGATGAGGTCTCTTCCGCCTCCTTGCGCTTGCCCTTGAGTCCTTAGCAGGTGGAGCTGGATTGGGAGGTGTAAAATGGACAGACGACCTTCTGAGAGTGTCTGAGGGTTACCGACACATTCTTCATCAGTCCCGGCCACCTGGGGAAAACCTGATTCCTCAGCCTCCATGTCAGAACCCGAGTCTTCACTCTCGGGGGAGACGGGCATAGGGTCTCCTGTGGGCTGTAGCCCTTGCCAAAGACCAGCACGACTGGGGTCGGAGATGCGGTCTCGGCGGGAGCAGACACCCTACTTCTAAGTTAGTCCAGGTACTTCCTCAGGACTTTCCCTTGGATGTTCTCCGAAAGGAGATGCGTCCCATCTTTTCTAATATGACTTCAAGGCCCCAGCTGGAGCCATCTCTGAAGCTCCGTATGTGGAACCCGCCCCCCACCCCCCCCCCACCCTGTCTTGAACACTCTCGGATTTCATACATCATGTTTTTTTTTTATTCTCCTGTTTGGACTCCACCCTCCCTGCCAGATTCGGAAACAACAAGTGCAAAATCGGGGTCCCATCAATAGCTCTTTCATGGCAGGGGGCATAATTCCTCAATCAAACAGAAATTGCACTCACCTTCTCTCCCTGGATGAGGCCGACTGCTTCCACATTCCGCTTTTGAAGGTCTGCACTGACCGTTCTGCCAGACCATTGGATTCTGGGTGATATGGCAACATCCTAATGTGTTTGCTGCCATTTAATTTCAGAAAAGCCTGGAACTCCCCACTAGTGAAAGTTGGACCAATTTCAGAGACTCTGGTATGCCATGAATGCAAGAGCACAGTTGGAGTTTTTCAATAATGGTGCAGGAAGTTGTAGGGGCAATGGGGTGTCGGGGCCTTGCAGTGCAGAGGCCGTGCAGTGTAGAGGCCATGCGGTGTAGAGGCCATGCGGTGTAGAGGCCATACGGTGTAGAGTCCATGCGGTGTCGGGGCCTTGCGGTGTCGGGGCCATGTGGTGTAGAGGCCATGCGGTGTCGGGGCCATGCGGTGTAGAGGCCATGCGGTGCAGAGATCATGCGGTGTAGAGGCCATGCGGTATCGGGGCCATGCGGTGTCGGGGCCATGCGGTGTCGAGGTCATGCGG
The DNA here is from genome assembly GCF_047496885.1 of Scyliorhinus torazame. Classification (NCBI taxonomy): domain Eukaryota; kingdom Metazoa; phylum Chordata; class Chondrichthyes; order Carcharhiniformes; family Scyliorhinidae; genus Scyliorhinus; species Scyliorhinus torazame. The sequence continues at coordinate 76,318,696 of NC_092712.1, forward strand.
TGTAGAGGCTATGCGGTGTCGGGGCTATGCGGTGCAGAGGCCTTGTGGTGTCGGGGCCATGCGGTGTCGGGGCCATGCGGTGCAGAGGCCATGCGGTGTCGGGGCCATGCGGAGTCGGAGCCATGCAGTGTCGGGGCCATCCGGTGTAGAGGCCATGCGGTGTCGGGGCCATGCGGTGTAGAGGCCATGCGGTGTAGAGGCCATGCGGTGTAAAGGCCATGCGGTGCAGAGGCCATGCGGTGTTGGGGCCATGCGGTGTCGGGGCCATGTGGTGACGGGGCCATGCGGTGTAGAGGCCATGCGGTGTCGGGGCCATGCGGTGTAGAGGCCATGCGGTGTAGAGGCCATGCGGTGTAAAGGCCATGCGGTGCAGAGGCCATGCGGTGTTGGGGCCATGCGGTGTCGGGGCCATGTGGTGACGGGGCCATGCGGTGTAGAGGCCATGCGGTGTCGGGGCCATGCGGTGTCGGGGCCATGCGGTGTCGGGGCCATGCGGTGTCGGGGCCATGCGGTGTCGGGGCCATGCGGTGTCGGGGCAATGCGGTGTCGGGACCATGCGGTGTCGGGGCCATGCGGTGTCGGGGCCATGCGGTGTCCAGGGCATGCGGTGTAGAGGCCATACGGTGCAGAGGCCATGCGGTGCCGGGGCCATGCGGTGTCGGGGCCATGCGGTGTCGGGGCCATGCGGTGTCGCGGCCATGCGGTGTCGGGGCCATTCGGTGTCGGGGCCATTCGGTGTCGAGGCCATTCGGTGTCGAGGCCATGCCGTGTAGAGGCCATTCGGTGTAGAGGCCATGCGGTGTCGGGGCCATGCGGTGTAGAGGCCATGCGGTGTAGAGGCCATGCGGTGTCGGGGCCATGCGGTGTCGGGGCCATGCGGAGTCGGGGCCATGCGGTGCCGGGGCCATGCGGTGTCAGGGCCATGCGGTGTCGTGGCCCTGCGGTGTCGGAGCCATTCGGTGTCGAGGCCATTCGGTGTTGAGGCCATGCGGTGTAGAGGCCATGCGGTGTAGAGGCCATGCGGTGTCGGGGCCATGCGGTGTCAGGGCCATGCAGTGTCGGAGCCATTCGGTGTCGAGGCCATGTGGTGTAGAGGCCATGCGGTGCAGAGGCCATGCGGTGTTGGGGCCATGCGGTGTCGGGGCCATGCGGTGTCGCGGCCATGCGGTGTCGGAGCCATTCGGTGTCGAGGCCATTCGGTGTCGAGGCCATGCGGTGTAGAGGCCATGCGGTGTCGGGGCCATGCGGTGTAGAGGCCATGCGGTGTAGAGGGCATGCGGTGTCGGGGCCATGCGGTGTCGGGGCCATGCGGAGTCGGGGCCATGAGGTGTCGGGGCCATGCGGTGTCGGAGCCATATGGTGTCGGGGCCATGCGGTGTCGGGGCCATGCGGTGTAGAGGCCATGCGGTGTAGAGGGCATGCGGTGTCGGGGCCATGCGGTGTCGGAGCCATATGGTGTCGGGGCCATGAGGTGTCGGGGCCATGCGGTGTCGGAGCCATGCGGTGTTGAGGCCATGCGGTGTTGGGGCCATGCGGTGTCGGGGCCATGCGGTGTCGGGGCCATGCGGTGTCGGGGCCATGCGGTGTCGGGGCCATGCGGTGTCGGGGAAATGCGGTGTCGGGGCAATGCGGTGTCGAGGCCATGCGGTGTCGGGGCCATGCGGTGTCGAGGGCATGCGGTGTAGAGGCCATACGGTGCAGAGGCCATGCGGTGCCGGGGCCATGCGGTGTCGGGGCCATGCGGTGTCGGGGCCATGCGGTGTCGGGGCCATGCGGTGTCGTGGCCATGCGGTGTCGGAGCCATTCGGTGTCGAGGCCATTCGGAGTCGAGGCCATGCGGTGTAGAGGCCATGCGGTGTAGAGGCCATGCGGTGTCGGGGCCATGCGGTGTAGAGGCCATGCGGTGTAGAGGCCATGCGGTGTCGGGGCCATGCGGTGTCGGGGCCATGCGGTGTCGGGGCCATGCGGTGTCGGGGCCATGCGGTGTCGGGGCCATGCGGTGTCGGGGCCATGCGGTGTCGGGGCAATGCGGTGTCGGGACCATGCGGTGTCGGGGCCATGCGGTGTCGGGGCCATGCGGTGTCCAGGGCATGCGGTGTAGAGGCCATACGGTGCAGAGGCCATGCGGTGCCGGGGCCATGCGGTGTCGGGGCCATGCGGTGTCGGGGCCATGCGGTGTCGCGGCCATGCGGTGTCGGGGCCATTCGGTGTCGGGGCCATTCGGTGTCGAGGCCATTCGGTGTCGAGGCCATGCCGTGTAGAGGCCATTCGGTGTAGAGGCCATGCAGTGTCGGGGCCATGCGGTGTAGAGGCCATGCGGTGTAGAGGCCATGCGGTGTCGGGGCCATGCGGTGTCGGGGCCATGCGGAGTCGGGGCCATGCGGTGTCGGGGCCATGCGGTGTCGGAGCCATGCGGTGTCGGGGCCATGCGGTGTCGGGGCCATGCGGTGTAGAGGCCATGCGGTGTAGAGGCCATGCGGTGTCGGGGCCATGCGCTGTTGGAGCCATGCGGTGTTGTGGCCATGCGGTGTCGGGGCCATGCGGTGTCGGAGCCATGCGGTGTTGAGGCCATGCGGTGTCGGGGCCATGCTGTGTCGGGGCCATGTGGTGTCGGGGCCATACGGTGTCGGGGCCATGCAGTGTCGGGGCCATGTGGTGTCAGGGCCATGCGTTGTAGAGGCCTTGTGGTGTCGGGACCATGCGGTGTCGGGGCAATGCGGTGTAGAGGCCATGCGGTGTCGGGCCATGAGGTGTCGGGGCCATGCGGTGTCGGGGCCATGCGGTGTCGGGGCCATGCGGTGTCGAGGCCATGCGGTGTAGAGGCCATATGGTGCAGAGGCCATGCGGTGTCGGGGCCATGCGGTGTTGGGGCCATGCGGTGCCGGGGCCATGCGGTGTCAGGGCCATGCGGTGTCGTGGCCCTGCGGTGTCGGAGCCATTCGGTGTCGAGGCCATTCGGTGTTGAGGCCATGCGGTGTAGAGGCCATGCGGTGTAGAGGCCATGCGGTGTCGGGGCCATGCGGTGTCAGGGCCATGCAGTGTCGGAGCCATTCGGTGTCGAGGCCATGTGGTGTAGAGGCCATGCGGTGCAGAGGCCATGCGGTGTTGGGGCCATGCGGTGTCGGGGCCATGCGGTGTCGCGGCCATGCGGTGTCGGAGCCATTCGGTGTCGAGGCCATTCGGTGTCGAGGCCATGCGGTGTAGAGGCCATGCGGTGTCGGGGCCATGCGGTGTAGAGGCCATGCGGTGTAGAGGGCATGCGGTGTCGGGGCCATGCGGTGTCGGGGCCATGCGGAGTCGGGGCCATGAGGTGTCGGGGCCATGCGGTGTCGGAGCCATATGGTGTCGGGGCCATGCGGTGTCGGGGCCATGCGGTGTAGAGGCCATGCGGTGTAGAGGGCATGCGGTGTCGGGGCCATGCGGTGTCGGAGCCATATGGTGTCGGGGCCATGAGGTGTCGGGGCCATGCGGTGTCGGAGCCATGCGGTGTTGAGGCCATGCGATGTTGGGGCCATGCGGTGTCGGGGCCATGCGGTGTCGGGGCCATGCGGTGTCGGGGCCATGCGGTGTCGGGGCCATGCGGTGTCGGGGAAATGCGGTGTCGGGGCAATGCGGTGTCGAGGCCATGCGGTGTCGGGGCCATGCGGTGTCGAGGGCATGCGGTGTAGAGGCCATACGGTGCAGAGGCCATGCGGTGCCGGGGCCATGCGGTGTCGGGGCCATGCGGTGTCGGGGCCATGCGGTGTCGGGGCCATGCGGTGTCGTGGCCATGCGGTGTCGGAGCCATTCGGTGTCGAGGCCATTCGGAGTCGAGGCCATGCGGTGTAGAGGCCATGCGGTGTAGAGGCCATGCGGTGTCGGGGCCATGCGGTGTAGAGGCCATGCGGTGTAGAGGCCATGCGGTGTCGGGGCCATGCGGTGTCGGGGCCATGCGGAGTCGGGGCCATGCGGTGTCGGGGCCATGCGGTGTCGGAGCCATGCGGTGTCGGGGCCAGGCGGTGTAGAGGCCATGCGGTGTAGAGGCATTGCGGTGTCGGGGCCATGCGCTGTCGGAGCCATGCGGTGTTGAGGCCATGCGGTGTCGGGGCCATGCGGTGTCGGAGCCATGCGGTGTTGAGGCCATGCGGTGTCGGGGCCATGCGGTGTCGGGGCCATGTGGTGTCGGGGCCATACAGTGTCGGGGCCATGCGGTGTCGGGACCATGCGGTGTCGGGGCCATGCGGTGTAGAGGCCATGCGCTGTCGGGCCATGAGGTGTCGGGGCCATGCGGTGTCGGGGCCATGCGGTGTCGGGGCCATGCGGTGTCGAGGCCATGCGGTGTCGAGGCCATATGGTGCAGAGGCCATGCGGTGTCGGGGCCATGCGGTGTTGGGGCCATGCGGTGTCGGGGCCATGCGGTGTGAGGGCCATGCGGTGTCGTGGCCATGCGGTGTCGGAGCCATTCGGTGTCGAGGCCATTCGGTGTTGAGGCCATGCGGTGTCGGGGCCATGCGGTGTCAGGGCCATGCAGTGTCGGAGCCATTCGGTGTTGAGGCCATGTGGTGTAGAGGCCATGCGGTGCAGAGGCCATGCGGTGTTGGGGCCATGCGGTGTCGGGGCCATGCGGTGTCGCGGACATGCGGTGTCGGAGCCATTCGGTGTCGAGGCCATTCGGTGTCGAGGCCATGCAGTGTAGAGGCCATGCGGTGTAGAGGCCATGCGGTGTCGGGGCCATGCAGTGTAGAGGCCATGCGGTGTCGGGGCCATGCGGTGTCGTGGCCATGCGGAGTTGGGGCCATGAGGTGTCGGGGCCATGCGGTGTCGGAGCCATATGGTGTCGGGGCCATGCGTGGTCGGGGCCATGCGGTGTAGAGGCCATGCGGTGTAGAGGCCATGCGGTGTAGAGGCCATGCGGTGTCGGGGCCATGCGGTGTCGGAGCCATGCGGTGTTGAGGCCATGCGGTGTCGGGGCCATGCGGTGTCGGGGCCATGCGGTGTCGGGGCCATGCGGTGTCGGGGCCATGCGGTGTCGAGGCCATGCGGTGTCGGGGCCATGCGGTGTTGGGGCCATGCGGTGTCGGGGCCATGCGGTGTCGGGGCAATGCGGTGTTGGGGCCATGCGGTGTCGGGGCCATGCGGTGTCGCGGCCATGCGGTGTAGAGGCCATGCGGTGTAGAGGCCATGCGGTGTCGGAGCCATACGGTGTAGAGGCCATGCGGTGTAGAGGCCATGTGGTGTCTGGGCCATGCGGTGTAGAGGCCATGCGGTGTCGGAGCCATGCGGTATAGAGGCCATGTGGTGTTGGGGCCATCCGGTGTCGGAGCCATGCGGTGTCGGGGCCATGCGGTGTCGGGGCCATCCGGTGTAGAGGCCATGCGGTGTAGAGGCCATGCGGTGTAGAGGCCATGCGGTGTCGGAGCCATGCGGTGTCGGAGCCATGCAGTGTCGGGGCCATGCGGTGTCAGAGCCATACGGTGTAGAGTCCATGCAGTGTCGGAGCCATGCAGTGTCGGGGCCATCCGGTGTAGAGGCCATGCGGTGTATAGGCCATGCGGTGTCGGAGCCATGCGGTGTCGGAGCCATGCGGTGTCGGGGCCATCCGGTGTAGAGGCCATGCGGTGTAGAGGCCATGCGGTGTAGAGGCCATGCGGTGTCGGAGCCATACGGTGTAGAGGCCATGCGGTGTAGAGGCCATGTGGTGTCGGGGCCATGCGGTGTAGAGGCCATGCGGTGTCGGAGCCATGCGGTATAGAGGCCATGTGGTGTTGGGGCCATCCGGTGTAGAGGCCATGCGGTGTCAGGGCCATGCGGTGTAGAGGCCATGCGGTGTCGGGGCCATGCGGTGTCGGGGCCATGCGGGGTAGAGGCCATGCTGTGTCGGGGCCATGCGGTGTAGAGGCCATGCGGTGTCAGGCCATGCGGTATATAGGCCATGTGGTGTCGGGGCCATGCGGTGTCGGGGCCATGCGGTGTCGGGGCCATGCGGTGTCGGGGCCATGCGGTGTAGAGGCCATGCTGTGTAGAGGCCATGCGGTGTCGGGGCCATGCGGTGTCAGGGCCATGCGGTGTCGGGGCCATGCGGTGTAGAGGCCATGCGGTGTCGGGGCCATGCGGTGTCGGGGCCATGCGGTGTCGGGGCCATGCGGTGTCGGGGCCATGCGGTGTCGAGGCCATGCGGTGTAGAGGCCGTGCGGTGTCGGGGCCATGCGGTGTCGGAGCCATGTGGTGTAGAGGCCATGCGGTGTCGAGGCCATGCGGTGTAGAGGCCATGCGGTGGCGGAGCCATGCGGTGTCAGGGCCATGCGGTGTCGGTGCCTTGTGGTGTCGGGGCCATGCGGTGGAGAGGCCATGTGGTGTCGGGGCCATGCGGTGTAGAGGCCGTGCGGTGTCGGGGCCATGCGGTGTCGGGGCCACGCGGTGTAGTGGCCATGAGATGTAGAAGCCATGTGGTGTCGGGGCCATGCGGTGTAGAGGCCGTGCGGTGGAGAGGCCATGCGGTGTAGAGGTCATACGGTGGAGAGGCCATGCGGTGTCGGGGCCATGCGGTGGAGAAGCCATGCGGTGTTGGGGCCATGCGGTGTCAGGGCCATGCAGTGTCAGGGCCTTGCGGTGTCGGGGCCATGCGGTGTCGGGGCCATGCGGTGTAGAGGCCATGCGGTGTAGAGGCCATGCGGTGTAGAGGCCATGCGGTGTAGAGGCCATGCGGTGTAGAGGCCATGAGGTGTAGAGGCCATGCGGTGTAGAGGCCATGCGGTGTAGAGGCCATGAGGTGTAGAGGCCATGAGGTGTAGAGGCCATGAGGTGTAGAGGCCATGCGGTGTAGAGGCCATGCGGTGTAGAGGCCATGAGGTGTAGAGGCCATGCGGTGTCGGGGCCATGCGGTGTCGGGGCCATGCGGTGTAGAGGCCATGCGGTGTCGGGGCCATGCGGTGTAGAGGCCATGCGGTGTCGGGGCCATGCGGTGTAGAGGCCATGCGGTGTAGAGGCCATGAGGTGTAGAGGCCATGCGGTGTCGGGGCCATGCGGTGTCGGGGCCATGCGGTGTAGAGGCCATGCGGTGTCGGGGCCATGCGGTGTCGGGGCCATGCGGTGTAGAGGCCATGCAGTGTAGAGGCCATGAGGTGTACTTCCACCCTTTTGGGATGGGCATCCACTAAGATTAAAAACATAGAACCTAAAAACGGATCAGCGAAGTTTACTTTTACCACACCCATAGTCTGCCTGGCCACTCCCATAGGTGCAGGGAGGGTGAAGGGAAGAGCTTCTGGGTCTCTTGGCATCATGTAAATTGTTTTATAAGGTCCACAACATCCACGTCGAACCAGGACCACCAAACCTAGCTCCTTGCGAGCATTTTCATTTTGGAATGCCCAGGACAACTGTTGTATAATTCCATTAAGATTGGACATCACCCTGGGCAGGGAACGAATAAAATCTTTATTATTATCACAAGTAGGCTTACATCAGCACTACAATGAGGTTACTGTGAAAAGCCCCGAGTCGCCACATTCCGGCGCCTGTTCGGGTACACGGAGGGCAAATCCAGAATGTCCAAATTACCTAACAAGCACATCTTTCGGGACTTGTGGGAGGAAGCCGGAGCACCCGGAGGAAACCCACGCAGACACGGAGAATGTGCAGACTCCACACCGACAATAACCCAAGCCGAGAATCAAACCTGGGATCTTGGCGCTGTGAAGCAATAGTGCTACCCACTGTGGTACCGTGCCATCCTCGCTACCGTGCCTACCCGAGATTCCCACTGGATTGTACCATCCTTGACACTCAGTTCTGCCCTCTTGGATGGGTAAGGCTTCATGTCGTCAGGGAGTTGTCCTCGGATTCCGCCATTCAGGATCATGTGTCTCAGTTTGGACAATATAGGGTTCTTTTGCGTCCAAGCCTTGACATCATTTGCCGATACTAGTAAGGTTAGTAAAATCTTACGGTCATGATGACCTCTTCTAATGCCAGCATGGGTGCAAGGCTTGTTGGCAGCGGGAGACAGTTCAGGGCACCAGTGTTGATTATTCATGTTCCAGGTCAATATTCTAGGGAACATTCAGAGGCTATCAGTAACAAGGCCCAATGCTGTATCTGGGCCGAGGCAACAGGAGGGATTGCCCTATCTTCTTTATAAAAGCCCAGTAACGGTTGTGGTTGGGCACTATCACAAAATGTAGACATACTGATGGAATTCTTTTACACCAAAGATAACTGCCAAGCCCACCTTCTCAATTTGTGAGTAGCACAGCTCTGTAGGTGGGGCCATGCGGTGTCGGGGCCATGCGGTGTCAGGGCCATGCAGTGTCAGGGCCTTGCGGTGTCGGGGCCATGCGGTGTCGGGGCCATGCGGTGTAGAGGCCATGCAGTGTAGAGGCCATGAGGTGTACTTCCACCCTTTTGGGATGGGCATCCACTAAGATTAAAAACATAGAACCTAAAAACGGATCAGCGAAGTTTACTTTTACCACACCCATAGTCTGCCTGGCCACTCCCATAGGTGCAGGGAGGGTGAAGGGACCATAAGGGTGCTGGACGGGTAGGCAATGAGCCGTTCCTTGCCATCTTCCCAACGGTGCAAGAGTGCCGTCCCAACTCCACAGTGTTTTGGGCCAGGGTTTAGAGAACCCCAAAGTGTATCATGGAGTTCACCTGACCCACAACTTTTAATAGATTGTGGTATGGGGAGCACACGGCCCACTCTACAGGTGTGGTACATCAGAAAAGGAAAAGTATTTTTTAACGCAAAACAATGTTTATTCTATGAACTCAAGTTAATCTTTTTAAAACATACAGTGAACATGTTAGCAACCATTAATTCAAATACAACCCCCAAAGAATACAACACTAAGTAATCCTTTAAGCTTTCCTTTTAACATCCATAAGACTTAAAACACCTTTTACCAGAAGCACATCAGGCTAAAGTCACTACTGTTATTAGTTTTAAATCACCAGAAACGCAAGTAAAAAGCCCAGCTCCACCCCCTTTCTGACATCACTGCAGTACTAAACACCCATTTCTTAAAGGTACTCTCACTACAGATATTTATATACACACCCATTTATAAACACCCATTTCTTAAAGGTACTCTCACATGACACCTTCCCCCAAGAAAGAAAAACCCATCAACTTCAAGATGGTTTCATTTTTCACCTTTTCACTATCCTTTAAAATATGCACACAGTAAATATACTTTTTTGTTTCAAAAAACAACACACGCAAACAGGTATAATAATATAGTCCACTTATTGTTTTTCCTCCAACTGGAATCCTTCTCGATTGACAGTCTCTGTGAACAAAAAGGTCTCTGCACGATCCGTCCATTTCTCTACGCCTCGGCATTTCTCTTTAAAGTCAGATACTTTAGTTCAATCTGATCAGAGTCCCTTGTAATTCTCCAACACAGGAGCATTGGTTATCACAGCTTTCAGGCAGACAAATGCATGTTGAAACTCTGCTGTCCACTGAAATTTTCGACGTTTCTTCAGCAAGTCAATCAGTGCTATTTGCTTCAGGATTGTTGCACAAATGTTCGATCAAATCCTCTCAGGCCAAGAAATCGCATTATTTCCCTTCGTCTTGAGGGTATCGGAAACTCCTCAATAACTGTTGCTTTCACATCCCATGTGACCATTCGACCCTGTCCAATTGTATGGCCAAGAAAAGTGACTTGGGCTTTTCCAAATTCACCTTTGGCTAGGTTTATCACCAAACCCGCCTCCTGAAGTCGATCGAATAACTCCAACAGATGTTTTAAATGTTCTTTCCATGTCTGGTTGAAAACTACCAGATCGTCGATGTATACCGCACAATTGGGTAATCCTGAAACAACTTTATTAGTTAACTGTTGAAATGTGGCTGGGGCGTTTCTAATGCCAAATGGCATAACTTTGAATTGGTACATACCATCTAGAGTTATAAAAGCTGAAATCTCCTTCGCCCTTTTGGATAAAGGTACCTGCCAGTAACCTTTAAGTAAATCCAATTTGGAAATAAAAACTGATTGTCCCACTTTCTCAATGCAATCCTCCAAACGTGGGATAGGATAAGAGTCCGTTCTTGTAACTGCATTAACCTTTCTATCGTCCCCACACAACCATTGGGTACTGTCTGGTTTAGGTACCATTACTATGGTGAGCTCCATTGGCTACAACCCTCTTCAATTTTGCCATTTTTAGGCATACTCTCAATCTCTTTGTTAACCTGTGCCAATTTTAAAGGGTTAAGTCTCTTTGGATGTTGTTTGATTGGAACAGCATTTCCCACATCGACATCATGTATAGCCATTTTAGTACTTCCCAATTTATCTCTACAAACTTGCCCACATGATATCAATAACTCTTTCAGGTCAGTCCGTTTTTCCTCTGGAAGGTAACTCAACAATTTATCCCAATTTTTAAGAACATCCTTGTTTTCCAATTTAATTTGAGGTATGCCAAATTCACAGTCATCTGGATTTGGTTCGTCACTTTGAGTTAGAATCATTAAAACCTCCTCCTTTTTCTCTCCTTCCCTTTCAAAGTACCTTTTAAGCATATTCACATGACACACTCAGTGAGTCTTCCTTCTATCTGGTGTTTTCACTACATAATTCACCTCACTTAATTTCCTTTCAATCTGATAAGGTCCACAAAACCTAGCTTTTAAAGGTTCACCTACCACTGGTAACAACACTAAAACTTTATCTCAACTGTCAAAACTACGAACTTTGGGTTTCTTGTCCCCGACCCATTTCATCACATTTTGTGCAACTTTCAAATGTTGTCCAGCCAATTCACTTGCTCTATTTGATCGTTCCCTAAAATTTGATATGTAATCCAATAATGTAATTTCCGATTTCTCACCCACCAATTTTTCTTTAATCAATTTAAGTGGTCCTCTTACCTCATGACCAAAACTTAGTTCAAAAGGACTGAATTTAGTTGATTTATTCGGTGCATCCCTAATTGCAAACAGTACGAATGGAATTTCTTTATCCCAATCCTCTGGATAATCTTGACAATAAGCTCTCAACATTGTCTTTAATGTCTGATGCCACCTTTCTAATGCTCCCTGCAATTCTGGATGGTACGCAGTTGATTTACACTTTTTTATTCCTAAGCTATCCATACCTTCTTTGAATAACTTTGAGGTAAAATTTGATCCTTGATCCGATTGTATTTCTGTGGGAAGTCCATATCTAGTAAAGGATTTAAGTAACTCCTCCACAATCTTTTTAGCTGTAATATTACGTACTGGAATGGCCTCTGGAAACCTAGTAGGCACATCCATTATCATCAAAAGATATTGATTCCCACTTTTCGTTTTAGGAAGCGGTCCTATGCAATCAATTAGGACCTTTGTAAAAAGTTCCTCAAATGCTGGAATGGGCATTAAGGCATTAATTATCACTGCTTGAGGTTTCCCTATCACTTGGCATGTGTGACATGATTGACAAAATTTAACTACATCTTTATGTAGTCCAGGCCAATAAAAATTTTGTATTTTAGCTTGAGTTTTCCTTCTTCCCAAATGACTTCCCACTGGTACGTCATGTGCAACTCGCAATACCTCCTTTCTATACCCTACCGGCAATCCTACTTGATGAACTTCATAGAATCATAGACTTTACAGTGCAGAAGGAGGCCATTCGGCCCATCGAGCCTGCACTGGCTCTTGGAAAGAACACCTTACCCAAGCCCACACCCCCACCCTATCCCCATAACCCAATAACCCCACCCAACATTAAGGGCAATTTTGGACACTAAGGGCAATTTAACATGGCCAATTCACCTAACCTGCACATCTTTGGACTGTGGGAGGAAACCGGAGCACCCGGAGAAAACCCACGCACACACGGGGAGAATGTGCAGACTCCACACAGACAGTGACCCAAGCCGGGAATTGAACCTGGGACCCTGGAGCTGCGAAGCAATTGTGCTAACCACTATGTTACCATGCTGCCCACTTTTCATCCGCCTGCATATGTAAAGGTCTCCATTTTCTCATCAACACATTACTTTTATGATAATAACACTCTGGTATACACGCAGATTTCTCTTCTGTATATGCTTTCTGATACATCCGTTTTATTTCTACATCTTTTTGTTGTAACTCCGCCAATTTTCCTGAACTAAAAATATCTGCCTCATCCTCCACCTGTTCTTGTTCTTTTTCAACCATCTGATCAAAAATCGTTTCTGATAAATGCACTTCAACTTCATCTTCACTCTTTGATTTCTCTTCTTGTCTTAACCTGTGACTTTGCGACCTTGTTACTACTTCAACACTTCAGTTGTCTGGTTTTCCACTGGCTTATCAACCACAGTAAGCATCACTCCCACCTGCGATCCAGCTATATCATTACCCAAGATAAACTGTATTCCTGGACAAGATCATTTCTCTATTACTCCTACTACCACTTCACCACTCTTCACTGGACTTTCCAACCTTACCTTATATAATAGAACACTACTCCTCTCACCCTGAATTCCACATATTACCACCTTTTCTGGCAACATTCTTCCCAAATTACATAACTCCTTATCTCTTACCATTAAAGATTTACTAGCTCCCATATCTCTTAAAATTGTGACTTCTTTACCTGCTCCTCCTGATACACATGAGTAAACTTTACCCACACAAGTAAATTCTTTAAAGACATCTGGCACCTTCTTATCAAACACCTCTTGATCAGGCTGTACAATCTTTTGTACCTCCTTCGCTTCACTTGGGCTTTCCTTTACCACTTTAACAAACCCCACTGTCTTATCCTGTTTTACCACATCAGCCTTCCCAGTGCTTTTCTTCAACCACCAACACTGTGACTTTACATGGCCTAGTTAATTACAGTGAAAACATTTGAATCTTTTCATGTCTCTTTCACCCTCCTCGATTTCTTTTTTAATCTGAGGTACACTCTCCTTATTATCTCCCATCAGATCACCTTTACCTTTACCACTTGAGTATTTCTCATGTCTCCAGTTTCTATCCCTCACAGGCTGAAACTGATGTCGGAAACCAAGCTTTGATTTATGAACTAATTCATAATCATCTGATATTTCTGCTGCTAATCTCACAGTTTTAACCCTCTGCTCTTCCACATGAATTTTCACTACATAAGGAATTTAATTTTAAACTCCTCCAAAAGTATAATTTTTCTGAGAGCTTCATACATTTGGTCTATTTTCAAAACCCTTATCCACCTATCAAAATTACTCCGTTTGATCCTTTCAAGCTCCATGTATGTTTGACCAAATTCTTTCCTTAAATTTCTAAACCTTTGTCTGTAGGCTTCAGGTACTAGTTCATATGCACCTAAGATGGATGTTTTCACCTCCTCATACGTCCCAGACACCTCCTCCGGTAGCGATGCAAACACTTCACTAGCCCTATCTATCAGCTTTGTTTGAATCAGTAATACCCACATGTCCTGTGGCCATTTCATTTGTTTAGCTACCTTCTCAAATGAAATGAAAAAGGCTTCTACCTCCTTCTCGTCAAACCTTGGCAATGCTTGGACATATTTAAATAGATTCCCACCAAGCCTTCGACGTTGACGCTCTTTCTCACTATCTTCATCACTATCAACCAACTGTACGTTTCCCTTTACGTCTGCCAATTTTAACTGAATGTCATGTTTCATGGCCATTTTCTGAAGTTCAAACACTCTATCTTTATCTTTTTCCCTGATCTGTATCTCCCTTTCTCTTTCTTTTTGTTCTGCTAGGGCTATTCTTTCTGTTTTCCTTTCTTCTCTCTCTTTTTCCTCTCTCGCTCTTTCTCTCTCTCTTTCTTCTTCCTCACTCTCTCTTTCGTATTCAAGCTGCTTTAATTCTTTCTCATGTTCCATTTGTTTAATTTGTAACTGAATTTTTGCCATTTCCAATGAGTCAAACTGTATCTCAGGTAACTTTAAATGCTTAGCCACCGCCATAATTACCTCACCTTTTCGCATTTTGTCAGGTAATGTTAACTGCAATGTTTTTGCCAAATCTAACAGTCTGCTTTTAGTCTCTGTCCATAAGGTACTGTGTGTGACCGTCTCCACCCCCAAAAACTTCACAGCCTCTGAAAGAGCCATTGTCCACAACACACTTCCTACTTAAACTAAAATACCATACCTGAAAAGCACCCACAATATGCTCACCCCTCACTGTCTTTAAGTTCACTAAGCCAATCCAATAGATAGACTTTTATCCTGGACGAGCCCCCAATTTGTTATGGGCCAGGGTTTAGAGAACCCCAAAGTGTATCATGGAGTTCACCTGACCCACAACTTTTAATAGATTGTGGTATGGGGAGCACACACTCTACAGGTGTGGTACAGCAGAAATGGAAAAGCATTTTTTAAAGCAAAACAATGTTTATTCTATGAACTCAAGTTAACCTTTTTAAAACATACAGTGAACATATTAGCAACCGTTAATTCAAATACAACCCCAAAGAATACAATACTAAGTAATCCTTTAAGCTTTCCTTTTAACATCCATAAGACTTAGAACACCTTTTACCAGAAGCACATCAAGTTAAAGTCACTTCTGTTATTAGTTTTAAATCAGCAGGATCGATTTACAGTCTTTAGATTACAGAGAGAGACTCTAATACACTTTCTGGCTGTAACTGCAGCTAGCCAGCTCTGAAAACGAAACTAAACCACACCCTGCAGCAAACCGCCTAAAACACAAGTAAAAAGCCCAGCTCTACCCCCTCTGTGACATCACTGCAGTAATAAACACCCATTTCTTAAAGGTACTCTCACTACAGATATTTATATACACACCCATTTATAAACACCCATTTCTTTACGTTGCCAGACTTGGCCAAAACATATATTCACAGTAGTTTATGTACATTGTGGTTCAGGCATTAATTTGCTAGCACACCGGTTTCCTGTGGGTTTCCTCCCTTCTGCCTGCCTCCCGTGTTTCCCTTGGGTGAATTTGTCGCCCTCCCCTCCCCACCCCAGCGCCCTGTCGCCCCCCCTTTTTTTCCCATAATAATTGACCAGTCCCAGGAAGGATTTCATTTCTGCGGTATTTCATGGGCTAGGCGATTCTTTAATGGCTTTGACCTTGTCCTCTGGGAGTATAGGCTTTTCTTGTCCACTTGGTATCCAAGATAGGTTACCTCGCTTGCTTGGAATACATGCTTTTCTCTTTTGAGGTGTACCCCTGCATTTGAAAACCGTTGTAAGACCTCTTCCAGGTTTGCTAGATGCTCCTTCTCCCTAGTCCCTGTAATGAATATGTCATCAAGGTGCACCACCACCTTGGGTAACCCTTGGAGTATGTTCTCCATAATGCACTGAAATATGGTACATGCCTATGAGACACCAAAGGGCAGCCATGTATATTCGTACAGACCCCAGTGTGTTAATCGTGACGTATTTACAGGACGGTATATCTAGTTGAAGCTGGAAGTAGGTGTGGCTCATTTCCAGGTTAGTAAAGGTCTGGCCACCTGTTAGTTTGGCATACAAGTCCTCTATATGTGGCATAGGGTACCGGTCCAGTATTGAGACCATTGACTGTGAGTTTCTAATCCTCAAAAAGGCAGACCTAGTTGTTGGGTTTGAGCTCCTTTTTCAGCGTTCTCCAGGGAGAGGGCTATCCCATGGTCTTTTTCAGGTCTAGATTGGGCTCTGCCAGTACTTTCCACTGCGTCGTGACATTGTTATTTCCATACACCAATCCATCATGTAGCATTTCGGTCAGGGATAAGCTGAATTCGCAGAATTCCACCAATTTCTGTACCCTATTGAGGAATTTAGTGACGGGTTCACACCGGAGTCCTCCCTGCCGTATCGTTGTAAGATGATTGATGGCGTTGGGTCATAGTGATTTCGCAGTAGGTCTACGTGCTCGGCGAATGTTTTGGAGTCGGGGCCGCTTGAACTGTTTTTTATGATGCTAAACATTGGGGACCTGCACAATGTTAAGAGGATTACGTTTTGCTTTCTCACTCCTTCAATGTTGTTGGCCCGAAAGAAATAGCACACACGCTCCACATATTGAGTCCAGTCTTTCATGTTAACATCATATGGATCGAGTTTATTGGCATCCCTTCCACAGACATTCACTCCCTCCTCCAGCAATGCACAGTGGCAGCAGTGTATTCCATCTACAAAATGTACTGCAGGAACTCACCAAGGTTCCTTAGGCTGCACCTTCCAAACGCACAACCGTACACATAGCGTTCAAAACTTTCATTCACCTCTACGCTGCAGTGAGTGTCAAATTTGAGGAGAACCGTCTTGAACTTCGTCTTGTCTTCGTCATCTGCAAAGGTGAGAAAGTTGAAAATATGGATGGCATGGTCCCTGGCCGTGGAGAGGAGAAGAGCAATCTTTCTGGTTTCCGAGGCGCCCTCCCTGTCCGGGGCTTCGAGGAAGAGCTGGAAGCGCTGTTTGAAAATCTTCCAGTTGGCCCCGAGGTTGCCGGCGATGCGGAGCGGCGGAGGCGGGCTGATGTTGTCCATGCTGCAGGATGACGGAATGCTGGCGGAAGGCAGATCACTTGCAGGTAGGTCTAAGAAGTGCTAGTATGCGACCACTCCTATCATGATGTGTTGGGTGTTCTGGATCACATACAGGTCACCAACACTTGAAGTAGTGCAACACTATTTTATGAAAAGGTTAACTATTTAAACAGACTTGAACTGTGGGTAAATATGATACCAGCTTTAACTAAAGACCTTTGCCTTGTCCTAACCAGTTGATGCACTCAGCACATGGTGAATGTCTGTGTTGCAGGCTGTGAGCTCTGCGCTCCTAGCTAGCTGCTACTCGAATGAGCGGGAACTCTGATGCTCCCTGTCTTTATAGTGCGTGTGCTCTCACTGGTGATTGGCTGCGGTGTTGTGTATGTTGATTGGTCCCACTGTGTGTCCATCAGTGTGTGTCTGCACCATGATATACTGGTATATATTATGACAGATACCATCTAGAAGGACAAGAGCATCAGATACATGGGAACCCCACCAACTGGAAGTTCCGCTTCAAGCCACACCCCATCCTGATTTAGGAATATATCGGCGTCCCTTCACTGTCGCTGGGTCAAAATCCTAGAACTCTCCCCAAAACAGCACTATGAGTGCACATACACCACATGGACTGCAGCAGTTCAAGAAGGCAGCTCACCACCACCTTCTCAATGGGCAATAAATGTTGGCCTAGCCAGCGAAGCCCACATCCCATAAATGAGTTTTTAAAAAGCAGCTTAGAACTGATTCTAGATTTGATATTGGCACAATGCTAAGAAATGTTGCAAATACACAATACAATACTAACACTGGTAATACCAATATTAATATGGACACTAATATAAATACTAATATTAATACCTTTTTGTTAACAAATTTGAAATGATTGTAGAGTTGCAAAAATGTCTAATTTCATGATTCATATCTTTTAGGAGTTTCGACTTCCAGGTGGATTTATGGGGTACACATCATTTGCAATAAATCCCCAATTAGGAAATAAATCAGGTTCTACAGGACTTAACCATACAGCAAGAAGGAGCATATTAAATGTAAGTTCAAAAGATTTATTAACCATTTAAAGGTAACAAAGCCAGTAAGATTAAAAGCAAAGTTTCAATCAACAGTAATTAATAGTAAGAGAAACAATTAGACAGATTTTTCACAACATTCCTCGGTTGACCAGGCCAAAGACGTGAAACGATCATCCCAAAACGTGAACAACATGTTCAAAAAATGGCTTCTCAAAACCTTTATTTTATAATTACAATATGTTATAAGCCCACCTTAGCATAGTTGTTGGAAATAGCCAAATGGTCTATATTATGAGGCACACTAGTGTTTTGTGCTTAAACAAAGGAGATTACAATGGGATGAGAGAAGAACTAGCTAAGGTAGACTGGGAGCAAAGACTTTATGGTGAAACAGTTGAGGAACAGTGGAGAACCTTCCAAGTGATTTTTCACAGTGCTCAGCAAAGGTTTATACCAACAAATAGGAAGGACGGTAAAAAGAGGGAAAATCGACCGTGGATATCTAAGGAACTAAGGGAGAGTATCAAATTGAAGGAAAAAACATACAAAGTAGCAAAGATCAGTGGGAGACAAGAGGACTGGGAAATCTTTAGGGGGCAACAGAAAGCTACTAAAAAAGCTATAAAGAAGAGTAAGATAGATTATGAGAGTAAACTTGCTCAGAATATAAAAACAGATAGTAAAAGTTTCTACAAATATATAAAACAAAAAAGAGTGGCTAAGGTAAATATTGGTCCTTTAGAGGATGAGAAGGGAGATTTAATAATGGGAGATGAGGAAATGGCTGAGGAACTGAACAGGTTTTTTGGGTCGGTCTTCACAGTGGAAGACACAAATAACATGCCAGTGACTGATGGAAATGAGGCTATGACAGGTGAGGACCTTGAGAGGATTGTTATCACCAAGGAGGTAGTGATGGGCAAGCTAATGGGGCTAAAGGTAGACAAGTCTCCTGGACCTGATGGATGCATCCCAGAGTGCTAAAAGAGATGGCTAGGGAAATTGCAAATGCACTAGTGATAATTTACCAAAATTCACTAGACTCTGGGGTGGTCCCGGCGGATTGAAAATTAGCAAACGTGACACCACTGTTTAAAAAAGGAGGTAGGCAGAAAGCGGGTAATTATAGGCCAGTGAGCTTAACTTCGGTAGTAGGGAAGATGCTAGAATCTATCAACAAAGAAGAAATAGCGAGGCATCTGGATGGAAATTGTCCCATTGGGCAGACGCAGCATGGGTTCATAAAGGGCAGGTCATGCCTAACTAATTTAGTGGAATTTTTTGAGGACATTAACAGTGCGGTAGATAACGGGGAGCCAATGGATGTGGTATATCTGGATTTCCAGAAAGCCTTTGACAAGGTGCCACACAAAAGGCTGCTGCATAAGATAAAGATGCATGGCATTAAGGGGAAAGTAGTAGCATGTATAGAGGATTGGTTAATTAATAGAAAGCAAAGAGTGGGGATTAATGGGTGTTTCTCTGGTTGGCAATCAGTAGCTAGTGGTGTCCCTCAGGGATCAGTGTTGGGCCCACAACTGTTCACAATTTACATAGATGATTTGGAGTTGGGGACCAAGGGCAATGTGTCCAAGTTTGCAGACGACACTAAGATAAGTGGTAAAGCAAAAAGTGCAGAGGATACTGGAAGTCTGCAGAGGGATTTGGATAGGCTAAGTGAATGGGCTAGGGTCTGGCAGATGGAATACAATGTTGACAAATGTGAGGTTATCCATTTTGGTAGGAATAACAGCAAAAGGGATTATTATTTAAATGATAAATTATTAAAACATGCTGCTGTGCAGAGAGACCTAGGTGTGTTAGTGCATGAGTCACAAAAAGTTGGTTTACAGGTGCAACAGGTGATTAAGAAGGCAAATGGAATTTTGTCCTTCATTGCTAGAGGGATGGAGTTTAAGACTAGGGAGGTTATGCTGCAATTGTATAAGGTGTTAGTGAGGCCACACCTGGAGTATTGTGTTCAGTTTTGGTCTCCTTACTTGAGAAAGGACGTACTGGCACTGGAGGGTGTGCAGAGGAGATTCACTAGGTTAATCCCAGTGCTGAAGGGGTTGGAGTATGAGGAGAGGTTGAGTAGACTGGGACTGTACTCGTTGGAATTTAGAAGGATGAGGGGGGATCTTATAGAAACATATAAGATTACGAAGGGAATAGATAGGATAGATGCGGGCAGGATGTTTCCACTGGCGGGTGAAAGCAGAACTAGGGGGGCATAGCCTCAAAATAAGGGGAAGTAGATTTAGGACTGAGTTTAGGAGGAACTTCTTCACCCAAAGGGTTGTGAATCTATGGAATTCCTTGCCCAGTGAAGCAGTAGAGGCTCCTTCATTAAATGTTTTTAAGATAAAGATAGATCGGTTTTGAAGAATAAAGGGATTAAAGGTTATGGTGTTCGGGCCGGAAAGTGGAGCTGAGTCCACAAAAGATCAGCCATGATCTCATTGAATGGTGGAGCAGGCTCGAGGGGCCAGATGGCCTACTCCTGCTCCCAGTTCTTATGTTCTTATGTTCTTATGTACAGAAGGTTGATTCACGAGGTGAGATCACATGGGATTAGGGGTAACTTAGAACTTGAATAGAAGACTGGCTGACGGACAGGAGACAGCGAGTCGGGATAAATGGGTCTTTTTCTGGATGGCAGGATGTAACTAGTGGGGTGCCACAGGGTCCGGTCCTTGGGCCCCAGCTATTTACAATCTATATCAACGACTTGGATACAGGGATAGAAGGTTCTATAGCCAAATTTGCAGACGACACAAAAATAGGTGGACAGTAAGTTGCAATGAGGAAATAAGAACCTTACAAATGGATATAGATAGATTAGGAGAGTAGGCCAAAATGTGGCAGATGGAGTTTAACATGGATAAGTCTGAGGTTGTGCATTTTGGTCAAAAGAATGGAAAGGCAACTTATTATCTAAATGGGGAAGACTTCGGGGTGCTCCAATGCAGAAGGATCTGGGTGTCCTCGTGCATGAGTCACAAAAAGCTAGCATGTAGGTGCAGCAGATAATGAGGAATGCAAATGGAATGTTGCCATTTATGGCAAAAGGAATAGAGAGTACAAAGGTAAGGAAGTGTTGTTGCAACAATACAAGGCATTGGTGAGACTGCACCTGGAGTATTGTGCACAGTTTTGGTCCCCTTATTTGAGGAAAGATGGAGTGACATTGGAGGCAGCTCAGAGGAGGTTCATTAGATTGCTTCCAGAGACAAGGGAGGGGTTTGTCGTATGAGAAGAGATTGAACAGTTTAGGCCTATACTCTCTCTCTCTCGAGGGGAGATCTAATTGAGGTATACAAGATGCTAAAAGGTATGGATAAAGTAGAAGTGGAGCTGATGCTTCCTCTTGTGGGGCATTGTAAACCGAGGGATCATCATCTTAGAATGTGAGGTAGCAAATTTAAAACAGATTTGAGGGGAAACTACTTCTCCCAAAGGGTTGTGAATCTTTGGAATTCGCCACCCCAGAGTGCGGTGGATGCAGGGACAATGAGTAAATTTAAGGAGGAGTCAGACAGATTTTTAATTGGTAATGGGTTGAAGGGTTATGGAGAACGGGCAGGACGGTGGAGCTGAGACCAGGATGGGATCAGCCATAATCACATTGAAGGTGTTAGTTCGGGAGGCTAAATTGCCAACTCCTGCTCCTAGGTCATGTATTCTAGGGAGGAGGTGCTCTGGCTGATTTCGCTATCCAGCTCTTGGTCTGTAATATTGTGGCTATGATGTGGAGATGCCATCGTTGGACTGGGGTGAGCACAGTACGAAGTCTTACAACACCAGGTTAAAGTCCAACAGGTTTGTTTGGAACCACGAGCTTTCGGAGCACTGCTCCTGCAACAGGTGAGTGAAGAGGTAGGTTACACAAACACAGCATATTTGGACAAAGCCAATGGTGCAAGATGATACTTTGAATGCAAGTCTTTGCAGGTATATAAGGCTGGGATTCTCCGATCCCACGCCGGCTCATCGATTCTCTGGCGGCGATTCTCGGGCGCATGCGGGATCGCCGCCGCGCCGGCCGAGGGCCGTTGAAAGCATCCCCCACCCCAGCAATTTTCCAGGCCTCAGCAGGCACTTGAGCCGAGTCCTGCCAGCGTGGGTTACGTATGGTCCCACCCGGCGGGACCTCGGAGTTCTGGCAGCGGGAGCGGTCCTGGTGGGGGTGCAGGGGGATCCGACTCCGGGGGGTGCCTCCACGGTGGCCTGGCCCGCGATTGGGGCCTACCGATCGGCGGGCGGGCTAGTTCCGTGGGGGCCTGTGTTCCTCCCTGTGCTGGGGGCCGACGCGGAGATGGGAACTCACGCGCATGCACGAATTCACACTGGCCGTGGCGTGCATGCACGAATTCACACCGGCCGTGGCGTGCATGCACAAACTCACCCCGGCCGTGGCGTGCATGCACGAACTCACCCCGGCCGTGGCGTGCATGCACAAACTCACCCCGGCCGTGGCGTGCATGCACGAATTCATACCGGCCGTGGCGTGCATGCGCAAACTCACACCGGCCGTGGCGTGCATGCGCAAACTCAGACCGGCCGTGGCGTGCATGCGCAAACTCACCCCGGCCGTGGCGTGCATGCGCAAACTCACACCGGCCGTGGCGTGCATGCACGAATTCACACCGGCCGTGGCGTGCATGCGCGAACTCACACCGGCCGTGGCGTGCATGCGCAAACTCACCCCGGTCGTGGCGTGCATGCGCATACTCACACCGGCCGTGGCGTGCATGCGCAAACTCACCCCGGCCGTGGCGTGCATGCACGAATTCACACCGGCCGTGGCGTGCATGCGCAAACTCACACCGGCCGTGGCGTGCATGCGCAAACTCACCCCGGCCGTGGCGTGCATGCGCAAACTCACCCCGGCCGTGGCGTGCATGTGCAAACTCACACCGGCCGTGGCGTGCATGCGCAAACTCACCCCGGCCGTGGCGTGCATGCGCAAACTCACCCCGGCCGTGGCGTGCATGTGCAAACACACCCCGGCCGTGGCGTGCATGCGCAAACTCACACCGGTCGTGGCGTGCATGTGCAAACACACACCGGCCGTGGCGTGCATGCGCAAACTCACACCGGTCGTGGCGTGCATGTGCAAACACACACCGGCCGTGGCGTGCATGTGCAAACTCACACCGGCCGTGGTGTGCATGTGCAAACTCACACCGGCCGTGGCGTGCATGCGCAAACTCACACCGGTCGTGGCGTGCATGCGCAAACTCACCCCGGCCGTGGCGTGCATGTGCAAACTCACACCGGCCGTGGCGTGCATGTGCAAACTCACACCGGCCGTGGCGTGCATGCGCAAACTCACCCCGGCCGTGGCGTGCATGTGCAAACACACACCGGCCGTGGCGTGCATGTGCAAACTCACCCCGGCCGTGGCGTGCATGAGCAAACTCACCCCGGCCGTGGCGTGCATGCTCAAACTCATACCGGTCGTGGCGTGCATGCGCAAACTCACCCCGGCCGTGGTGTGCATGTGCAAACTCACACCGGCCGTGGCGTGCATGTGCAAACTCACCCCGGCCGTGGCGTGGATGCGCGAATTCACACCTGCCGTGGCGTGCATGCGCAAACTCACCCCGGCCGTGGCGTGCATGCGCAAACTCACCCCGGCCGTGGCGTGCATGCGCAAACTCACACCGGCCGTGGCGTGCATGTGCAAACTCACACCGGCTGTGGCGTGCATGCACGAATACACACCGGTCGTGGCGTGCATGTGCAAACTCACACCGGCCGTGGCGTGCATGCGCAAACTCACCCCGGCCGTGGCGTGCATGTGCAAACTCACACCGGCCGTGGCGTGCATGTGCAAACTCACACCGGCCGTGGCGTGCATGTGCAAACTCACACCGGCCGTGGCGTGCATGTGCAGACTCACACCGGCCGTGGCGTGCATGTGCAAACTCACCCCGGCCGTGGCGTGCATGTGCAAACTCACACCGGTCGTGGCGTGCATGCGCAAACTCACACCGGCCGTGGCGTGCATGCGCAAACTCACACCGGTCGTGGCGTGCATGCGCAAACTCACACCGGTCGTGGCGTGCATGTGCAAACTCACACCGGTCGTGGCGTGCATGCGCAAACTCACCCCGGCCGTGGCGTGCATGTGCAAACTCACCCCGGCCGTGGCGTGCATGTGCAAACTCACACCGGCCGTGGCGTGCATGCGCAAACTCATACGGTCGTGGCGTGCATGTGCAAACTCACACCGGCCGTGGCGTGCATGTGCAAGCTCACACCGGCCGTGGCGTGCATGTGCAAACTCACACCGGCCGTGGCGTGCATGGGCAAACTCACCCCGGCCGTGGCGTGCATGCGCAAACTCACCCCGGCCGTGGCGTGCATGTGCAAACTCACACCGGCCGTGGCATGCATGTGCAAACTCACACCGGCCGTGGCTTGCATGCGCAAACTCACCCCGGCCGTGGCGTGCATGCGCAAACTCACCCCGGCCGTGGCGTGCATGCGCAAACTCACGCCGGCCGTGGCGTGCATGCGCAAACACACACCGGCCGTGGCGTGCATGTGCAAACTCACACCGGCCGTGGCGTGCATGCGCAAACTCACACCGGTCGTGGCGTGCATGTGCAAACTCACCCCGGCCGTGGCGTGCATGCGCAAATTCACACCGGTCGTGGCGTGCATGCGCAGACTCACCCCGGCCGTGGCGTGCATGTGCAAACTCACACCGGCCGTGGCGTGCATGTGCAAGCTCACACCGGCCGTGGCGTGCATGTGCAAACTCACACCGGCCGTGGCGTGCATGGGCAAACTCACCCCGGCCGTGGCGTGCATGCGCAAACTCACCCCGGCCGTGGCGTGCATGAGCAAACTCACCCCGGCCGTGGCGTGCATGCGCAAACTCACCCCGGCCGTGGCGTGCATGTGCAAACTCACACCGGCCGTGGCGTGCATGCGCAAACTCACACCGGCCGTGGCGTGCATGCGCGAACTCACACCAGCCGTGGCGTGCATGCGCGAACTCACACCGGTCGTGGCGTGCATGTGCAAACTCACACCGGCCGTGGCGTTCATGCGCAAACTCACACCGGCCGTGGCGTGCATGTGCAAACTCACACCAGCCGTGGCGTGCATGCGCGAACTCACACCGGTCGTGGCATGCATGTGCAAACTCACACCGGCCGTGGCGTGCATGTGCAAACTCACCCCGGCGGTGGCGTGCATGCGCGAATTCACACCGGCCGTGGCGTGCATGTATAAACTCACACCGGTCGTGGCGTGCATGTGCAAACTCACACCGGCCGTGGCGTGCATGCGCAAACTCACACCGGCCGTGGCGTGCCTATGCAAACTCACACCGGCCGTGGTGTGCATGCACGAATTCACACCGGTCGTGGCGTGCATGTGCAAACTCACACCGGCCGTGGCGTGCATGCGCAAACTCACCCCGGACGTGGCGTGCATGTGCAAACTCACACCGGCCGTGGCGTGCATGTGCAAACTCACACCGGCCGTGGCGTGCATGTGCAAACTCACACCGGCCTTGGCGTGCATGTGCAAACTCACCCCGGCCGTGGTGTGCATGTGCAAACTCACACCGGTCGTGGCGTGCATGCGCAAACTCACCCCGACCGTGGCGTGCATGTGCAATCTCACCCCGGCCGTGGCGTGCATGTGCAAACTCACACCGGCCGTGGCGTGCATGTGCAAACTCACCCCGGCCGTGGCGTGCATGTGCAAACTCATACCGGCCGTGGCGTGCATGCGCAAACTCACACCGGTCGTGGCGTGCATGCACAAACTCACACCGGTCGTGGCGTGCATGCGCAAACTCACACCGGTCGTGGCGTGCATGTGCAAACTCACCCCGGCCGTGGCGTGCATGCGCAAACTCACCCCGGCCGTGGCGAGCATGCGCAAACTGACACCGGCCGTGGCATGCATGTGCAAACTCACACCGGCCGTGGCGTGCATGCGCAAACTCATACCGGTCGTGGCGTGCATGGGCAAACTCACCCCGGCCGTGGCGTGCATGCGCAAACTCACCCCGGCCGTGGCGTGCATGTGCAAACTCACACCGGCCGTGGCATGCATGTGCAAACTCACACCGGCCGTGGCTTGCATGCGCAAACTCACCCCGGCCGTGGCGTGCATGCGCAAACTCACCCCGGCCGTGGCGTGCATGCGCAAACTCACGCCGGCCGTGGCGTGCATGCGCAAACACACACCGGCCGTGGCGTGCATGTGCAAACTCACACCGGCCGTGGCGTGCATGCGCAAACTCACACCGGTCGTGGCGTGCATGTGCAAACTCACCCCGGCCGTGGCGTGCATGCGCAAATTCACCCCGGCCGTGGCGTGCATGCGCAGACTCACCCCGGCCGTGGCGTGCATGTGCAAACTCACACCGGCCGTGGCGTGCATGTGCAAGCTCACACCGGCCGTGGCGTGCATGTGCAAACTCACACCGGCCGTGGCGTGCATGGGCAAACTCACCCCGGCCGTGGCGTGCATGCGCAAACTCACCCCGGCCGTGGCGTGCATGAGCAAACTCACGCCCGGCCGTGGCGTGCATGCGCAAACTCACCCCGGCCGTGGCGTGCATGTGCAAACTCACACCGGCCGTGGCGTGCATGCGCAAACTCACTCCGGCCGTGGCGTGCATGCGCGAACTCACACCAGCCGTGGCGTGCATGCGCGAACTCACACCGGTCGTGGCATGCATGTGCAAACTCACACCGGCCGTGGCGTGCATGCGCAAACTCACACCGGCCGTGGCGTGCATGTGCAAACTCACACCAGCCGTGGCGTGCATGCGCGAACTCACACCGGTCGTGGCATGCATGTGCAAACTCACACCGGCCGTGGCGTGCATGTGCAAACTCACCCCGGCGGTGGCGTGCATGCGCGAATTCACACCGGCCGTGGCGTGCATGTATAAACTCACACCGGTCGTGGCGTGCATGTGCAAACTCACACCGGCCGTGGCGTGCATGCGCAAACTCACACCGGCCGTGGCGTGCCTATGCAAACTCACACCGGCCGTGGTGTGCATGCACGAATTCACACCGGTCGTGGCGTGCATGTGCAAACTCACACCGGCCGTGGCGTGCATGCGCAAACTCACCCCGGACGTGGCGTGCATGTGCAAACTCACACCGGCCGTGGCGTGCATGTGCAAACTCACACCGGCCGTGGCGTGCATGTGCAAACTCACACCGGCCTTGGCGTGCATGTGCAAACTCACCCCGGCCGTGGTGTGCATGTGCAAACTCACACCGGTCGTGGCGTGCATGCGCAAACTCACCCCGACCGTGGCGTGCATGTGCAATCTCACCCCGGCCGTGGCGTGCATGTGCAAACTCACACCGGCCGTGGCGTGCATGTGCAAACTCACCCCGGCCGTGGCGTGCATGTGCAAACTCACACCGGCCGTGGCGTGCATGCGCAAACTCACACCGGTCGTGGCGTGCATGCACAAACTCACACCGGTCGTGGCGTGCATGCGCAAACTCACACCGGTCGTGGCGTGCATGTGCAAACTCACCCCGGCCGTGGCGTGCATGCGCAAACTCACCCCGGCCGTGGCGAGCATGCGCAAACTCACACCGGCCGTGGCATGCATGTGCAAACTCACACCGGCCGTGGCGTGCATGCGCAAACTCATACCGGACGTGGCGTGCATGTGCAAACTCACCCCGGCCGTGGCGTGCATGCACGAATTCACACCGGCCGTGGCGTGCATGCGCAAACTCACCCCGGCCGTGGCGTGCATGCGCAAACTCACCCCGGCCGTGGCGTGCATGCGCAAACTCACACCGGCCGTGGCGTGCATGCGCAAACTCACCCCGGCCGTGGCGTGCATGCGCAAACTCACACCGGCCGTGGCGTGCATGCGCAAACTCACCCCGGCCGTGGCGTGCATGAGCAAACTCACACCGGCCGTGGCATGCATGCGCAAACTCACACCGGCCGTGGCTTGCATGTGCAAACTCACCCCGGCCGTGGCGTGCATGCGCAAACTCACCCCGGCCGTGGCGTGCATGGGCAAACTCACCCCGGCCGTGGCGTGCATGCGCAAACTCACCCCGGCCGTGGCGTGCATGAGCAAACTCACCCCGGCCGTGGCGTGCATGCGCAAACTCACCCCGGCCGTGGCGTGCATGTGCAAACTCACACCGGCCGTGGCGTGCATGCGCAAACTCACACCGGCCGTGGCGTGCATGCGCGAACTCACACCAGCCGTGGCGTGCATGCGCGAACTCACACCGGTCATGGCGTGCATGTGCAAACTCACACCGGCCGTGGCGTGCATGCGCAAACTCACACCGGCCGTGGCGTGCATGTGCAAACTCACACCAGCCGTGGCGTGCATGCGCGAACTCACACCGGTCGTGGCATGCATGTGCAAACTCACACCGGCCGTGGCGTGCATGTGCAAACTCACCCCGGCGGTGGCGTGCATGCGCGAATTCACACCGGCCGAGGCGTGCATGTATAAACTCACACCGGTCGTGGCGTGCATGTGCAAACTCACACCGGCCGTGGCGTGCATGCGCAAACTCACACCGGCCGTGGCGTGCCTATGCAAACTCACACCGGCCGTGGTGTGCATGCACGAATTCACACCGGTCGTGGCGTGCATGTGCAAACTCACACCGGCCGTGGCGTGCATGCGCAAACTCACCCCGGACGTGGCGTGCATGTGCAAACTCACACCGGCCGTGGCGTGCATGTGCAAACTCACACCGGCCGTGGCGTGCATGTGCAAACTCACACCGGCCTTGGCGTGCATGTGCAAACTCACCCCGGCCGTGGTGTGCATGTGCAAACTCACACCGGTCGTGGCGTGCATGCGCAAACTCACCCCGACCGTGGCGTGCATGTGCAATCTCAGCCCGGCCGTGGCGTGCATGTGCAAACTCACACCGGCCGTGGCGTGCATGTGCAAACTCACCCCGGCCGTGGCGTGCATGTGCAAACTCACACCGGCCGTGGCGTGCATGCGCAAACTCACACCGGTCGTGGCGTGCATGCACAAACTCACACCGGTCGTGGCGTGCATGCGCAAACTCACACCGGTCGTGGCGTGCATGTGCAAACTCACCCCGGCCGTGGCGTGCATGCGCAAACTCACCCCGGCCGTGGCGAGCATGCGCAAACTCACACCGGCCGTGGCATGCATGTGCAAACTCACACCGGCCGTGGCGTGCATGCGCAAACTCATACCGGTCGTGGCGTGCATGTGCAAACTCACCCCGGCCGTGGCGTGCATGCACGAATTCACACCGGCCGTGGCGTGCATGCGCAAACTCACCCCGGCCGTGGCGTGCATGCGCAAACTCACCCCGGCCGTGGCGTGCATGCGCAAACTCACACCGGCCGTGGCGTGCATGCGCAAACTCACCCCGGCCGTGGCGTGCATGCGCAAACTCACACCGGCCGTGGCGTGCATGCGCAAACTCACCCCGGCCGTGGCGTGCATGTGCAAACTCACACCGGCCGTGGCATGCATGCGCAAACTCACACCGGCCGTGGCTTGCATGTGCAAACTCACCCCGGCCGTGGCGTGCATGCGCAAACTCACCCCGGCCGTGGCGTGCATGCGCAAACTCACTTCGGCCGTGGCGTGCATGCGCAAACTCACACCGGTCGTGGCGTGCATGTGCAAACTCACCCCGGCCGTGGCGTGCATGCGCGAATTCACACCGGTCGTGGCGTGCATGCGCTAACTCACCCCGGCCGTGTCGTGCATGTGCAAACTCACACCGGCCGTGGCGTGCATGGGCAAGCTCACACCACCCGTGGCGTGCATGTGCAAACTCACCCCGGCCGTGGCGTGCATGTGCAAACTCACCCCGGCCGTGGCGTGCATGTGCAAACTCACCCCGGCCGTGGCGTGCATGCGTAAACTCACACCGGCCGTGGCGTGCATGCGCAAAC
Source organism: Scyliorhinus torazame (assembly GCF_047496885.1). NCBI lineage: Eukaryota > Metazoa > Chordata > Chondrichthyes > Carcharhiniformes > Scyliorhinidae > Scyliorhinus > Scyliorhinus torazame. The sequence continues at coordinate 76,348,105 of NC_092712.1, forward strand.
TCACCCCGGCCGTGGCGTGCATGCGTAAACTCACACCGGCCGTGGCGTGCATGCGCAAACTCACCCCGGCCGTGGCGTGCATGCGCAAACTCACCCCGGCCGTGGCGTGCATGCGCAAACTCACAACGGCCGTGGCGTGCATGCGCAAACTCACCCCGGCCGTGGCGTGCATGCGCAAACTCACCCCGGCCGTGGCGTGCATGCGCAAACTCACTTCGGCCGTGGCGTGCATGCGCAAACTCACACCGGTCGTGGCATGCATGTGCAAACTCACCCCGGCCGTGGCGTGCATGTGCAAACTCACACCGGCCGTGGCGTGCATGTGCAAGCTCACACCGGCCATGGCGTGCATGTGCAAACTCACACCGCCCGTGGCGTGCATGCGCAAACCCACCCCGGCCGTGGCGTGCATGCGCAAACTCACACCGGCCGTGGCGTGCATGTGCAAACTCACCCCGGCCGTGGCGTGCATGTGCAAACTCAACCCGGCCGTGGCGTGCATGTGCAAACTCACCCCGGCCGTGGCGTGCATGCGTAAACTCACACCGGCCGTGGCGTGCATGCGCAAACTCACCCCGGCCGTGGCGTGCATGCGTAAACTCACACCGGCCGTGGCGTGCATGCGCAAACTCACCCCGGCCGTGGCGTGCATGCGCAAACTCACACCGGCCGTGGCGTGCATGCGCAAACTCACCCCGGCCGTGGCGTGCATGTGCAAACTCACCCCGGCCGTGACATGCATGTGCAAACTCACCCCGGCCGTGGCGTGCATGTGCAAGCTCACACCGGCCGTGGCGTGCATGTGCAAACTCACACCGCCCGTGGCGTGCATGTGCAAACTCACCCCGGCGTGGCATGCATGCGCAGACTCACACCGGCCGTGGCGTGCATGCGCGAACTCACACCGGTCGTGGCGTGCATGTGCAAACTCACCCCGGCCGTGGCGTGGATGCGCGAATTCACACCGGCCGTGGCGTGCATGCGCAAACTCACCCCGGCCATGGCGTGCATGCGCAAACTCACCCCGGCTGTGGCGTGCATGCGCAAACTCACACCGGCCGTGGCGTGCATGTGCAAACTCACACCGGCTGTGGCGTGCATGCACGAATTCACACCGGTCGTGGCGTGCATGTGCAAACTCACACCGGCCGTGGCGTGCATGCGCAAACTCACCCCGGCCGTGGCGTGCATGTGCAAACTCACACCGGCCGTGGCGTGCATGTGCAAACTCACCCCGGCCGTGGCGTGCATGTGCAAACTCACACCGGCTGTGGCGTGCATGCACGAATTCACACCGGTCGTGGCGTGCATGTGCAAACTCACACCGGCCGTGGCGTGCATGTGCAAACTCACCCCGGCCGTGGCGTGCATGTGCAAACTCACACCGGCCGTGGCGTGCATGTGCAAACTCACCCCGGCCGTGGCGTGCATGTGCAAACTCACACCGGCCGTGGCGTGCATGTGCAAACTCACCCCGGCCGTGGCGTGCATGTGCAAACTCACACCGGCTGTGGCGTGCATGCACGAATTCACACCGGTCGTGGCGTGCATGTGCAAACTCACACCGGCCGTGGCGTGCATGTGCAAACTCACCCCGGCCGTGGCGTGCATGTGCAAACTCACACCGGCCGTGGCGTGCATGTGCAAACTCACCCCGGCCGTGGCGTGCATGTGCAAACTCACACCGGCCGTGGCGTGCATGTGCAAACTCACCCCGGCCGTGGCGTGCATGTGCAAACTCACACCGGCCGTGGCGTGCATGCGCAAACTCACACCGGCCGTGGCGTGCATGCGCAAACTCACACCGGTCGTGGCGTGCATGCGCAAACTCACACCGGTCGTGGCGTGCATGCGCAAACTCACCCCGGCCGTGGAGTGCATGTGCAAACTCACCCCGGCCGTGGCGTGCATGTGCAAACTCACACCGGCCGTGGCGTACATGCGCAAACTCATACGGTCGTGGCGTGCATGTGCAAACTCACCCCGGCCGTGGCGTGCATGCGCGAATTCACACCGGCCGTGGCGTGCATGCGCGAACTCACCCCGGCCGTGGCGTGCATGCGCAAACTCACCCCGGCCGTGGCGTGCATGCGCAAACTCACACCGGCCGTGGCGTGCATGCGCAAACTCACACCGGCCGTGGCGTGCATGTGCAAACTCACACCGGCCGTGGCGTGCATGCGCAATCTCACACCGGTCGTGGCGTGCATGTGCAAACTCACCCCGGCCGTGGCGTGCATGCGCAAATTCACACCGGTCGTGGCGTGCATGCGCAAACTCACCCCGGCCGTGGCGTGCATGTGCAAACTCACACCGGCCGTGGCGTGCATGTGCAAGCTCACACCGGCCGTGGCGTGCATGTGCAAACTCACACCGGCCGTGGCGTGCATGGGCAAACTCACCTCGGCCGTGGCGTGCATGCGCAAACTCACACCGGTCGTGGCGTGCATGAGCAAACTCACCCCGGCCGTGGCGTGCATGCGCAAACTCACCCCGGCCGTGGCGTGCATGTGCAAACTCACACCGGCCGTGGCGTGCATGCGCAAACTCACACCGGCCGTGGCGTGCATGCGCGAACTCACACCGGCCGTGGCGTGCATGCGCGAACTCACACCGGTCGTGGCGTGCATGTGCAAACTCACACCGGCCGTGGCGTGCATGCGCAAACTCACACCGGCCGTGGCGTGCATGTGCAAACTCACACCGGCCGTGGCGTGCATGTGCAAACTCACCCCGGCGGTGGCGTGCATGCGCGAATTCACACCGGCCGTGGCGTGCATGTGCAAACTCACACCGGTCGTGGCGTGCATGTGCAAACTCACACCGGCCGTGGCGTGCATGCGCAAACTCACACCGGCCGTGGCGTGCATATGCAAACTCACACCGGCCGTGGAGTGCATGCACGAATTCACACAGGTCGTGGCGTGCATGTGCAAACTCACACCAGCCGTGGCGTGCATGCGCAAACTCACCCCGGATGTGGCGTGCATGTGCAAACTCACACCGGCGGTGGCGTGCATGTGCAAACTCACACCGGCCGTGGCGTGCATGTGCAAACTCACACCGGCCGTGGCGTGCATGTGCAAACTCACCCCGGCCGTGGCGTGCATGTGCAAACTCACACCGGTCGTGGCGTGCATGCGCAAACTCACCCCGACCGTGGCGTGCATGTGCAATCTCACCCCGGCCGTGGCGTGCATGTGCAAACTCACACCGGCCGTGGCGTGCATGTGCAAACTCACACCGGTCGTGGCGTGCATGCGCAAACTCACACCGGTCGTGGCGTGCATGCGCAAACTCACACCGGTCGTGGCGTGCATGTGCAAACTCACCCCGGCCGTGGCGTGCATGCGCAAACTCACCCCGGCCGTGGCGAGCATGCGCAAACTCACCCCGGCCGTGGCGTGCATGCGCAAACTCACCCCGGCGGTGGCGTGCATGCGCGAATTCACACCGGCCGTGGCGTGCATGTGCAAACTCACACCGGTCATGGCGTGCATGTGCAAACTCACACCGGCCGTGGCGTGCATGTGCAAACTCACCCCGGCCGTGGCGTGCATGTGCAAACTCACACCGGCCGTGGCGTGCATGCGCAAACTCACACCGGCCGTGGCGTGCATGCGCAAACTCACACCGGTCGTGGCGTGCATGCGCAAACTCACACCGGTCGTGGCGTGCATGCGCAAACTCACACCGGTCGTGGCGTGCATGTGCAAACTCACCCCGGCCGTGGCGTGCATGCGCGAATTCACACCGGCCGTGGCGTGCATGCGCGAACTCACCCCGGCCGTGGCGTGCATGCGCGAACTCACCCCGGCCGTGGCGTGCATGCGCAAACTCACACCGGCCGTGGCGTGCATGCGCAAACTCACACCGGCCGTGGCGTGCATGTGCAAACTCACACCGGCCGTGGCGTGCATGCGCAATCTCACACCGGTCGTGGCGTGCATGTGCAAACTCACCCCGGCCGTGGCGTGCATGCGCAAATTCACACCGGTCGTGGCGTGCATGCGCAAACTCACCCCGGCCGTGGCGTGCATGTGCAAACTCACACCGGCCGTGGCGTGCATGTGCAAGCTCACACCGGCCGTGGCGTGCATGTGCAAACTCACACCGGCCGTGGCGTGCATGGGCAAACTCACCTCGGCCGTGGCGTGCATGCGCAAACTCACACCGGTCGTGGCGTGCATGAGCAAACTCACCCCGGCCGTGGCGTGCATGCGCAAACTCACCCCGGCCGTGGCGTGCATGTGCAAACTCACACCGGCCGTGGCGTGCATGCGCAAACTCACACCGGCCGTGGCGTGCATGCGCGAACTCACACCGGCCGTGGCGTGCATGCGCGAACTCACACCGGTCGTGGCGTGCATGTGCAAACTCACACCGGCCGTGGCGTGCATGCGCAAACTCACACCGGCCGTGGCGTGCATGTGCAAACTCACACCGGCCGTGGCGTGCATGTGCAAACTCACCCCGGCGGTGGCGTGCATGCGCGAATTCACACCGGCCGTGGCGTGCATGTGCAAACTCACACCGGTCGTGGCGTGCATGTGCAAACTCACACCGGCCGTGGCGTGCATGCGCAAACTCAAACCGGCCGTGGCGTGCATATGCAAACTCACATCGGCCGTGGAGTGCATGCACGAATTCACACAGGTCGTGGCGTGCATGTGCAAACTCACACCAGCCGTGGCGTGCATGCGCAAACTCACCCCGGATGTGGCGTGCATGTGCAAACTCACACCGGCCGTGGCGTGCATGTGCAAACTCACCTCGGCCGTGGCGTGCATGCGCAAACTCACACCGGTCGTGGCGTGCATGAGCAAACTCACCCCGGCCGTGGCGTGCATGCGCAAACTCACCCCGGCCGTGGCGTGCATGTGCAAACTCACACCGGCCGTGGCGTGCATGCGCAAACTCACACCGGCCGTGGCGTGCATGCGCAAACTCACCCCGGCGGTGGCGTGCATGCGCGAATTCACACCGGCCGTGGCGTGCATGTGCAAACTCACACCGGTCGTGGCGTGCATGTGCAAACTCACACCGGCCGTGGCGTGCATGTGCAAACTCACACCGGCCGTGGCGTGCATGGGCAAACTCACCTCGGCCGTGGCGTGCATGCGCAAACTCACACCGGTCGTGGCGTGCATGAGCAAACTCACCCCGGCCGTGGCGTGCATGCGCAAACTCACCCCGGCCGTGGCGTGCATGTGCAAACTCACACCGGCCGTGGCGTGCATGCGCAAACTCACACCGGCCGTGGCGTGCATGCGCGAACTCACACCGGCCGTGGCGTGCATGCGCGAACTCACACCGGTCGTGGCGTGCATGTGCAAACTCACACCGGCCGTGGCGTGCATGCGCAAACTCAGACCGGCCGTGGCGTGCATGTGCAAACTCACACCGGCCGTGGCGTGCATGTGCAAACTCACCCCGGCGGTGGCGTGCATGCGCGAATTCACACCGGCCGTGGCGTGCATGTGCAAACTCACACCGGTCGTGGCGTGCATGTGCAAACTCACACCGGCCGTGGCGTGCATGCGCAAACTCACACCGGCCGTGGCGTGCATATGCAAACTCACATCGGCCGTGGAGTGCATGCACGAATTCACACAGGTCGTGGCGTGCATGTGCAAACTCACACCAGCCGTGGCGTGCATGCGCAAACTCACCCCGGATGTGGCGTGCATGTGCAAACTCACACCGGCGGTGGCGTGCATGTGCAAACTCACACCGGCCGTGGCGTGCATGTGCAAACTCACACCGGCCGTGGCGTGCATGTGCAAACTCACCCCGGCCGTGGCGTGCATGTGCAAACTCACACCGGTCGTGGCGTGCATGCGCAAACTCACCCCGACCGTGGCGTGCATGTGCAATCTCACCCCGGCCGTGGCGTGCATGTGCAAACTCACACCGGCCGTGGCGTGCATGTGCAAACTCACCCCGGCCGTGGCGTGCATGCGCAAACTCATACCGGTCGTGGCGTGCATGCGCAAACTCACACCGGTCGTGGCGTGCATGCGCAAACTCACACCGGTCGTGGCGTGCATGTGCAAACTCACCCCGGCCGTGGCGTGCATGCGCAAACTCACCCCGGCCGTGGCGAGCATGCGCAAACTCACCCCGGCCGTGGCGTGCATGCGCAAACTCACCCCGGCGGTGGCGTGCATGCGCGAATTCACACCGGCCGTGGCGTGCATGTGCAAACTCACACCGGTCGTGGCGTGCATGTGCAGACTCACACCGGCCGTGGCGTGCATGTGCAAACTCACCCCGGCCGTGGCGTGCATGTGCAAACTCACACCGGCCGTGGCGTGCATGCGCAAACTCACACCGGCCGTGGCGTGCATGCGCAAACTCACACCGGTCGTGGCGTGCATGCGCAAACTCACACCGGTCGTGGCGTGCATGCGCAAACTCACACCGGTCGTGGCGTGCATGTGCAAACTCACCCCGGCCGTGGCGTGCATGCGCAAACTCACCCCGGCCGTGGCGAGCATGCGCAAACTCACCCCGGCCGTGGCGTGCATGCGCAAACTCACCCCGGCCATGGCGTGCATGCGCGAATTCACACCGGCCGTGGCGTGCATGCGCAAACTCACCCCGGCCGTGGCGTGCATGTGCGAATTCACACCGGTCGTGGCGTACATGCGCAAACTCACCCCGGCCGTGGTGTGCATGTGCAAACTCACACCGGCCGTGGCGTGCATGTGCAAGCTCACACCGGCCGTGGCGTGCATGTGCAATCTCACACCGCCCGTGGCGTGCATGCGCAAACTCACCCCGGCCGTGGCGTGCATGCGCAAACTCACACCGGCCGTGGCGTGCATGCGCAAACTCACCCCGGCCGTGGCGTGCATGTGCAAACTCACCCCGGCCGTGGCGTGCATGCGTAAACTGACACCGGCCGTGGCGTGCATGCGCAAACTCACCCCGGCCGTGGCGTGCATGCGTAAACTCACACCGGCCGTGGCGTGCATGCGCAAACTCACCCCGGCCGTGGCGTGCATGCGCAAACTCACACCGGCCGTGGCGTGCATGCGCAAACTCACCCCGGCCGTGGCGTGCATGTGCAAACTCACCCCGGCCGTGACGTGCATGTGCAAACTCACCCCGGCCGTGGCGTGCATGTGCAAGCTCACACCGGCCGTGGCGTGCATGTGCAAACTCACACCGCCCGTGGCGTGCATGCGCAAACTCACCCCGGCCGTGGCGTGCATGCGCAAACTCACACCGGCCGTGGCGTGCATGTGCAAACTCACCCCGGCCGTGGCGTGCATGTGCAAACTCACCCCGGCCGTGGCGTGCATGCGTAAACTCACACCCGCCGTGGCGTGCATGCGCAAACTCACACCGGCCGTGGCGTGCATGCGCAAACTCACCCCGGCCATGGCGTGCATGTGCAAACTCACCCCGGCCGTGGTGTGCATGCGTAAACTCACACCGGCCGTGGCGTGCATGCGCAAACTCACACCGGCCGTGGCGTGCATGCGCAAACTCACCCCGGCCTTGGCGTGCATGCAACTCACACCGGCCGTGGCGTTCATGTGCAAACTCACCCCGGCCGTGGCGTGCATGCGCATACTCACACCGGCCGTGGCGTGCATGTGCAAACTCACACCGGCCGTGGCGTGCATGCACGAATTCACACCGGTTGTGGCATGCATGTGCAAACTCACCCCGGCCGTGGCGTGCATGTGCAAACTCACACCGGCCGTGGCGTGCATGTGCAAACTCACCCCGGCCGTGGCGTGCATGTGCAAACTCACACCGGTCGTGGCGTGCATGCGCAAACTCACCCCGACCGTGGCGTGCATGTGCAAACTCACACCGGTCGTGGCGTGCATGTGCAAACTCACCCCGACCGTGGCGTGCATGTGCAAACTCACCCCGGCCGTGGCGTTCATGTGCAAACTCACACCGGCCGTGGCGTGCATGTGCAAACTCACCCCGGCCGTGGCGTGCATGTGCAAACTCACACCAGCCGTGGCGTGCATGTGCAAACTCACCCCGGCCGTGGCGTGCATGTGCAAACTCACACCGGCCGTGGCGTGCATGGGCAAACTCACCCCGGCCGTGGCGTGCATGCGCAAACTCACACCGGTCGTGGCGTGCATGAGCAAACTCACCCCGGCCGTGGCGTGCATGCGCAAACTCACACCGGCCGTGGCGTGCATGCGCGAACTCACACCGGCCGTGGCGTGCATGCGCGAACTCACACCGGTCGTGGCGTGCATGTGCAAACTCACACCGGCCGTGGCGTGCATGCGCAAACTCACACCGGCCGTGGCGTGCATGTGCAAACTCACACCGGCCGTGGCGTGCATGTGCAAACTCACCCCGGCGGTGGCGTGCATGCGCGAATTCACACCGGCCGTGGCGTGCATGTGCAAACTCACACCGGTCGTGGCGTGCATGTGCAAACTCACACCGGCCGTGGCGTGCATGCGCAAACACACACCGGCCGTGGCGTGCATATGCAAACTCACACCGGCCGTGGAGTGCATGCACGAATTCACACAGGTCGTGGCGTGCATGTGCAAACTCACACCGGCCGTGGCGTGCATGCGCAAACTCACCCCGGACGTGGCGTGCATGTGCAAACTCACACCGGCCGTGGCGTGCATGTGCAAACTCACACCGGCCGTGGCGTGCATGTGCAAACTCACACCGGCCGTGGCGTGCATGTGCAAACTCACCCCGGCCGTGGCGTGCATGTGCAAACTCACACCGGTCGTGGCGTGCATGCGCAAACTCACCCCGACCGTGGCGTGCATGTGCAATCTCACCCCGGCCGTGGCGTGCATGTGCAAACTCACACCGGCCGTGGCGTGCATGTGCAAACTCACACCGGCCGTGGCGTGCATGTGCAAACTCACACCGGCCGTGGCGTGCATGCGCAAACTCACACCGGTCGTGGCGTGCATGCGCAAACTCACACAGGTCGTGGCGTGCATGCGCAAACTCACACCGGTCGTGGCGTGCATGCGCAAACTCACCCCGGCCGTGGCGTGCATGCGCAAACTCACCCCGGCCGTGGCGAGCATGCGCAAACTCACACCGGCCGTGGCATGCATGTGCAAACTCACACCGGCCGTGGCGTGCATGCGCAAACTCATACCGGTCGTGGCGTGCATGTGCAAACTCACCCCGCCCGTGGCGTGCATGCACGAATTCACACCGGCCGTGGCGTGCATGCGCAAACTCACCCTGGCCGTGGCGTGCATGCGCAAACTCACCCCGGCCGTGGCGTGCATGCGCAAACTCACACCGGCCGTGGCGTGCATGCGCAAACTCACCCCGGCCGTGGCGTGCATGCGCAAACTCACACCGGCCGTGGCGTGCATGCGCAAACTCACCCCGGTCGTGGCGTGCATGCGCAAACTCACCCCGCCCGTGGCGTGCATGCACGAATTCACACCGGCCGTGGCGTGCATGCGCAAACTCACCCCGGCCGTGGCGTGCATGCGCAAACTCACCCCGGCCGTGGCGTGCATGCGCAAACTCACACCGGCCGTGGCGTGCATGCGCAAACTCACCCCGGCCGTGGCGTGCATGCGCAAACTCACACCGGCCGTGGCGTGCATGCGCAAACTCACCCCGGCCGTGGCGTGCATGTGCAAACTCACACCGGCCGTGGCATGCATGCGCAAACTCACACCGGCCGTGGCTTGCATGTGCAAACTCACCCCGGCCGTGGCGTGCATGCGCAAACTCACTTCGGCCGTGGCGTGCATGCGCAAACTCACACCGGTCGTGGCGTGCATGTGCCACGACCCGGCTGTGGCGTGCATGCGCAAACTCACCCCGGCCGTGGCGTCCATGCGCAAACTCACACCGGCCGTGGCGTGCATGCGCAAACTCACACCGGCCGTGGCGTGCATGCGCGAACTCACACCGGCCGTGGCGTGCATGCGCGAACTCACACCGGCCGTGGCGTGCATGCGCGAACTCACACCGGTCGTGGCGTGCATGCGCGAACTCACACCGGCCGTGGCGTGCATGCGCGAACTCACACCGGCCGTGGCGTGCATGTGCAAACTCACACCGGCCGCGGCGTGCATGTGCAAACTCACACCGGCCGTGGCGTGCATGTGCAAACTCACCCCGGCGGTGGCGTGCATGCGCGAATTCACACCGGCCGTGGCGTGCATGTGCAAACTCACACCGGTCGTGGCGTGCATGTGCAAACTCACACCGGCCGTGGCGTGCATGCGCAAACTCACACCGGCCGTGGCGTGCATATGCAAACTCACACCGGCCGTGGAGTGCATGCACGAATTCACACAGGTCGTGGCGTGCATATGCAAACTCACACCGGCCGTGGAGTGCATGCACGAATTCACACAGGTCGTGGCGTGCATGCGCAAACTCACCCCGGACGTGGCGTGCATGTGCAAACTCACACCGGCCGTGGCGTGCATGCGCAAACTCACACCGGCCGTGGCGTGCATGTGCAAACTCACACCAGCCGTGGCGTGCATGCGCGAACTCACACCGGTCGTGGCGTGCATGTGCAAACTCACACCGGCCGTGGCGTGCATGTGCAAACTCACCCCGGCGGTGGCGTGCATGCGCGAATTCACACCGGCCGTGGCGTGCATGTGCAAACTCACACCGGTCGTGGCGTGCATGTGCAAACTCACACCGGCCGTGGCGTGCATGCGCAAACTCACACCGGCCGTGGCGTGCCTATGCAAACTCACACCGGCCGTGGTGTGCATGCACGAATTCACACCGGTCGTGGCGTACATGTGCAAACTCACACCGGCCGTGGCGTGCATGCGCAAACTCACCCCGGACGTGGCGTGCATGTGCAAACTCACACCGGCCGTGGCGTGCATGTGCAAACTCACACCGGCCGTGGCGTGCATGTGCAAACTCACACCGGCCTTGGCGTGCATGTGCAAACTCACCCCGGCCGTGGTGTGCATGTGCAAACTCACACCGGTCGTGGCGTGCATGCGCAAACTCACCCCGACCGTGGCGTGCATGTGCAAACTCACCCCGGCCGTGGCGTGCATGTGCAAACTCACACCGGCCGTGGCGTGCATGCGCAAACTCACCCCGGCCGTGGCGTGCATGCGCAAACTCACCCCGGCCGTGGCGTGCATGCGCAAACTCACACCGGCCGTGGCGTGCATGCGCAAACTCACCCCGGCCGTGGCGTGCATGCGCAAACTCACACCGGCCGTGGCGTGCATGCGCAAACTCACCCCGGCCGTGGCGTGCATGTGCAAACTCACACCGGCCGTGGCATGCATGCGCAAACTCACACCGGCCGTGGCTTGCATGTGCAAACTCACCCCGGCCGTGGCGTGCATGCGCAAACTCACCCCGGCCGTGGCGTGCATGCGCAAACTCACTTCGGCCGTGGCGTGCATGCGCAAACTCACACCGGTCGTGGCGTGCATGTGCAAACTCACCCCGGCCGTGGCGTGCATGCGCGAATTCACACCGGTCGTGGCGTGCATGCGCTAACTCACCCCGGCCGTGGCGTGCATGTGCAAACTCACATCGGCCGTGGCGTGCATGTGCAAGCTCACACCACCCGTGGCGTGCATGCGCAAACTCACCCCGGACGTGGCGTGCATGCGCAAACTCACACCGGCCGTGGCGTGCATGTGCAAACTCACCCCGGCCGTGGCGTGCATGTGCAAACTCACCCCGGCCGTGGCGTGCATGTGCAAACTCACCCTGGCCGTGGCGTGCATGCGTAAACTCACACCGGCCGTGGCGTGCATGCGCAAACTCACCCCGGCCGTGGCGTGCATGCGTAAACTCACACCGGCCGTGGCGTGCATGCGCAAACTCACCCCGGCCGTGGCGTGCATGCGCAAACTCACCCCGGCCGTGGCGTGCATGCGCAAACTCACACCGGCCGTGGCGTGCATGCGCAAACTCACCCCGGCCGTGGCGTGCATGCGCAAACTCACACCGGCCGTGGCGTGCATGCGCAAACTCACCCCGGCCGTGGCGTGCATGTGCAAACTCACACCGGCCGTGGCATGCATGCGCAAACTCACACCGGCCGTGGCTTGCATGTGCAAACTCACCCCGGCCGTGGCGTGCATGCGCAAACTCACCACGGCCGTGGCGTGCATGCGCAAACTCACTTCGGCCGTGGCGTGCATGCGCAAACTCACACCGGTCGTGGCGTGCATGTGCAAACTCACCCCGGCCGTGGCGTGCATGCGCGAATTCACACCGGTCGTGGCGTGCATGCGCAAACTCACCCCGGCCGTGGCGTGCATGCGCAAACTCACTTCGGCCGTGGCGTGCATGCGCAAACTCACACCGGTCGTGGCGTACATGTGCAAACTCACCCCGGCCGTGGCGTGCATGTGCAAACTCACACCGGCCGTGGCGTGCATGTGCAAGCTCACACCGGCCATGGCGTGCATGTGCAAACTCACACCGCCCGTGGCGTGCATGCGCAAACTCACCCCGGCCGTGGCGTGCATGCGCAAACTCACACCGGCCGTGGCGTGCATGTGCAAACTCACCCCGGCCGTGGCGTGCATGTGCAAACTCACCCCGGCCGTGGCGTGCATGTGCAAACTCACCCCGGCCGTGGCGTGCATGCGTAAACTCACACCGGCCGTGGCGTGCATGCGCAAACTCACCCCGGCCGTGGCGTGCATGCGTAAACTCACACCGGCCGTGGCGTGCATGCGCAAACTCACCCCGGCCGTGGCGTGCATGCGCAAACTCACACCGGCCGTGGCGTGCATGCGCAAACTCACCCCGGCCGTGGCGTGCATGTGCAAACTCACCCCGGCCGTGACGTGCATGTGCAAACTCACCCCGGCCGTGGCGTGCATGTGCAAGCTCACACCGGCCGTGGCGTGCATGTGCAAACTCACACCGCCCGTGGCGTGCATGTGCAAACTCACCCCGGCCGTGGCATGCATGCGCAGACTCACACCGGCCGTGGCGTGCATGCGCGAACTCACACCGGTCGTGGCGTGCATGTGCAAACTCACCCCGGCCGTGGCGTGAATGCGCGAATTCACACCGGCCGTGGCGTGCATGCGCAAACTCACCCCGGCATTGGCGTGCATGCGCAAACTCACCCCGGCCGTGGCGTGCATGCGCAAACTCACACCGGCCGTGGCGTGCATGTGCAAACTCACACCGGCTGTGGCGTGCATGCGCGAATTCACACCGGTCGTGGCGTGCATGTGCAAACTCACACCGGCCGTGGTGTGCATGCGCAAACTCACCCCGGCCGTGGCGTGCATGTGCAAACTCACACCGGCCGTGGCGTGCATGTGCAAACTCACCCCGGCCGTGGCGTGCATGTGCAAACTCACACCGGCTGTGGCGTGCATGCACGAATTCGCACCGGTCGTGGCGTGCATGTGCAAACTCACACCGGCCGTGGCGTGCATGTGCAAACTCACCCCGGCCGTGGCGTGCATGTGCAAACTCACACCGGCCGTGGCGTGCATGTGCAAACTCACCCCGGCCGTGGCGTGCATGTGCAAACTCACACCGGCCGTGGCGTGCATGCGCAAACTCACACCGGTCGTGGCGTGCATGCGCAAACTCACACCGGTCGTGGCGTGCATGCGCAAACTCACACCGGCCGTGGCGTGCATGCGCAAACTCACCCCGGCCGTGGCGTGCATGTGCAAACTCACCCCGGCCGTGACATGCATGTGCAAACTCACCCCGGCCGTGGCGTGCATGTGCAAGCTCACACCGGCCGTGGCGTGCATGTGCAAACTCACACCGCCCGTGGCGTGCATGTGCAAACTCACCCCGGCCGTGGCATGCATGCGCAGACTCACACCGGCCGTGGCGTGCATGCGCGAACTCACACCGGTCGTGGCGTGCATGTGCAAACTCACCCCGGCCATGGCGTGGATGCGCGAATTCACACCGGCCGTGGCGTGCATGCGCAAACTCACCCCGGCCGTGGCGTGCATGCGCAAACTCACCCCGGCCGTGGCGTGCATGCGCAAACTCACACCGGCCGTGGCGTGCATGTGCAAACTCACACCGGCTGTGGCGTGCATGCGCGAATTCACACCGGTCGTGGCGTGCATGTGCAAACTCACACCGGCCGTGGCGTGCATGCGCAAACTCACCCCGGCCGTGGCGTGCATGTGCAAACTCACACCGGTCGTGGCGTGCATGTGCAAACTCACACCGGCCGTGGCGTGCATGCGCAAACTCACACCGGCCGTGGCGTGCCTATGCAAACTCACACCGGCCGTGGTGTGCATGCACGAATTCACACCGGTCGTGGCGTACATGTGCAAACTCACACCGGCCGTGGCGTGCATGCGCAAACTCACCCCGGACGTGGCGTGCATGTGCAAACTCACACCGGCCGTGGCGTGCATGTGCAAACTCACACCGGCCGTGGCGTGCATGTGCAAACTCACACCGGCCTTGGCGTGCATGTGCAAACTCACCCCGGCCGTGGTGTGCATGTGCAAACTCACACCGGTCGTGGCGTGCATGCGCAAACTTACCCCGACCGTGGCGTGCATGTGCAAACTCACCCCGGCCGTGGCGTGCATGTGCAAACTCACACCGGCCGTGGCGTGCATGCGCAAACTCACCCCGGCCGTGGCGTGCATGCGCAAACTCACCCCGGCCGTGGCGTGCATGCGCAAACTCACACCGGCCGTGGCGTGCATGCGCAAACACACCCCGGCCGTGGCGTGCATGCGCAAACTCACACCGGCCGTGGCGTGCATGCGCAAACTCACCCCGGCCGTGGCGTGCATGTGCAAACTCACACCGGCCGTGGCATGCATGCGCAAACTCACACCGGCCGTGGCTTGCATGTGCAAACTCACCCCGGCCGTGGCGTGCATGCGCAAACTCACCCCGGCCGTGGCGTGCATGCGCAAACTCACTTCGGCCGTGGCGTGCATGCGCAAACTCACACCGGTCATGGCGTGCATGTGCAAACTCACCCCGGCCGTGGCGTGCATGCGCGAATTCACACCGGTCGTGGCGTGCATGCGCTAACTCACCCCGGCCGTGGCGTGCATGTGCAAACTCACATCGGCCGTGGCGTGCATGTGCAAGCTCACACCACCCGTGGCGTGCATGCGCAAACTCACCCCGGACGTGGCGTGCATGCGCAAACTCACACCGGCCGTGGCGTGCATGTGCAAACTCACCCCGGCCGTGGCGTGCATGTGCAAACTCACCCCGGCCGTGGCGTGCATGCGCAAACTCACCCCGGCCGTGGCGTGCATGCGTAAACTCACACCGGCCGTGGCGTGCATGCGCAAACTCACCCCGGCCGTGGCGTGCATGCGTAAACTCACACCGGCCGTGGCGTGCATGCGCAAACTCACCCCGGCCGTGGCGTGCATGCGCAAACTCACCCCGGCCGTGGCGTGCATGCGCAAACTCACACCGGCCGTGGCGTGCATGCGCAAACTCACCCCGGCCGTGGCGTGCATGCGCAAACTCACACCGGCCGTGGCGTGCATGCGCAAACTCACCCCGGCCGTGGCGTGCATGTGCAAACTCACACCGGCCGTGGCATGCATGCGCAAACTCACACCGGCCGTGGCTTGCATGTGCAAACTCACCCCGGCCGTGGCGTGCATGCGCAAACTCACCCCGGCCGTGGCGTGCATGCGCAAACTCACTTCGGCCGTGGCGTGCATGTGCAAGCTCACACCGGCCGTGGCGTGCATGTGCAAACTCACACCGCCCGTGGCGTGCATGTGCAAACTCACCCCGGCCGTGGCATGCATGCGCAGACTCACACCGGCCGTGGCGTGCATGCGCGAACTCACACCGGTCGTGGCGTGCATGTGCAAACTCACCCCGGCCATGGCGTGGATGCGCGAATTCACACCGGCCGTGGCGTGCATGCGCAAACTCACCCCGGCCGTGGCGTGCATGCGCAAACTCACCCCGGCCGTGGCGTGCATGCGCAAACTCACACCGGCCGTGGCGTGCATGTGCAAACTCACACCGGCCGTGGCGTGCATGCGCGAATTCACACCGGTCGTGGCGTGCATGTGCAAACTCACACCGGCCGTGGCGTGCATGCGCAAACTCACCCCGGCCGTGGCGTGCATGTGCAAACTCACACCGGTCGTGGCGTGCATGTGCAAACTCACACCGGCCGTGGCGTGCATGCGCAAACTCACACCGGCCGTGGCGTGCCTATGCAAACTCACACCGGCCGTGGTGTGCATGCACGAATTCACACCGGTCGTGGCGTACATGTGCAAACTCACACCGGCCGTGGCGTGCATGCGCAAACTCACCCCGGACGTGGCGTGCATGTGCAAACTCACACCGGCCGTGGCGTGCATGTGCAAACTCACACCGGCCGTGGCGTGCATGTGCAAACTCACACCGGCCTTGGCGTGCATGTGCAAACTCACCCCGGCCGTGGTGTGCATATGCAAACTCACACCGGTCGTGGCGTGCATGCGCAAACTCACCCCGACCGTGGCGTGCATGTGCAAACTCACCCCGGCCGTGGCGTGCATGTGCAAAC
This sequence comes from Scyliorhinus torazame, assembly GCF_047496885.1. NCBI lineage: Eukaryota > Metazoa > Chordata > Chondrichthyes > Carcharhiniformes > Scyliorhinidae > Scyliorhinus > Scyliorhinus torazame. The sequence continues at coordinate 76,364,597 of NC_092712.1, forward strand.
TCACACCGGCCGTGGCGTGCATGCGCAAACTCACTCCGGCCGTGGCGTGCATGCGCAAACTCACCCCGGCCGTGGCGTGCATGCGCAAACTCACACCGGCCGTGGCGTGCATGCGCAAACTCACCCCGGCCGTGGCGTGCATGCGCAAACTCACACCGGCCGTGGCGTGCATGCGCAAACTCACCCCGGCCGTGGCGTGCATGTGCAAACTCACACCGGCCGTGGCATGCATGCGCAAACTCACACCGGCCGTGGCTTGCATGTGCAAACTCACCCCGGCCGTGGCGTGCATGCGCAAACTCACCCCGGCCGTGGCGTGCATGCGCAAACTCACTTCGGCCGTGGCGTGCATGCGCAAACTCACACCGGTCATGGCGTGCATGTGCAAACTCACCCCGGCCGTGGCGTGCATGCGCGAATTCACACCGGTCGTGGCGTGCATGCGCTAACTCACCCCGGCCGTGGCGTGCATGTGCAAACTCACATCGGCCGTGGCGTGCATGTGCAAGCTCACACCACCCGTGGCGTGCATGCGCAAACTCACCCCGGACGTGGCGTGCATGCGCAAACTCACACCGGCCGTGGCGTGCATGTGCAAACTCACCCCGGCCGTGGCGTGCATGTGCAAACTCACCCCGGCCGTGGCGTGCATGTGCAAACTCACCCCGGCCGTAGCGTGCATGCGTAAACTCACACCGGCCGTGGCGTGCATGCGCAAACTCACCCCGGCCGTGGCGTGCATGCGTAAACTCACACCGGCCGTGGCGTGCATGCGCAAACTCACCCCGGCCGTGGCGTGCATGCGCAAACTCACCCCGGCCGTGGCGTGCATGCGCAAACTCACACCGGCCGTGGCGTGCATGCGCAAACTCACCCCGGCCGTGGCGTGCATGCGCAAACTCACACCGGCCGTGGCGTGCATGCGCAAACTCACCCCGGCCGTGGCGTGCATGTGCAAACTCACACCGGCCGTGGCATGCATGCGCAAACTCACACCGGCCGTGGCTTGCATGTGCAAACTCACCCCGGCCGTGGCGTGCATGCGCAAACTCACCCCGGCCGTGGCGTGCATGCGCAAACTCACTTCGGCCGTGGCGTGCATGCGCAAACTCACACCGGTCGTGGCGTGCATGTGCAAACTCACCCCGGCCGTGGCGTGCATGCGCGAATTTACACCGGTCGTGGCGTGCATGCGCAAACTCACCCCGGCCGTGGCGTGCATGCGCAAACTCACTTCGGCCGTGGCGTGCATGCGCAAACTCACACCGGTCGTGGCGTACATGTGCAAACTCACCCCGGCCGTGGCGTGCATGTGCAAACTCACACCGGCCATGGCGTGCATGTGCAAGCTCACACCGGCCATGGCGTGCATGTGCAAACTCACACCGCCCGTGGCGTGCATGCGCAAACTCACCCCGGCCGTGGCGTGCATGCGCAAACTCACACCGGCCGTGGCGTGCATGTGCAAACTCACCCCGGCCGTGGCGTGCATGTGCAAACTCACCCCGGCCGTGGCGTGCATGTGCAAACTCACCCCGGCCGTGGCGTGCATGCGTAAACTCACACCGGCCGTGGCGTGCATGCGCAAACTCACCCCGGCCGTGGCGTGCATGGGTAAACTCACACCGGCCGTGGCGTGCATGCGCAAACTCACCCCGGCCGTGGCGTGCATGCGCAAACTCACACCGGCCGTGGCGTGCATGCGCAAACTCACCCCGGCCGTGGCGTGCATGTGCAAACTCACCCCGGCCGTGACATGCATGTGCAAACTCACCCCGGCCGTGGCGTGCATGTGCAAGCTCACACCGGCCGTGGCGTGCATGTGCAAACTCACACCGCCCGTGGCGTGCATGTGCAAACTCACCCCGGCCGTGGCATGCATGCGCAGACTCACACCGGCCGTGGCGTGCATGCGCGAACTCACACCGGTCGTGGCGTGCATGTGCAAACTCACCCCGGCCGTGGCGTGGATGCGCGAATTCACACCGGCCGTGGCGTGCATGCGCAAACTCACCCCGGCCGTGGCGTGCATGCGCAAACTCACCCCGGCCGTGGCGTGCATGCGCAAACTCACACCGGCCGTGGCGTGCATGTGCAAACTCACACCGGCTGTGGCGTGCATGCGCGAATTCACACCGGTCGTGGCGTGCATGTGCAAACTCACACCGGCCGTGGCGTGCATGCGCAAACTCACCCCGGCCGTGGCGTGCATGCGCAAACTCACCCCGGCCGTGGCGTGCATGCGCAAACTCACTTCGGCCGTGGCGTGCATGCGCAAACTCACACCGGTCATGGCGTGCATGTGCAAACTCACCCCGGCCGTGGCGTGCATGCGCGAATTCACACCGGTCGTGGCGTGCATGCGCTAACTCACCCCGGCCGTGGCGTGCATGTGCAAACTCACATCGGCCGTGGCGTGCATGTGCAAGCTCACACCACCCGTGGCGTGCATGCGCAAACTCACCCCGGACGTGGCGTGCATGCGCAAACTCACACCGGCCGTGGCGTGCATGTGCAAACTCACCCCGGCCGTGGCGTGCATGTGCAAACTCACCCCGGCCGTGGCGTGCATGTGCAAACTCACCCCGGCCGTGGCGTGCATGCGTAAACTCACACCGGCCGTGGCGTGCATGCGCAAACTCACCCCGGCCGTGGCGTGCATGCGTAAACTCACACCGGCCGTGGCGTGCATGCGCAAACTCACCCCGGCCGTGGCGTGCATGCGCAAACTCACCCCGGCCGTGGCGTGCATGCGCAAACTCACACCGGCCGTGGCGTGCATGCGCAAACTCACCCCGGCCGTGGCGTGCATGCGCAAACTCACACCGGCCGTGGCGTGCATGCGCAAACTCACCCCGGCCGTGGCGTGCATGTGCAAACTCACACCGGCCGTGGCATGCATGCGCAAACTCACACCGGCCGTGGCTTGCATGTGCAAACTCACCCCGGCCGTGGCGTGCATGCGCAAACTCACCCCGGCCGTGGCGTGCATGCGCAAACTCACTTCGGCCGTGGCGTGCATGCGCAAACTCACACCGGTCGTGGCGTGCATGTGCAAACTCACCCCGGCCGTGGCGTGCATGCGCGAATTTACACCGGTCGTGGCGTGCATGCGCAAACTCACCCCGGCCGTGGCGTGCATGCGCAAACTCACTTCGGCCGTGGCGTGCATGCGCAAACTCACACCGGTCGTGGCGTACATGTGCAAACTCACCCCGGCCGTGGCGTGCATGTGCAAACTCACACCGGCCATGGCGTGCATGTGCAAGCTCACACCGGCCATGGCGTGCATGTGCAAACTCACACCGCCCGTGGCGTGCATGCGCAAACTCACCCCGGCCGTGGCGTGCATGCGCAAACTCACACCGGCCGTGGCGTGCATGTGCAAACTCACCCCGGCCGTGGCGTGCATGTGCAAACTCACCCCGGCCGTGGCGTGCATGTGCAAACTCACCCCGGCCGTGGCGTGCATGCGTAAACTCACACCGGCCGTGGCGTGCATGCGCAAACTCACCCCGGCCGTGGCGTGCATGGGTAAACTCACACCGGCCGTGGCGTGCATGCGCAAACTCACCCCGGCCGTGGCGTGCATGCGCAAACTCACACCGGCCGTGGCGTGCATGCGCAAACTCACCCCGGCCGTGACATGCATGTGCAAACTCACCCCGGCCGTGGCGTGCATGTGCAAACTCACCCCGGCCGTGGCGTGCATGTGCAAGCTCACACCGGCCGTGGCGTGCATGTGCAAACTCACACCGCCCGTGGCGTGCATGTGCAAACTCACCCCGGCCGTGGCATGCATGCGCAGACTCACACCGGCCGTGGCGTGCATGCGCGAACTCACACCGGTCGTGGCGTGCATGTGCAAACTCACCCCGGCCGTGGCGTGGATGCGCGAATTCACACCGGCCGTGGCGTGCATGCGCAAACTCACCCCGGCCGTGGCGTGCATGCGCAAACTCACCCCGGCCGTGGCGTGCATGCGCAAACTCACACCGGCCGTGGCGTGCATGTGCAAACTCACACCGGCTGTGGCGTGCATGCGCGAATTCACACCGGTCGTGGCGTGCATGTGCAAACTCACACCGGCCGTGGCGTGCATGCGCAAACTCACCCCGGCCGTGGCGTGCATGTGCAAACTCACACCGGCCGTGGCGTGCATGTGCAAACTCACCCCGGCCGTGGCGTGCATGTGCAAACTCACACCGGCTGTGGCGTGCATGCACAAATTCACACCGGTCGTGGCGTGCATGTGCAAACTCACACCGGCCGTGGCGTGCATGTGCAAACTCACCCCGGCCGTGGCGTGCATGTGCAAACTCACACCGGCCTTGGCGTGCATGTGCAAACTCACCCCGGCCGTGGCGTGCATGTGCAAACTCACACCGGCCGTGGCGTGCATGCGCAAACTCACACCGGTCGTGGCGTGCATGCGCAAACTCACACCGGTCGTGGCGTGCATGCGCAAACTCACACCGGCCGTGGCGTGCATGCGCAAACTCACCCCGGCCATGGCGTGCATGTGCAAACTCACCCCGGCTGTGACATGCATGTGCAAACTCACCCCGGCCGTGGCGTGCATGTGCAAGCTCACACCGGCCGTGGCGTGCATGTGCAAACTCACACCGCCCGTGGCGTGCATGTGCAAACTCACCCCGGCCGTGGCATGCATGCGCAGACTCACACCGGCCGTGGCGTGCATGCGCGAACTCACACCGGTCGTGGCGTGCATGTGCAAACTCACCCCGGCCGTGGCGTGGATGCGCGAATTCACACCGGCCGTGGCGTGCATGCGCAAACTCACCCCGGCCGTGGCGTGCATGCGCAAACTCACCCCGGCCGTGGCGTGCATGCGCAAACTCACACCGGCCGTGGCGTGCATGTGCAAACTCACACCGGCTGTGGCGTGCATGCGCGAATTCACACCGGTCGTGGCGTGCATGTGCAAACTCACACCGGCCGTGGCGTGCATGCGCAAACTGACCCCGGCCGTGGCGTGCATGTGCAAACTCACACCGGCCGTGGCGTGCATGTGCAAACTCACCCCGGCCGTGGCGTGCATGTGCAAACTCACACCGGCTGTGGCGTGCATGCACGAATTCACACCGGTCGTGGCGTGCATGTGCAAACTCACACCGGCCGTGGCGTGCATGTGCAAACTCACCCCGGCCGTGGCGTGCATGTGCAAACTCACACCGGCCGTGGCGTGCATGTGCAAACTCACCCCGGCCGTGGCGTGCATGTGCAAACTCACACCGGCCGTGGCGTGCATGCGCAAACTCACACCGGTCGTGGCGTGCATGCGCAAATTCACACCGGTCGTGGCGTGCATGCGCAAACTCACACCGGCCGTGGCGTGCATGCGCAAACTCACCCCGGCCGTGGCGTGCATGTGCAAACTCACCCCGGCCGTGACATGCATGTGCAAACTCACCCCGGCCGTGGCGTGCATGTGCAAGCTCACACCGGCCGTGGCGTGCATGTGCAAACTCACACCGCCCGTGGCGTGCATGTGCAAACTCACCCCGGCCGTGGCATGCATGCGCAGACTCACACCGGCCGTGGCGTGCATGCGCGAACTCACACCGGTCGTGGCGTGCATGTGCAAACTCACCCCGGCCGTGGCGTGGATGCGCGAATTCACACCGGCCGTGGCGTGCATGCGCAAACTCACCCCGGCCGTGGCGTGCATGCGCAAACTCACCCCGGCCGTGGCGTGCATGCGCAAACTCACACCGGCCGTGGCGTGCATGTGCAAACTCACACCGGCTGTGGCGTGCATGCGCGAATTCACACCGGTCGTGGCGTGCATGTGCAAACTCACACCGGCCGTGGCGTGCATGCGCAAACTCACCCCGGCCGTGGCGTGCATGTGCAAACTCACACCGGCCGTGGCGTGCATGTGCAAACTCACCCCGGCCGTGGCGTGCATGTGCAAACTCACACCGGCTGTGGCGTGCATGCACGAATTCACACCGGTCGTGGCGTGCATGTGCAAACTCACACCGGCCGTGGCGTGCATGTGCAAACTCACCCCGGCAGTGGCGTGCATGTGCAAACTCACACCGGCCGTGGCGTGCATGTGCAAACTCACCCCGGCCGTGGCGTGCATGTGCAAACTCACACCGGCCGTGGCGTGCATGCGCAAACTCACACCGGTCGTGGCGTGCATGCGCAAACTCACACCGGTCGTGGCGTGCATGCGCAAACTCACACCGGTCGTGGCGTGCATGCGCAAACTCACCCCGGCCGTGGCGTGCATGTGCAAACTCACCCCGGCCGTGGCGTGCATGTGCAAACTCACACCGGCCGTGGCGTACATGCGCAAACTCATACGGTCGTGGCGTGCATGTGCAAACTCACCCCGGCCGTGGCGTGCATGCGCGAATTCACACCGGCCGTGGCGTGCATGCGCGAACTCACCCCGGCCGTGGCGTGCATGCGCAAACTCACACCGGTCGTGGCGTGCATGCGCAAACTCACACCGGCCGTGGCGTGCATGCGCAAACTCACCCCGGCCGTGGCGTGCATGTGCAAACTCACCCCGGCCGTGACATGCATGTGCAAACTCACCCCGGCCGTGGCATGCATGTGCAAGCTCACACCGGGCGTGGCGTGCATGTGCAAACTCACACCGCCCGTGGCGTGCATGTGCAAACTCACCCCGGCCGTGGCATGCATGCGCAGACTCACACCGGCCGTGGCGTGCATGCGCGAACTCACACCGGTCGTGGCGTGCATGTGCAAACTCACCCCGGCCGTGGCGTGGATGCGCGAATTCACACCGGCCGTGGCGTGCATGCGCAAACTCACCCCGGCCGTGGCGTGCATGCGCAAACTCACCCCGGCCGTGGCGTGCATGCGCAAACTCACACCGGCCGTGGCGTGCATGTGCAAACTCACACCGGCTGTGGCGTGCATGCGCGAATTCACACCGGTCGTGGCGTGCATGTGCAAACTCACACCGGCCGTGGCGTGCATGCGCAAACTCACCCCGGCCGTGGCGTGCATGTGCAAACTCACACCGGCCGTGGCGTGCATGTGCAAACTCACCCCGGCCGTGGCGTGCATGTGCAAACTCACACCGGCTGTGGCGTGCATGCACGAATTCACACCGGTCGTGGCGTGCATGTGCAAACTCACACCGGCCGTGGCGTGCATGTGCAAACTCACCCCGGCCGTGGCGTGCATGTGTAAACTCACACCGGCCGTGGCGTGCATGTGCAAACTCACCCCGGCCGTGGCGTGCATGTGCAAACTCACACCGGCCGTGGCGTGCATGCGCAAACTCACACCGGTCGTGGCGTGCATGCGCAAACTCACACCGGTCGTGGCGTGCATGCGCAAACTCACACCGGTCGTGGCGTGCATGCGCAAAATCACCCCGGCCGTGGCGTGCATGTGCAAACTCACCCCGGCCGTGGCGTGCATGTGCAAACTCACACCGGCCGTGGCGTACATGCGCAAACTCATACGGTCGTGGCGTGCATGTGCAAACTCACCCCGGCCGTGGCGTGCATGCGCGAATTCACACCGGCCGTGGCGTGCATGCGCGAACTCACCCCGGCCGTGGCGTGCATGCGCAAACTCACCCCGGCCGTGGCGTGCATGCGCAAACTCACACCGGCCGTGGCGTGCATGCGCAAACTCACCCCGGCCGTGGCGTGCATGCGCAAACTCACCCCGGCCGTGGCGTACATGTGCAAACTCACACCGGCCGTGGCATGCATGTGCAAACTCACACCGGCCGTGGCTTGCATGCGCAAACTCACCCCGGCCGTGGCGTGCATGCGCAAACTCACCCCGGCCGTGGCGTGCATGCGCAAACTCACGCCGGCCGTGACGTGCATGCGCAAACTCACACCGGCCGTGGCGTGCATGTGCAAACTCACGCCGGCCATGGCGTGCATGCGCAATCTCACACCGGTCGTGGCGTGCATGTGCAAACTCACCCCGGCCGTGGCGTGCATGCGCAAATTCACACCGGTCGTGGCGTGCATGCGCAAACTCACCCCGGCCGTGGCGTGCATGTGCAAACTCACACCGGCCGTGGCGTGCATGTGCAAGCTCACACCGGCCGTGGCGTGCATGTGCAAACTCACACCCGCCGTGGCGTGCATGGGCAAACTCACCCCGGCCGTGGCGTGCATGCGCAAACTCACACCGGTCGTGGCGTGCATGAGCAAACTCACCCCGGCCGTGGCGTGCATGCGCAAACTCACCCCGGCCGTGGCGTGCATGCGCAAACTCACACCGGCCGTGGCGTGCATGCGCAAACTCACACCGGCCGTGGCGTGCATGCGCGAACTCACACCGGCCGTGGCGTGCATGCGCGAACTCACACCGGCCGTGGCGTGCATGCGCAATCTCACACCGGTCGTGGCGTGCATGTGCAAACTCACCCCGGCCGTGGCGTGCATGCGCAAATTCACACCGGTCGTGGCGTGCATGCGCAAACTCACCCCGGCCGTGGCGTGCATGTGCAAACTCACACCGGCCGTGGCGTGCATGTGCAAGCTCACACCGGCCGTGGCGTGCATGTGCAAACTCACACCGGCCGTGGCGTGCATGGGCAATCTCACCCCGGCCGTGGCGTGCATGCGCAAACTCACACCGGTCGTGGCGTGCATGAGCAAACTCACCCCGGCCGTGGCGTGCATGCGCAAACTCACACCGGCCGTGGCGTGCATGCGCGAACTCACACCGGCCGTGGCGTGCATGCGCGAACTCACACCGGTCGTGGCGTGCATGTGCAAACTCACACCGGCCGTGGCGTGCATGCGCAAACTCACACCGGCCGTGGCGTGCATGTGCAAACTCACACCGGCCGTGGCGTGCATGTGCAAACTCACCCCGGCGGTGGCGTGCATGCGCGAATTCACACCGGCCGTGGCGTGCATGTGCAATCTCACACCGGTCGTGGCGTGCATGTGCAAACTCACACCGGCCGTGGCGTGCATGCACAAACTCACACCGGCCGTGGCGTGCATATGCAAACTCACACCGGCCGTGGAGTGCATGCACGAATTCACACAGGTCGTGGCGTGCATGCGCAAATTCACACCGGTCGTGGCGTGCATGCGCAAACTCACCCCGGCCGTGGCGTGCATGTGCAAACTCACACCGGCCGTGGCGTGCATGTGCAAGCTCACACCGGCCGTGGCGTGCATGTGCAAACTCACACCCGCCGTGGCGTGCATGGGCAAACTCACCCCGGCCGTGGCGTGCATGTGCAAACTCACACCGGTCGTGGCGTGCATGCGCAAACTCACCCCGACCGTGGCGTGCATGTGCAATCTCACCCCGGCCGTGGCGTGCATGTGCAAACTCACACCGGCCGTGGCGTGCATGCGCAAACTCACCCCGGCCGTGGCGTGCATGCGCAAACTCACACCGGCCGTGGCGTGCATGCGCAAACTCACACCGGTCGTGGCGTGCATGCGCAAACTCACACCGGTCGTGGCGTGCATGCGCAAACTCACACCGGTCGTGGCGTGCATGCGCAAACTCACCCCGGTCGTGGCGTGCATGCGCAAACTCACCCCGGCCGTGGCGTGCATGTGCAAACTCACACCGGCCGTGGCGTGCATGTGCAAGCTCACACCGGCCGTGGCGTGCATGTGCAAACTCACACCGGCCGTGGCGTGCATGGGCAAACTCACCCCGGCCGTGGCGTGCATGCACGAATTCACACCGGCCGTGGCGTGCATGCGCAAACTCACCCCGGCCGTGGCGTGCATGCGCAAACTCACCCCGGCCGTGGCGTGCATGCGCAAACTCACACCGGCCGTGGCGTGCATGCGCAAACTCACCCCGGCCGTGGCGTGCATGCGCAAACTCACACCGGCCGTGGCGTGCATGCGCAAACTCACCCCGGCCGTGGCGTGCATGTGCAAACTCACACCGGCCGTTGCATGCATGCGCAAACTCACACCGGCCGTGGCTTGCATGTGCAAACTCACCCCGGCCGTGGCGTGCATGTGCAAACTCACACCGGTCGTGGCGTGCATGTGCAAACTCACACCGGCCGTGGCGTGCATGCGCAAACTCACACCGGCCGTGGCGTGCATATGCAAACTCACACCGGCCGTGGAGTGCATGCACGAATTCACACAGGTCGTGGCGTGCATGTGCAAACTCACACCGGCCGTGGCGTGCATACGCAAACTCACCCCGGACGTGGCGTGCATGTGCAAACTCACACCGGCCGTGGCGTGCATGTGCAAACTCACACCGGCCGTGGCGTGCATGTGCAAACTCACACCGGCCGTGGCGTGCATGTGCAAACTCACCCCGGCCGTGGCGTGCATGTGCAAACTCACACCGGTCGTGGCGTGCATGCGCAAACTCACCCCGACCGTGGCGTGCATGTGCAATCTCACCCCGGCCGTGGCGTGCATGTGCAAACTCACACCGGCCGTGGCGTGCATGCGCAAACTCACCCCGGCCGTGGCGTGCATGCGCAAACTCACACCGGCCGTGGCGTGCATGCGCAAACTCACACCGGTCGTGGCGTGCATGCGCAAACTCACACCGGTCGTGGCGTGCATGCGCAAACTCACACCGGTCGTGGCGTGCATGTGCAAACTCACCCCGGCCGTGGCGTGCATGCGCAAACTCACCCCGGCCGTGGCGAGCATGCGCAAACTCACACCGGCCGTGGCATGCATGTGCAAACTCACACCGGCCGTGGCGTGCATGCGCAAACTCATACCGGTCGTGGCGTGCATGTGCAAACTCACCCCGGCCGTGGCGTGCATGCACGAATTCACACCGGCCGTGGCGTGCATGCGCAAACTCACCCCGGCCGTGGCGTGCATGCGCAAACTCACCCCGGCCGTGGCGTGCATGCGCAAACTCACACCGGCCGTGGCGTGCATGCGCAAACTCACCCCGGCCGTGGCGTGCATGCGCAAACTCACACCGGCCGTGGCGTGCATGCGCAAACTCACCCCGGCCGTGGCGTGCATGTGCAAACTCACACCGGCCGTTGCATGCATGCGCAAACTCACACCGGCCGTGGCTTGCATGTGCAAACTCACCCCGGCCGTGGCGTGCATGCGCAAACTCACTTCGGCCGTGGCGTGCATGCGCAAACTCACACCGGTCGTGGCGTGCATGTGCAAACTCACCCCGGCCGTGGCGTGCATGGGTAAACTCACACCGGCCGTGGCGTGCATGCGCAAACTCACCCCGGCCGTGGCGTGCATGCGCAAACTCACCCCGGCCGTGGCGTGCATGTGCAAACTCACCCCGGCCGTGACATGCATGTGCAAACTCACCCCGGCCGTGGCGTGCATGTGCAAGCTCACACCGGCCGTGGCGTGCATGTGCAAACTCACACCGCCCGTGGCGTGCATGTGCAAACTCACCCCGGCCGTGGCATGCATGCGCAGACTCACACCGGCCGTGGCGTGCATGCGCGAACTCACACCGGTCGTGGCGTGCATGTGCAAACTCACCCCGGCCGTGGCGTGGATGCGCGAATTCACACCGGCCGTGGCGTGCATGCGCAAACTCACCCCGGCCGTGGCGTGCATGCGCAAACTCACCCCGGCCGTGGCGTGCATGCGCAAACTCACACCGGCCGTGGCGTGCATGTGCAAACTCACACCGGCTGTGGCGTGCATGCGCGAATTCACACCGGTCGTGGCGTGCATGTGCAAACTCACACCGGCCGTGGCGTGCATGCGCAAACTCACCCCGGCCGTGGCGTGCATGTGCAAACTCACACCGGCCGTGGCGTGCATGTGCAAACTCACCCCGGCCGTGGCGTGCATGTGCAAACTCACACCGGCTGTGGCGTGCATGCACGAATTCACACCGGTCGTGGCGTGCATGTACAAACTCACACCGGCCGTGGCGTGCATGTGCAAACTCACCCCGGCCGTGGCGTGCATGTGCAAACTCACACCGGCCGTGGCGTGCATGTGCAAACTCACCCCGGCCGTGGCGTGCATGTGCAAACTCACACCGGCCGTGGCGTGCATGCGCAAACTCACACCGGTCGTGGCGTGCATGCGCAAACTCACACCGGTCGTGGCGTGCATGTGCAAACTCACACCGGCCGTGGCGTGCATGCGCAAACTCACCCCGGCCGTGGCGTGCATGTGCAAACTCACCCCGGCCGTGACATGCATGTGCAAACTCACCCCGGCCGTGGCGTGCATGTGCAAGCTCACACCGGCCGTGGCGTGCATGTGCAAACTCACACCGCCCGTGGCGTGCATGTGCAAACTCACCCCGGCCGTGGCATGCATGCGCAGACTCACACCGGCCGTGGCGTGCATGCGCGAACTCACACCGGTCGTGGCGTGCATGCGCAAACTCACCCCGGCCGTGGCGTGGATGCGCGAATTCACACCGGCCGTGGCGTGCATGCGCAAACTCACCCCGGCCGTGGCGTGCATGCGCAAACTCACCCCGGCCGTGGCGTGCATGCGCAAACTCACACCGGCCGTGGCGTGCATGTGCAAACTCACACCGGCTGTGGCGTGCATGCGCGAATTCACACCGGTCGTGGCGTGCATGTGCAAACTCACACCGGCCGTGGCGTGCATGCGCAAACTCACCCCGGCCGTGGCGTGCATGTGCAAACTCACACCGGCCGTGGCGTGCATGTGCAAACTCACCCCGGCCGTGGCGTGCATGTGCAAACTCACACCGGCTGTGGCGTGCATGCACGAATTCACACCGGTCGTGGCGTGCATGTGCAAACTCACACCGGCCGTGGCGTGCATGTGCAAACTCACCCCGGCCGTGGCGTGCATGTGCAAACTCACACCGGCCGTGGCGTGCATGTGCAAACTCACCCCGGCCGTGGCGTGCATGTGCAAACTCACACCGGCCGTGGCGTGCATGCGCAAACTCACACCGGTCGTGGCGTGCATGCGCAGACTCACACCGGCCGTGGCGTGCATGCGCGAACTCACACCGGTCGTGGCGTGCATGTGCAAACTCACCCCGGCCGTGGCGTGGATGCGCGAATTCACACCGGCCGTGGCGTGCATGCGCAAACTCACCCCGGCCGTGGCGTGCATGCGCAAACTCACCCCGGCCGTGGCGTGCATGCGCAAACTCACACCGGCCGTGGCGTGCATGTGCAAACTCACACCGGCTGTGGCGTGCATGCGCGAATTCACACCGGTCGTGGCGTGCATGTGCAAACTCACACCGGCCGTGGCGTGCATGCGCAAACTCACCCCGGCCGTGGCGTGCATGTGCAAACTCACACCGGCCGTGGCGTGCATGTGCAAACTCACCCCGGCCGTGGCGTGCATGCACGAATTCACACCGGTCGTGGCGTGCATGTGCAAACTCACACCGGCCGTGGCGTGCATGTGCAAACTCACCCCGGCCGTGGCGTGCATGTGCAAACTCACACCGGCCGTGGCGTGCATGTGCAAACTCACCCCGGCCGTGGCGTGCATGTGCAAACTCACACCGGCCGTGGCGTGCATGCGCAAACTCACACCGGTCGTGGCGTGCATGCGCAAACTCACACCGGTCGTGGCGTGCATGCGCAAACTCACACCGGCCGTGGCGTGCATGCGCAAACTCACCCCGGCCGTGGCGTGCATGTGCAAACTCACCCCGGCCGTGACATGCATGTGCAAACTCACCCCGGCCGTGGCGTGCATGTGCAAGCTCACACCGGCCGTGGCGTGCATGTGCAAACTCACACCGCCCGTGGCGTGCATGTGCAAACTCACCCCGGCCGTGGCATGCATGCGCAGACTCACACCGGCCGTGGCGTGCATGCGCGAACTCACACCGGTCGTGGCGTGCATGTGCAAACTCACCCCGGCCGTGGCGTGGATGCGCGAATTCACACCGGCCGTGGCGTGCATGCGCAAACTCACCCCGGCCGTGGCGTGCATGCGCAAACTCACCCCGGCCGTGGCGTGCATGCGCAAACTCACACCGGCCGTGGCGTGCATGTGCAAACTCACACCGGCTGTGGCGTGCATGCGCGAATTCACACCGGTCGTGGCGTGCATGTGCAAACTCACACCGGCCGTGGCGTGCATGCGCAAACTCACCCCGGCCGTGGCGTGCATGTGCAAACTCACACCGGCCGTGGCGTGCATGTGCAAACTCACCCCGGCCGTGGCGTGCATGTGCAAACTCACACCGGCTGTGGCGTGCATGCACGAATTCACACCGGTCGTGGCGTGCATGTGCAAACTCACACCGGCCGTGGCGTGCATGTGCAAACTCACCCCGGCCGTGGCGTGCATGTGCAAACTCACACCGGCCGTGGCGTGCATGTGCAAACTCACCCCGGCCGTGGCGTGCATGTGCAAACTCACACCGGCCGTGGCGTGCATGCGCAAACTCACACCGGTCGTGGCGTGCATGCGCAAACTCACACCGGTCGTGGCGTGCATGCGCAAACTCACACCGGTCGTGGCGTGCATGCGCAAACTCACCCCGGCCGTGGCGTGCATGTGCAAACTCACCCCGGCCGTGGCGTGCATGTGCAAACTCACACCGGCCGTGGCGTACATGCGCAAACTCATACGGTCGTGGCGTGCATGTGCAAACTCACCCCGGCCGTGGCGTGCATGCGCGAATTCACACCGGCCGTGGCGTGCATGCGCGAACTCACCCCGGCCGTGGCGTGCATGTGCAAACTCACCCCGGCCGTGGCGTGCATGTGCAAACTCACACCGGCCGTGGCGTGCATGTGCAAACTCACCCCGGCCGTGGCGTGCATGTGCAAACTCACACCGGCCGTGGCGTGCATGCGCAAACTCACACCGGCCGTGGCGTGCATGCGCAAACTCACCCCGGCCGTGGCGTGCATGTGCAAACTCACCCCGGCCGTGACATGCATGTGCAAACTCACCCCGGCCGTGGCGTGCATGTGCAAGCTCACACCGGCCGTGGCGTGCATGTGCAAACTCACACCGCCCGTGGCGTGCATGTGCAAACTCACCCCGGCCGTGGCATGCATGCGCAGACTCACACCGGCCGTGGCGTGCATGCGCGAACTCACACCGGTCGTGGCGTGCATGTGCAAACTCACCCCGGCCGTGGCGTGGATGCGCGAATTCACACCGGCCGTGGCGTGCATGCGCGAACTCACCCCAGCCGTGGCGTGCATGCGCAAACTCACCCCGGCCGTGGCGTGCATGCGCAAACTCACACCGGCCGTGGCGTGCATGTGCAAACTCACACCGGCTGTGGCGTGCATGCGCGAATTCACACCGGTCGTGGCGTGCATGTGCAAACTCACACCGGCCGTGGCGTGCATGCGCAAACTCACCCCGGCCGTGGCGTGCATGTGCAAACTCACACCGGCCGTGGCGTGCATGTGCAAACTCACCCCGGCCGTGGCGTGCATGTGCAAACTCACACCGGCTGTGGCGTGCATGCACGAATTCACACCGGTCGTGGCGTGCATGTGCAAACTCACACCGGCCGTGGCGTGCATGTGCAAACTCACCCCGGCCGTGGCGTGCATGTGCAAACTCACACCGGCCGTGGCGTGCATGTGCAAACTCACCCCGGCCGTGGCGTGCATGTGCAAACTCACACCGGCCGTGGCGTGCATGCGCAAACTCACACCGGTCGTGGCGTGCATGCGCAAACTCACACCGGTCGTGGCGTGCATGCGCAAACTCACACCGGTCGTGGCGTGCATGCGCAAACTCACCCCGGCCGTGGCGTGCATGTGCAAACTCACCCCGGCCGTGGCGTGCATGTGCAAACTCACACCGGCCGTGGCGTACATGCGCAAACTCATACGTTCGTGGCGTGCATGTGCAAACTCACCCCGGCCGTGGCGTGCATGCGCGAATTCACACCGGCCGTGGCGTGCATGCGCGAACTCACCCCGGCCGTGGCGTGCATGCGCAAACTCACCCCGGCCGTGGCGTGCATGTGCAAACTCACACCGGCCGTGGCGTGCATGTGCAAACTCACCCCGGCCGTGGCGTGCATGTGCAAACTCACACCGGCCGTGGCGTGCATGCGCAAACTCACACCGGTCGTGGCGTGCATGTGCAAACTCACCCCGGCCGTGGCGTGCATGCGCAAATTCACACCGGTCGTGGCGTGCATGTGCAAACTCACCCCGGCCGTGGCGTGCATGTGCAAACTCACACCGGCCGTGGCGTGCATGTGCAAGCTCACACCGGCCGTGGCGTGCATGTGCAAACTCACACCGGCCGTGGCGTGCATGGGCAAACTCACCCCGGCCGTGGCGTGCATGCGCAAACTCACACCGGTCGTGGCGTGCATGAGCAAACTCACCCCGGCCGTGGCGTGCATGTGCAAACTCACACCGCCCGTGGCGTGCATGTGCAAACTCACCCCGGCCGTGGCGTGCATGTGCAAACTCACCCCGGCCGTGGCGTGCATGTGCAAACTCACCCCGGCCGTGACATGCATGTGCAAACTCACCCCGGCCGTGGCGTGCATGTGCAAGCTCACACCGGCCGTGGCGTGCATGTGCAAACTCACACCGCCCGTGGCGTGCATGTGCAAACTCACCCCGGCCGTGGCATGCATGCGCAGACTCACACCGGCCGTGGCGTGCATGCGCGAACTCACACCGGTCGTGGCGTGCATGTGCAAACTCACCCCGGCCGTGGCGTGGATGCGCGAATTCACACCGGCCGTGGCGTGCATGCGCAAACTCACCCCGGCCGTGGCGTGCATGCGCAAACTCACCCCGGCCGTGGCGTGCATGCGCAAACTCACACCGGCCGTGGCGTGCATGTGCAAACTCACACCGGCTGTGGCGTGCATGCGCGAATTCACACCGGTCGTGGCGTGCATGTGCAAACTCACACCGGCCGTGGCGTGCATGCGCAAACTCACCCCGGCCGTGGCGTGCATGTGCAAACTCACACCGGCCGTGGCGTGCATGTGCAAACTCACCCCGGCCGTGGCGTGCATGTGCAAACTCACACCGGCTGTGGCGTGCATGCACGAATTCACACCGGTCGTGGCGTGCATGTGCAAACTCACACCGGCCGTGGCGTGCATGTGCAAACTCACCCCGGCCGTGGCGTGCATGTGCAAACTCACACCGGCCGTGGCGTGCATGTGCAAACTCACCCCGGCCGTGGCGTGCATGTGCAAACTCACACCGGCCGTGGCGTGCATGCGCAAACTCACACCGGTCGTGGCGTGCATGCGCAAACTCACACCGGTCGTGGCGTGCATGCGCAAACTCACACCGGTCGTGGCGTGCATGCGCAAACTCACCCCGGCCGTGGCGTGCATGTGCAAACTCACCCCGGCCGTGGCGTGCATGTGCAAACTCACACCGGCCGTGGCGTACATGCGCAAACTCATACGGTCGTGGCGTGCATGTGCAAACTCACCCCGGCCGTGGCGTGCATGCGCGAATTCACACCGGCCGTGGCGTGCATGCGCGAACTCACCCCGGCCGTGGCGTGCATGTGCAAACTCACCCCGGCCGTGGCGTGCATGTGCAAACTCACACCGGCCGTGGCGTGCATGTGCAAACTCACCCCGGCCGTGGCGTGCATGTGCAAACTCACACCGGCCGTGGCGTGCATGCGCAAACTCACACCGGCCGTGGCGTGCATGCGCAAACTCACCCCGGCCGTGGCGTGCATGTGCAAACTCACCCCGGCCGTGACATGCATGTGCAAACTCACCCCGGCCGTGGCGTGCATGTGCAAGCTCACACCGGCCGTGGCGTGCATGTGCAAACTCACACCGCCCGTGGCGTGCATGTGCAAACTCACCCCGGCCGTGGCATGCATGCGCAGACTCACACCGGCCGTGGCGTGCATGCGCGAACTCACACCGGTCGTGGCGTGCATGTGCAAACTCACCCCGGCCGTGGCGTGGATGCGCGAATTCACACCGGCCGTGGCGTGCATGCGCGAACTCACCCCGGCCGTGGCGTGCATGCGCAAACTCACCCCGGCCGTGGCGTGCATGCGCAAACTCACACCGGCCGTGGCGTGCATGTGCAAACTCACACCGGCTGTGGCGTGCATGCGCGAATTCACACCGGTCGTGGCGTGCATGTGCAAACTCACACCGGCCGTGGCGTGCATGCGCAAACTCACCCCGGCCGTGGCGTGCATGTGCAAACTCACACCGGCCGTGGCGTGCATGTGCAAACTCACCCCGGCCGTGGCGTGCATGTGCAAACTCACACCGGCTGTGGCGTGCATGCACGAATTCACACCGGTCGTGGCGTGCATGTGCAAACTCACACCGGCCGTGGCGTGCATGTGCAAACTCACCCCGGCCGTGGCGTGCATGTGCAAACTCACACCGGCCGTGGCGTGCATGTGCAAACTCACCCCGGCCGTGGCGTGCATGTGCAAACTCACACCGGCCGTGGCGTGCATGCGCAAACTCACACCGGTCGTGGCGTGCATGCGCAAACTCACACCGGTCGTGGCGTGCATGCGCAAACTCACACCGGTCGTGGCGTGCATGCGCAAACTCACCCCGGCCGTGGCGTGCATGTGCAAACTCACCCCGGCCGTGGCGTGCATGTGCAAACTCACACCGGCCGTGGCGTACATGCGCAAACTCATACGTTCGTGGCGTGCATGTGCAAACTCACCCCGGCCGTGGCGTGCATGCGCGAATTCACACCGGCCGTGGCGTGCATGCGCGAACTCACCCCGGCCGTGGCGTGCATGCGCAAACTCACCCCGGCCGTGGCGTGCATGTGCAAACTCACACCGGCCGTGGCGTGCATGTGCAAACTCACCCCGGCCGTGGCGTGCATGTGCAAACTCACACCGGCCGTGGCGTGCATGCGCAAACTCACACCGGTCGTGGCGTGCATGTGCAAACTCACACCGGCCGTGGCGTGCATGTGCAAGCTCACACCGGCCGTGGCGTGCATGTGCAAACTCACACCGGCCGTGGCGTGCATGGGCAAACTCACCCCGGCCGTGGCGTGCATGCGCAAACTCACACCGGTCGTGGCGTGCATGAGCAAACTCACCCCGGCCGTGGCGTGCATGCGCAAACTCACACCGGCCGTGGCGTGCACGCGCGAACTCACACCGGCCGTGGCGTGCATGCGCGAACTCACACCGGTCGTGGCGTGCATGTGCAAACTCACACCGGCCGTGGCGTGCATGCGCAAACTCACACCGGCCGTGGCGTGCATGTGCAAACTCACACCGGCCGTGGCGTGCATGTGCAAACTCACCCCGGCGGTGGCGTGCATGCGCGAATTCACACCGGCCGTGGCGTGCATGTGCAAACTCACACCGGTCGTGGCGTGCATGTGCAAACTCACACCGGCCGTGGCGTGCATGCGCAAACTCACACCGGCCGTGGCGTGCATATGCAAACTCACACCGGCCGTGGAGTGCATGCACGAATTCACACAGGTCGTGGCGTGCATGTGCAAACTCACACCGGCCGTGGCGTGCATGCGCAAACTCACCCCGGACGTGGCGTGCATGTGCAAACTCACACCGGCCGTGGCGTGCATGTGCAAACTCACACCGGCCGTGGCGTGCATGTGCAAACTCACACCGGCCGTGGCGTGCATGTGCAAACTCACCCCGGCCGTGGCGTGCATGTGCAAACTCACACCGGTCGTGGCGTGCATGCGCAAACTCACCCCGACCGTGGCGTGCATGTGCAATCTCACCCCGGCCGTGGCGTGCATGTGCAAACTCACACCGGCCGTGGCGTGCATGTGCACACTCACCCCGGCCGTGGCGTGCATGTGCAAACTCACACCGGCCGTGGCGTGCATGCGCAAACTCACACCGGTCGTGGCGTGCATGCGCAAACTCACACCGGTCGTGGCGTGCATGCGCAAACTCACACCGGTCGTGGCGTGCATGTGCAAACTCACCCCGGCCGTGGCGTGCATGCGCAAACTCACCCCGGCCGTGGCGAGCATGCGCAAACTCACACCGGCCGTGGCATGCATGTGCAAACTCACACCGGCCGTGGCGTGCATGCGCAAACTCATACCGGTCGTGGCGTGCATCTGCAAACTCACCCCGGCCGTGGCGTGCATGTGCAAACTCACCCCGGCTGTGGCGTGCATGCACGAATTCACCCCGGCCGTGGCGTGCATGCGCAAACTCACCCCGGCCGTGGCGTGCATGCGCAAACTCACACCGGCCGTGGCGTGCATGCGCAAACTCACCCCGGCCGTGGCGTGCATGCGCAAACTCACACCGGCCGTGGCGTGCATGCGCAAACTCACCCCGGCCGTGGCGTGCATGTGCAAACTCACACCGGCCGTTGCATGCATGCGCAAACTCACACCGGCCGTGGCTTGCATGTGCAAACTCACCCCGGCCGTGGCGTGCATGCGCAAACTCACTTCGGCCGTGGCGTGCATGCGCAAACTCACACCGGTCGTGGCGTGCATGTGCAAACTCACCCCGGCCGTGGCGTGCATGCGCGAATTCACACCGGTCGTGGCGTGCATGCGCAAACTCACCCCGGCCGTGGTGTGCATGTGCAAACTCACACCGGCCGTGGCGTGCATGTGCAAGCTCACACAGGCCGTGGCGTGCATGTGCAAACTCACACCGCCCGTGGCGTGCATGCGCAAACTCACCCCGGCCGTGGCGTGCATGCGCAAACTCACACCGGCCGTGGCGTGCATGCGCAAACTCACCCCGGCCGTGGCGTGCATGTGCAAACTCACCCCGGCCGTGGCGTGCATGCGTAAACTGACACCGACCGTGGCGTGCATGCGCAAACTCACCCCGGCCGTGGCGTGCATGCGTAAACTCACACCGGCCGTGGCGTGCATGCGCAAACTCACCCCGGCCGTGGCGTGCATGCGCAAACTCACACCGGCCGTGGCGTGCATGCGCAAACTCACCCCGGCCGTGGCGTGCATGTGCAAACTCACCCCGGCCGTGACGTGCATGTGCAAACTCACCCCGGCCGTGGCGTGCATGTGCAAGCTCACACCGGCCGTGGCGTGCATGTGCAAACTCACACCGCCCGTGGCGTGCATGCGCAAACTCACCCCGGCCGTGGCGTGCATGCGCAAACTCACACCGGCCGTGGCGTGCATGTGCAAACTCACCCCGGCCGTGGCGTGCATGTGCAAACTCACCCCGGCCGTGGCGTGCATGCGTAAACTCACACCGGCCGTGGCGTGCATGCGCAAACTCACACCGGCCGTGGCGTGCATGCGCAAACTCACCCCGGCCGTGGCGTGCATGTGCAAACTCACCCCGGCCGTGGTGTGCATGCGTAAACTCACACCGGCCGTGGCGTGCATGCGCAAACTCACACCGGCCGTGGCGTGCATGCGCAAACTCACCCCGGCCGTGGCGTGCATGCAACTCACACCGGCCGTGGCGTTCATGTGCAAACTCACCCCGGCCGTGGCGTGCATGCGCATACTCACACCGGCCGTGGCGTGCATGTGCAAACTCACACCGGCCGTGGCGTGCATGCACGAATTCACACCGGTTGTGGCGTGCATGTGCAAACTCACCCCGGCCGTGGCGTGCATGTGCAAACTCACACCGGCCGTGGCGTGCATGTGCAAACTCACCCCGGCCGTGGCGTACATGTGCAAACTCACACCGGTCGTGGCGTGCATGCGCAAACTCACCCCGACCGTGGCGTGCATGTGCAAACTCACCCCGGCCGTGGCGTGCATGTGCAAACTCACACCGGCCGTGGCGTGCATGTGCAAACTCACCCCGGCCGTGGCGTGCATGTGCAAACTCACACCGGCCGTGGCGTGCATGTGCAAACTCACCCCGGCCGTGGCGTGCATGCGCAAACTCACACCGGTCGTGGCGTGCATGCGCAAACTCACACCGGTCGTGGCGTGCATGCGCAAACTCACACCGGTCGTGGCGTGCATGTGCAAACTCACCCCGGCCGTGGCGTGCATGCGCAAACTCACCCCGGCCGTGGCGTGCATGCGCAAACTCACACCGGTCGTGGCGTGCATGTGCAAACTCACCCCGGCCGTGGCGTGCATGCGCAAACTCACACCGGTCATGGCGTGCATGCGCAAACTCACACCGGTCGTGGCGTGCATGCGCAAACACACACCGGTCGTGGCGTGCATGCGCAAACTCACCCCGGCCGTGGCGTGCATGCGCAAACTCACCCCGGCCGTGGCGAGCATGCGCAAACTCACACCGGCCGTGGCATGCATGTGCAAACTCACACCGGCCGTGGCGTGCATGCGCAAACTCATACCGGTCGTGGCGTGCATGTGCAAACTCACCCCGGCCGTGGCGTGCATGCACGAATTCACACCGGTTGTGGCGTGCATGTGCAAACTCACCCCGGCCGTGGCGTGCATGTGCAAACTCACACCGGCCGTGGCGTGCATGTGCAAACTCACCCCGGCCGTGGCGTGCATGTGCAAACTCACACCGGTCGTGGCGTGCATGCGCAAACTCACCCCGACCGTGGCGTGCATGTGCAAACTCACCCCGGCCGTGGCGTTCATGTGCAAACTCACACCGGCCGTGGCGTGCATGTGCAAACTCACCCCGGCCGTGGCGTGCATGTGCAAACTCACACCAGCCGTGGCGTGCATGTGCAAACTCACCCCGGCCGTGGCGTGCATGCGCAAACTCACACCGGTCGTGGCGTGCATGCGCAAACTCACACCGGTCGTGGCGTGCATGCGCAAACTCACACCGGTCGTGGCGTGCATGTGCAAACTCACCCCGGCCGTGGCGTGCATGTGCAAACTCACCCCGGCCGTGGCGTGCATGTGCAAACTCACCCCGGCCGTGGCGTGCATGCGCAAACTCACCCCGGCCGTGGCGTGCATGTGCAAACTCACACTGGTCGTGGCGTGCATGTGCAA
The DNA here is from genome assembly GCF_047496885.1 of Scyliorhinus torazame. Taxonomy (NCBI): domain Eukaryota; kingdom Metazoa; phylum Chordata; class Chondrichthyes; order Carcharhiniformes; family Scyliorhinidae; genus Scyliorhinus; species Scyliorhinus torazame. The sequence goes on from NC_092712.1 coordinate 76,387,386, forward strand.
ACTCACCCCGGCCGTGGCGTGCATGCGCAAACTCACCCCGGCCGTGGCGAGCATGCGCAAACTCACACCGGCCGTGGCATGCATGTGCAAACTCACACCGGCCGTGGCGTGCATGCGCAAACTCATACCGGTCGTGGCGTGCATGTGCAAACTCACCCCGGCCGTGGCGTGCATGTGCAAACTCACCCCGGCTGTGGCGTGCATGCACGAATTCACACCGGCCGTGGCGTGCATGCGCAAACTCACCCCGGCCGTGGCGTGCATGCGCAAACTCACACCGGCCGTGGCGTGCATGCGCAAACTCACCCCGGCCGTGGCGTGCATGTGCAAACTCACACCGGCCGTGGCGTGCATGTGCAAACTCACACCGGTCGTGGCGTGCATGCGCAAACTCACACCGGCCGTGGCGTGCATGCGCAAACTCACCCCGGCCGTGGCGTGCATGTGCAAACTCACACCGGCCGTGGCGTGCATGTGCAAACTCACACCGGCCGTGGGTTGCATGTGCAAACTCACCCCGGCCGTGGCGTGCATGCGCAAACTCACACCGGTCGTGGCGTGCATGCGCAAACTCACCCCGGCCGTGGCGTGCATGCGCAAACTCACCCCGGCCGTGGTGAGCATGCGCAAACTCACACCGGCCGTGGCATGCATGTGCAAACTCACACCGGCCGTGGCGTGCATGCGCAAACTCATACCGGTCGTGGCGTGCATGTGCAAACTCACCCCGGTTGTGGCGTGCATGTGCAAACTCACCCCGGCCGTGGCGTGCATGTGCAAACTCACACCGGCCGTGGCGTGCATGTGCAAACTCACCCCGGCCGTGGCGTGCATGTGCAAACTCACACCGGTCGTGGCGTGCATGCGCAAACTCACCCCGACCGTGGCGTGCATGTGCAAACTCACCCCGGCCGTGGCGTTCATGTGCAAACTCACACCGGCCGTGGCGTGCATGTGCAAACTCACCCCGGCCGTGGCGTGCATGTGCAAACTCACACCAGCCGTGGCGTGCATGTGCAAACTCACCCCGGCCGTGGCGTGCATGCGCAAACTCACACCGGTCGTGGCGTGCATGCGCAAACTCACACCGGTCGTGGCGTGCATGCGCAAACTCACACCGGTCGTGGCGTGCATGTGCAAACTCACCCCGGCCGTGGCGTGCATGTGCAAACTCACCCCGGCCGTGGCGTGCATGTGCAAACTCACCCCGGCCGTGGCGTGCATGCGCAAACTCACCCCGGCCGTGGCGTGCATGTGCAAACTCACACTGGTCGTGGCGTGCATGTGCAAACTCACCCCGGCCGTGGCGTGCATGCGCAAACTCACCCCGGCCGTGGCGAGCATGCGCAAACTCACACCGGCCGTGGCATGCATGTGCAAACTCACACCGGCCGTGGCGTGCATGCGCAAACTCATACCGCTCGTGGCGTGCATGTGCAAACTCACCCCGGCCGTGGCGTGCATGTGCAAACTCACCCCGGCTGTGGCGCGCATGCACGAATTCACACCGGCCGTGGCGTGCATGCGCAAACTCACCCCGGCCGTGGCGTGCATGCGCAAACTCACACCGGCCGTGGCGTGCATGCGCAAACTCACCCCGGCCGTGGCGTGCATGTGCAAACTCACACCGGCCGTGGCGTGCATGTGCAAACTCACACCGGTCGTGGCGTGCATGCGCAAACTCACACCGGCCGTGGCGTGCATGCGCAAACTCACCCCGGCCGTGGCGTGCATGTGCAAACTCACACCGGCCGTGGCGTGCATGTGCAAACTCACACCGGCCGTGGGTTGCATGTGCAAACTCACCCCGGCCGTGGCGTGCATGCGCAAACTCACACCGGTCGTGGCGTGCATGTGCAAACTCACACCGGCCGTGGCTTGCATGTGCAAACTCACCGCAAACTCACCCCGGCCGTGGCGTGCGCAAACTCACCCCGGCCGTGGCGTGCATGCGCAAACTCACCCCGGCCGTGGCGTGCGCAAACTCACCCCGGCCGTGGCGTGCATGCGCAAACTCACCCCGGCCGTGGCGTGCACCATCTCACCCCGGCCGTGGCGTGCGCAAACTCACCCCGGCCGTGGCGTGCCTGCGCAAACTCACCCCGGCCGTGGCGTGCATGCGCAAACTCACCCCGGCCGTGGCGTGCATGCGCAAACTCACCCCGGCCGTGGCGTGCATGCGCAAACTCACCCCGGCCGTGGCGTGCATGTGCAAACTCACCCCGGCCGTGGCGTGCATGTGCAAACTCACACCGGCCGTGGCGTGCATGTGCAAACTCACCCCGGCCGTGGCGTGCATGTGCAAACTCACACCGGCCGTGGCGTGCATGCGCAAACTCACACCGGTCGTGGCGTGCATGCGCAAACTCACACCGGTCGTGGCGTGCATGCGCAAACTCACACCGGTCGTGGCGTGCATGCGCAAACTCACCCCGGCCGTGGCGTGCATGTGCAAACTCACCCCGGCCGTGGCGTGCATGTGCAAACTCACACCGGCCGTGGCGTACATGCGCAAACTCATACGTTCGTGGCGTGCATGTGCAAACTCACCCCGGCCGTGGCGTGCATGCGCGAATTCACACCGGCCGTGGCGTGCATGCGCGAACTCACCCCGGCCGTGGCGTGCATGCGCAAACTCACCCCGGCCGTGGCGTGCATGTGCAAACTCACACCGGCCGTGGCGTGCATGTGCAAACTCACCCCGGCCGTGGCGTGCATGTGCAAACTCACACCGGCCGTGGCGTGCATGCGCAAACTCACACCGGTCGTGGCGTGCATGTGCAAACTCACCCCGGCCGTGGCGTGCATGCGCAAATTCACACCGGTCGTGGCGTGCATGCGCAAACTCACCCCGGCCGTGGCGTGCATGTGCAAACTCACACCGGCCGTGGCGTGCATGTGCAAGCTCACACCGGCCGTGGCGTGCATGTGCAAACTCACACCGGCCGTGGCGTGCATGGGCAAACTCACCCCGGCCGTGGCGTGCATGCGCAAACTCACACCGGTCGTGGCGTGCATGAGCAAACTCACCCCGGCCGTGGCGTGCATGTGCAAACTCACACCGCCCGTGGCGTGCATGTGCAAACTCACCCCGGCCGTGGCGTGCATGTGCAAACTCACCCCGGCCGTGGCGTGCATGTGCAAACTCACCCCGGCCGTGACATGCATGTGCAAACTCACCCCGGCCGTGGCGTGCATGTGCAAGCTCACACCGGCCGTGGCGTGCATGTGCAAACTCACACCGCCCGTGGCGTGCATGTGCAAACTCACCCCGGCCGTGGCATGCATGCGCAGACTCACACCGGCCGTGGCGTGCATGCGCGAACTCACACCGGTCGTGGCGTGCATGTGCAAACTCACCCCGGCCGTGGCGTGGATGCGCGAATTCACACCGGCCGTGGCGTGCATGCGCAAACTCACCCCGGCCGTGGCGTGCATGCGCAAACTCACCCCGGCCGTGGCGTGCATGCGCAAACTCACACCGGCCGTGGCGTGCATGTGCAAACTCACACCGGCTGTGGCGTGCATGCGCGAATTCACACCGGTCGTGGCGTGCATGTGCAAACTCACACCGGCCGTGGCGTGCATGCGCAAACTCACCCCGGCCGTGGCGTGCATGTGCAAACTCACACCGGCCGTGGCGTGCATGTGCAAACTCACCCCGGCCGTGGCGTGCATGTGCAAACTCACACCGGCTGTGGCGTGCATGCACGAATTCACACCGGTCGTGGCGTGCATGTGCAAACTCACACCGGCCGTGGCGTGCATGTGCAAACTCACCCCGGCCGTGGCGTGCATGTGCAAACTCACACCGGCCGTGGCGTGCATGTGCAAACTCACCCCGGCCGTGGCGTGCATGTGCAAACTCACACCGGCCGTGGCGTGCATGCGCAAACTCACACCGGTCGTGGCGTGCATGCGCAAACTCACACCGGTCGTGGCGTGCATGCGCAAACTCACACCGGTCGTGGCGTGCATGCGCAAACTCACCCCGGCCGTGGCGTGCATGTGCAAACTCACCCCGGCCGTGGCGTGCATGTGCAAACTCACACCGGCCGTGGCGTACATGCGCAAACTCATACGGTCGTGGCGTGCATGTGCAAACTCACCCCGGCCGTGGCGTGCATGCGCGAATTCACACCGGCCGTGGCGTGCATGCGCGAACTCACCCCGGCCGTGGCGTGCATGTGCAAACTCACCCCGGCCGTGGCGTGCATGTGCAAACTCACACCGGCCGTGGCGTGCATGTGCAAACTCACCCCGGCCGTGGCGTGCATGTGCAAACTCACACCGGCCGTGGCGTGCATGCGCAAACTCACACCGGCCGTGGCGTGCATGCGCAAACTCACCCCGGCCGTGGCGTGCATGTGCAAACTCACACCGGCCGTGGCGTGCATGTGCAAACTCACCCCGGCCGTGGCGTGCATGTGCAAACTCACACCGGTCGTGGCGTGCATGCGCAAACTCACCCCGACCGTGGCGTGCATGTGCAAACTCACCCCGGCCGTGGCGTTCATGTGCAAACTCACACCGGCCGTGGCGTGCATGTGCAAACTCACCCCGGCCGTGGCGTGCATGTGCAAACTCACACCAGCCGTGGCGTGCATGTGCAAACTCACCCCGGCCGTGGCGTGCATGCGCAAACTCACACCGGTCGTGGCGTGCATGCGCAAACTCACACCGGTCGTGGCGTGCATGCGCAAACTCACACCGGTCGTGGCGTGCATGTGCAAACTCACCCCGGCCGTGGCGTGCATGTGCAAACTCACCCCGGCCGTGGCGTGCATGTGCAAACTCACCCCGGCCGTGGCGTGCATGCGCAAACTCACCCCGGCCGTGGCGTGCATGTGCAAACTCACACTGGTCGTGGCGTGCATGTGCAAACTCACCCCGGCCGTGGCGTGCATGCGCAAACTCACCCCGGCCGTGGCGAGCATGCGCAAACTCACACCGGCCGTGGCATGCATGTGCAAACTCACACCGGCCGTGGCGTGCATGCGCAAACTCATACCGCTCGTGGCGTGCATGTGCAAACTCACCCCGGCCGTGGCGTGCATGTGCAAACTCACCCCGGCTGTGGCGCGCATGCACGAATTCACACCGGCCGTGGCGTGCATGCGCAAACTCACCCCGGCCGTGGCGTGCATGCGCAAACTCACACCGGCCGTGGCGTGCATGCGCAAACTCACCCCGGCCGTGGCGTGCATGTGCAAACTCACACCGGCCGTGGCGTGCATGTGCAAACTCACACCGGTCGTGGCGTGCATGCGCAAACTCACACCGGCCGTGGCGTGCATGCGCAAACTCACCCCGGCCGTGGCGTGCATGTGCAAACTCACACCGGCCGTGGCGTGCATGTGCAAACTCACACCGGCCGTGGGTTGCATGTGCAAACTCACCCCGGCCGTGGCGTGCATGCGCAAACTCACACCGGTCGTGGCGTGCATGTGCAAACTCACACCGGCCGTGGCTTGCATGTGCAAACTCACCGCAAACTCACCCCGGCCGTGGCGTGCGCAAACTCACCCCGGCCGTGGCGTGCATGCGCAAACTCACCCCGGCCGTGGCGTGCGCAAACTCACCCCGGCCGTGGCGTGCATGCGCAAACTCACCCCGGCCGTGGCGTGCACCATCTCACCCCGGCCGTGGCGTGCGCAAACTCACCCCGGCCGTGGCGTGCCTGCGCAAACTCACCCCGGCCGTGGCGTGCATGCGCAAACTCACCCCGGCCGTGGCGTGCATGCGCAAACTCACCCCGGCCGTGGCGTGCATGCGCAAACTCACCCCGGCCGTGGCGTGCATGTGCAAACTCACCCCGGCCGTGGCGTGCATGTGCAAACTCACACCGGCCGTGGCGTGCATGTGCAAACTCACCCCGGCCGTGGCGTGCATGTGCAAACTCACACCGGCCGTGGCGTGCATGCGCAAACTCACACCGGTCGTGGCGTGCATGCGCAAACTCACACCGGTCGTGGCGTGCATGCGCAAACTCACACCGGTCGTGGCGTGCATGCGCAAACTCACCCCGGCCGTGGCGTGCATGTGCAAACTCACCCCGGCCGTGGCGTGCATGTGCAAACTCACACCGGCCGTGGCGTACATGCGCAAACTCATACGTTCGTGGCGTGCATGTGCAAACTCACCCCGGCCGTGGCGTGCATGCGCGAATTCACACCGGCCGTGGCGTGCATGCGCGAACTCACCCCGGCCGTGGCGTGCATGCGCAAACTCACCCCGGCCGTGGCGTGCATGTGCAAACTCACACCGGCCGTGGCGTGCATGTGCAAACTCACCCCGGCCGTGGCGTGCATGTGCAAACTCACACCGGCCGTGGCGTGCATGCGCAAACTCACACCGGTCGTGGCGTGCATGTGCAAACTCACCCCGGCCGTGGCGTGCATGCGCAAATTCACACCGGTCGTGGCGTGCATGCGCAAACTCACCCCGGCCGTGGCGTGCATGTGCAAACTCACACCGGCCGTGGCGTGCATGTGCAAGCTCACACCGGCCGTGGCGTGCATGTGCAAACTCACACCGGCCGTGGCGTGCATGGGCAAACTCACCCCGGCCGTGGCGTGCATGCGCAAACTCACACCGGTCGTGGCGTGCATGAGCAAACTCACCCCGGCCGTGGCGTGCATGTGCAAACTCACACCGCCCGTGGCGTGCATGTGCAAACTCACCCCGGCCGTGGCGTGCATGTGCAAACTCACCCCGGCCGTGGCGTGCATGTGCAAACTCACCCCGGCCGTGACATGCATGTGCAAACTCACCCCGGCCGTGGCGTGCATGTGCAAGCTCACACCGGCCGTGGCGTGCATGTGCAAACTCACACCGCCCGTGGCGTGCATGTGCAAACTCACCCCGGCCGTGGCATGCATGCGCAGACTCACACCGGCCGTGGCGTGCATGCGCGAACTCACACCGGTCGTGGCGTGCATGTGCAAACTCACCCCGGCCGTGGCGTGGATGCGCGAATTCACACCGGCCGTGGCGTGCATGCGCAAACTCACCCCGGCCGTGGCGTGCATGCGCAAACTCACCCCGGCCGTGGCGTGCATGCGCAAACTCACACCGGCCGTGGCGTGCATGTGCAAACTCACACCGGCTGTGGCGTGCATGCGCGAATTCACACCGGTCGTGGCGTGCATGTGCAAACTCACACCGGCCGTGGCGTGCATGCGCAAACTCACCCCGGCCGTGGCGTGCATGTGCAAACTCACACCGGCCGTGGCGTGCATGTGCAAACTCACCCCGGCCGTGGCGTGCATGTGCAAACTCACACCGGCTGTGGCGTGCATGCACGAATTCACACCGGTCGTGGCGTGCATGTGCAAACTCACACCGGCCGTGGCGTGCATGTGCAAACTCACCCCGGCCGTGGCGTGCATGTGCAAACTCACACCGGCCGTGGCGTGCATGTGCAAACTCACCCCGGCCGTGGCGTGCATGTGCAAACTCACACCGGCCGTGGCGTGCATGCGCAAACTCACACCGGTCGTGGCGTGCATGCGCAAACTCACACCGGTCGTGGCGTGCATGCGCAAACTCACACCGGTCGTGGCGTGCATGCGCAAACTCACCCCGGCCGTGGCGTGCATGTGCAAACTCACCCCGGCCGTGGCGTGCATGTGCAAACTCACACCGGCCGTGGCGTACATGCGCAAACTCATACGGTCGTGGCGTGCATGTGCAAACTCACCCCGGCCGTGGCGTGCATGCGCGAATTCACACCGGCCGTGGCGTGCATGCGCGAACTCACCCCGGCCGTGGCGTGCATGTGCAAACTCACCCCGGCCGTGGCGTGCATGTGCAAACTCACACCGGCCGTGGCGTGCATGTGCAAACTCACCCCGGCCGTGGCGTGCATGTGCAAACTCACACCGGCCGTGGCGTGCATGCGCAAACTCACACCGGCCGTGGCGTGCATGCGCAAACTCACCCCGGCCGTGGCGTGCATGTGCAAACTCACCCCGGCCGTGACATGCATGTGCAAACTCACCCCGGCCGTGGCGTGCATGTGCAAGCTCACACCGGCCGTGGCGTGCATGTGCAAACTCACACCGCCCGTGGCGTGCATGTGCAAACTCACCCCGGCCGTGGCATGCATGCGCAGACTCACACCGGCCGTGGCGTGCATGCGCGAACTCACACCGGTCGTGGCGTGCATGTGCAAACTCACCCCGGCCGTGGCGTGGATGCGCGAATTCACACCGGCCGTGGCGTGCATGCGCGAACTCACCCCGGCCGTGGCGTGCATGCGCAAACTCACCCCGGCCGTGGCGTGCATGCGCAAACTCACACCGGCCGTGGCGTGCATGTGCAAACTCACACCGGCTGTGGCGTGCATGCGCGAATTCACACCGGTCGTGGCGTGCATGTGCAAACTCACACCGGCCGTGGCGTGCATGCGCAAACTCACCCCGGCCGTGGCGTGCATGTGCAAACTCACACCGGCCGTGGCGTGCATGTGCAAACTCACCCCGGCCGTGGCGTGCATGTGCAAACTCACACCGGCTGTGGCGTGCATGCACGAATTCACACCGGTCGTGGCGTGCATGTGCAAACTCACACCGGCCGTGGCGTGCATGTGCAAACTCACCCCGGCCGTGGCGTGCATGTGCAAACTCACACCGGCCGTGGCGTGCATGTGCAAACTCACCCCGGCCGTGGCGTGCATGTGCAAACTCACACCGGCCGTGGCGTGCATGCGCAAACTCACACCGGTCGTGGCGTGCATGCGCAAACTCACACCGGTCGTGGCGTGCATGCGCAAACTCACACCGGTCGTGGCGTGCATGCGCAAACTCACCCCGGCCGTGGCGTGCATGTGCAAACTCACCCCGGCCGTGGCGTGCATGTGCAAACTCACACCGGCCGTGGCGTACATGCGCAAACTCATACGTTCGTGGCGTGCATGTGCAAACTCACCCCGGCCGTGGCGTGCATGCGCGAATTCACACCGGCCGTGGCGTGCATGCGCGAACTCACCCCGGCCGTGGCGTGCATGCGCAAACTCACCCCGGCCGTGGCGTGCATGTGCAAACTCACACCGGCCGTGGCGTGCATGTGCAAACTCACCCCGGCCGTGGCGTGCATGTGCAAACTCACACCGGCCGTGGCGTGCATGCGCAAACTCACACCGGTCGTGGCGTGCATGTGCAAACTCACCCCGGCCGTGGCGTGCATGCGCAAATTCACACCGGTCGTGGCGTGCATGCGCAAACTCACCCCGGCCGTGGCGTGCATGTGCAAACTCACACCGGCCGTGGCGTGCATGTGCAAGCTCACACCGGCCGTGGCGTGCATGTGCAAACTCACACCGGCCGTGGCGTGCATGGGCAAACTCACCCCGGCCGTGGCGTGCATGCGCAAACTCACACCGGTCGTGGCGTGCATGAGCAAACTCACCCCGGCCGTGGCGTGCATGCGCAAACTCACACCGGCCGTGGCGTGCACGCGCGAACTCACACCGGCCGTGGCGTGCATGCGCGAACTCACACCGGTCGTGGCGTGCATGTGCAAACTCACACCGGCCGTGGCGTGCATGCGCAAACTCACACCGGCCGTGGCGTGCATGTGCAAACTCACACCGGCCGTGGCGTGCATGTGCAAACTCACCCCGGCGGTGGCGTGCATGCGCGAATTCACACCGGCCGTGGCGTGCATGTGCAAACTCACACCGGTCGTGGCGTGCATGTGCAAACTCACACCGGCCGTGGCGTGCATGCGCAAACTCACACCGGCCGTGGCGTGCATATGCAAACTCACACCGGCCGTGGAGTGCATGCACGAATTCACACAGGTCGTGGCGTGCATGTGCAAACTCACACCGGCCGTGGCGTGCATGCGCAAACTCACCCCGGACGTGGCGTGCATGTGCAAACTCACACCGGCCGTGGCGTGCATGTGCAAACTCACACCGGCCGTGGCGTGCATGTGCAAACTCACACCGGCCGTGGCGTGCATGTGCAAACTCACCCCGGCCGTGGCGTGCATGTGCAAACTCACACCGGTCGTGGCGTGCATGCGCAAACTCACCCCGACCGTGGCGTGCATGTGCAATCTCACCCCGGCCGTGGCGTGCATGTGCAAACTCACACCGGCCGTGGCGTGCATGTGCACACTCACCCCGGCCGTGGCGTGCATGTGCAAACTCACACCGGCCGTGGCGTGCATGCGCAAACTCACACCGGTCGTGGCGTGCATGCGCAAACTCACACCGGTCGTGGCGTGCATGCGCAAACTCACACCGGTCGTGGCGTGCATGTGCAAACTCACCCCGGCCGTGGCGTGCATGCGCAAACTCACCCCGGCCGTGGCGAGCATGCGCAAACTCACACCGGCCGTGGCATGCATGTGCAAACTCACACCGGCCGTGGCGTGCATGCGCAAACTCATACCGGTCGTGGCGTGCATCTGCAAACTCACCCCGGCCGTGGCGTGCATGTGCAAACTCACCCCGGCTGTGGCGTGCATGCACGAATTCACCCCGGCCGTGGCGTGCATGCGCAAACTCACCCCGGCCGTGGCGTGCATGCGCAAACTCACACCGGCCGTGGCGTGCATGCGCAAACTCACCCCGGCCGTGGCGTGCATGCGCAAACTCACACCGGCCGTGGCGTGCATGCGCAAACTCACCCCGGCCGTGGCGTGCATGTGCAAACTCACACCGGCCGTTGCATGCATGCGCAAACTCACACCGGCCGTGGCTTGCATGTGCAAACTCACCCCGGCCGTGGCGTGCATGCGCAAACTCACTTCGGCCGTGGCGTGCATGCGCAAACTCACACCGGTCGTGGCGTGCATGTGCAAACTCACCCCGGCCGTGGCGTGCATGCGCGAATTCACACCGGTCGTGGCGTGCATGCGCAAACTCACCCCGGCCGTGGTGTGCATGTGCAAACTCACACCGGCCGTGGCGTGCATGTGCAAGCTCACACAGGCCGTGGCGTGCATGTGCAAACTCACACCGCCCGTGGCGTGCATGCGCAAACTCACCCCGGCCGTGGCGTGCATGCGCAAACTCACACCGGCCGTGGCGTGCATGCGCAAACTCACCCCGGCCGTGGCGTGCATGTGCAAACTCACCCCGGCCGTGGCGTGCATGCGTAAACTGACACCGACCGTGGCGTGCATGCGCAAACTCACCCCGGCCGTGGCGTGCATGCGTAAACTCACACCGGCCGTGGCGTGCATGCGCAAACTCACCCCGGCCGTGGCGTGCATGCGCAAACTCACACCGGCCGTGGCGTGCATGCGCAAACTCACCCCGGCCGTGGCGTGCATGTGCAAACTCACCCCGGCCGTGACGTGCATGTGCAAACTCACCCCGGCCGTGGCGTGCATGTGCAAGCTCACACCGGCCGTGGCGTGCATGTGCAAACTCACACCGCCCGTGGCGTGCATGCGCAAACTCACCCCGGCCGTGGCGTGCATGCGCAAACTCACACCGGCCGTGGCGTGCATGTGCAAACTCACCCCGGCCGTGGCGTGCATGTGCAAACTCACCCCGGCCGTGGCGTGCATGCGTAAACTCACACCGGCCGTGGCGTGCATGCGCAAACTCACACCGGCCGTGGCGTGCATGCGCAAACTCACCCCGGCCGTGGCGTGCATGTGCAAACTCACCCCGGCCGTGGTGTGCATGCGTAAACTCACACCGGCCGTGGCGTGCATGCGCAAACTCACACCGGCCGTGGCGTGCATGCGCAAACTCACCCCGGCCGTGGCGTGCATGCAACTCACACCGGCCGTGGCGTTCATGTGCAAACTCACCCCGGCCGTGGCGTGCATGCGCATACTCACACCGGCCGTGGCGTGCATGTGCAAACTCACACCGGCCGTGGCGTGCATGCACGAATTCACACCGGTTGTGGCGTGCATGTGCAAACTCACCCCGGCCGTGGCGTGCATGTGCAAACTCACACCGGCCGTGGCGTGCATGTGCAAACTCACCCCGGCCGTGGCGTACATGTGCAAACTCACACCGGTCGTGGCGTGCATGCGCAAACTCACCCCGACCGTGGCGTGCATGTGCAAACTCACCCCGGCCGTGGCGTGCATGTGCAAACTCACACCGGCCGTGGCGTGCATGTGCAAACTCACCCCGGCCGTGGCGTGCATGTGCAAACTCACACCGGCCGTGGCGTGCATGTGCAAACTCACCCCGGCCGTGGCGTGCATGCGCAAACTCACACCGGTCGTGGCGTGCATGCGCAAACTCACACCGGTCGTGGCGTGCATGCGCAAACTCACACCGGTCGTGGCGTGCATGTGCAAACTCACCCCGGCCGTGGCGTGCATGCGCAAACTCACCCCGGCCGTGGCGTGCATGCGCAAACTCACACCGGTCGTGGCGTGCATGTGCAAACTCACCCCGGCCGTGGCGTGCATGCGCAAACTCACACCGGTCATGGCGTGCATGCGCAAACTCACACCGGTCGTGGCGTGCATGCGCAAACTCACACCGGTCGTGGCGTGCATGCGCAAACTCACCCCGGCCGTGGCGTGCATGCGCAAACTCACCCCGGCCGTGGCGAGCATGCGCAAACTCACACCGGCCGTGGCATGCATGTGCAAACTCACACCGGCCGTGGCGTGCATGCGCAAACTCATACCGGTCGTGGCGTGCATGTGCAAACTCACCCCGGCCGTGGCGTGCATGCACGAATTCACACCGGTTGTGGCGTGCATGTGCAAACTCACCCCGGCCGTGGCGTGCATGTGCAAACTCACACCGGCCGTGGCGTGCATGTGCAAACTCACCCCGGCCGTGGCGTGCATGTGCAAACTCACACCGGTCGTGGCGTGCATGCGCAAACTCACCCCGACCGTGGCGTGCATGTGCAAACTCACCCCGGCCGTGGCGTTCATGTGCAAACTCACACCGGCCGTGGCGTGCATGTGCAAACTCACCCCGGCCGTGGCGTGCATGTGCAAACTCACACCAGCCGTGGCGTGCATGTGCAAACTCACCCCGGCCGTGGCGTGCATGCGCAAACTCACACCGGTCGTGGCGTGCATGCGCAAACTCACACCGGTCGTGGCGTGCATGCGCAAACTCACACCGGTCGTGGCGTGCATGTGCAAACTCACCCCGGCCGTGGCGTGCATGTGCAAACTCACCCCGGCCGTGGCGTGCATGTGCAAACTCACCCCGGCCGTGGCGTGCATGCGCAAACTCACCCCGGCCGTGGCGTGCATGTGCAAACTCACACTGGTCATGGCGTGCATGTGCAAACTCACCCCGGCCGTGGCGTGCATGCGCAAACTCACCCCGGCCGTGGCGAGCATGCGCAAACTCACACCGGCCGTGGCATGCATGTGCAAACTCACACCGGCCGTGGCGTGCATGCGCAAACTCATACCGGTCGTGGCGTGCATGTGCAAACTCACCCCGGCCGTGGCGTGCATGTGCAAACTCACCCCGGCTGTGGCGTGCATGCACGAATTCACACCGGCCGTGGCGTGCATGCGCAAACTCACCCCGGCCGTGGCGTGCATGCGCAAACTCACACCGGCCGTGGCGTGCATGCGCAAACTCACCCCGGCCGTGGCGTGCATGTGCAAACTCACACCGGCCGTGGCGTGCATGTGCAAACTCACACCGGTCGTGGCGTGCATGCGCAAACTCACACCGGCCGTGGCGTGCATGCGCAAACTCACCCCGGCCGTGGCGTGCATGTGCAAACTCACACCGGCCGTGGCGTGCATGTGCAAACTCACACCGGCCGTGGGTTGCATGTGCAAACTCACCCCGGCCGTGGCGTGCATGCGCAAACTCACACCGGTCGTGGCGTGCATGCGCAAACTCACCCCGGCCGTGGCGTGCATGCGCAAACTCACCCCGGCCGTGGTGAGCATGCGCAAACTCACACCGGCCGTGGCATGCATGTGCAAACTCACACCGGCCGTGGCGTGCATGCGCAAACTCATACCGGTCGTGGCGTGCATGTGCAAACTCACCCCGGTTGTGGCGTGCATGTGCAAACTCACCCCGGCCGTGGCGTGCATGTGCAAACTCACACCGGCCGTGGCGTGCATGTGCAAACTCACCCCGGCCGTGGCGTGCATGTGCAAACTCACACCGGTCGTGGCGTGCATGCGCAAACTCACCCCGACCGTGGCGTGCATGTGCAAACTCACCCCGGCCGTGGCGTTCATGTGCAAACTCACACCGGCCGTGGCGTGCATGTGCAAACTCACCCCGGCCGTGGCGTGCATGTGCAAACTCACACCAGCCGTGGCGTGCATGTGCAAACTCACCCCGGCCGTGGCGTGCATGCGCAAACTCACACCGGTCGTGGCGTGCATGCGCAAACTCACACCGGTCGTGGCGTGCATGCGCAAACTCACACCGGTCGTGGCGTGCATGTGCAAACTCACCCCGGCCGTGGCGTGCATGTGCAAACTCACCCCGGCCGTGGCGTGCATGTGCAAACTCACCCCGGCCGTGGCGTGCATGCGCAAACTCACCCCGGCCGTGGCGTGCATGTGCAAACTCACACTGGTCGTGGCGTGCATGTGCAAACTCACCCCGGCCGTGGCGTGCATGCGCAAACTCACCCCGGCCGTGGCGAGCATGCGCAAACTCACACCGGCCGTGGCATGCATGTGCAAACTCACACCGGCCGTGGCGTGCATGCGCAAACTCATACCGCTCGTGGCGTGCATGTGCAAACTCACCCCGGCCGTGGCGTGCATGTGCAAACTCACCCCGGCTGTGGCGCGCATGCACGAATTCACACCGGCCGTGGCGTGCATGCGCAAACTCACCCCGGCCGTGGCGTGCATGCGCAAACTCACACCGGCCGTGGCGTGCATGCGCAAACTCACCCCGGCCGTGGCGTGCATGTGCAAACTCACACCGGCCGTGGCGTGCATGTGCAAACTCACACCGGTCGTGGCGTGCATGCGCAAACTCACACCGGCCGTGGCGTGCATGCGCAAACTCACCCCGGCCGTGGCGTGCATGTGCAAACTCACACCGGCCGTGGCGTGCATGTGCAAACTCACACCGGCCGTGGGTTGCATGTGCAAACTCACCCCGGCCGTGGCGTGCATGCGCAAACTCACACCGGTCGTGGCGTGCATGTGCAAACTCACACCGGCCGTGGCTTGCATGTGCAAACTCACCGCAAACTCACCCCGGCCGTGGCGTGCGCAAACTCACCCCGGCCGTGGCGTGCATGCGCAAACTCACCCCGGCCGTGGCGTGCGCAAACTCACCCCGGCCGTGGCGTGCATGCGCAAACTCACCCCGGCCGTGGCGTGCACCATCTCACCCCGGCCGTGGCGTGCGCAAACTCACCCCGGCCGTGGCGTGCCTGCGCAAACTCACCCCGGCCGTGGCGTGCATGCGCAAACTCACCCCGGCCGTGGCGTGCATGCGCAAACTCACCCCGGCCGTGGCGTGCATGCGCAAACTCACCCCGGCCGTGGCGTGCATGCGCAAACTCACCCCGGCCGTGGCGTGCATGCGCAAACTCACCCCGGCCGTGGCGTGCATGCGCAAACTCACCCCGGCCGTGGCGTGCATGCGCAAACTCACCCCGGCCGTGGCGTGCGCAAACTCACCCCGGCTGTGGCGTGCATGCGCAATCTCACCCCGGCCGTGGCGTGCATGCGCAAACTCACCCCAGCCGTGGCGTACATGCGCAAACTCACCCCGGCCGTGGCGTGCATGTGCAAACTCACCCCGGCCGTGGCGTGCATGCGCAAACTCACCCCGGCCGTGGCGTGCATGCGCAAACGCACACCGGCCGTGGCGTGCATGCGCAAACTCACCCCGGCCGTGGCGTGCATGCGCAAACTCACCCCGGCCGTGGCGTGCATGCGCAAACGCACACCGGCCGTGGCGTGCATGCGCAAACTCACCCCGGCCGTGGCGTGCATGCGCAAACGCACCCCGGCCGTGGCGTGCATGTGCAAACTCACCCCGGCCGTGGCGTGCATGCGCAAACTCACCCCGGCCGTGGCGTGCATGTGCAAACTCACACTGGTCGTGGCGTGCATGTGCAAACTCACCCCGGCCGTGGCGTGCATGCGCAAACTCACCCCGGCCGTGGCGAGCATGCGCAAACTCACACCGGCCGTGGCATGCATGTGCAAACTCACACCGGCCGTGGCGTGCATGCGCAAACTCATACCGCTCGTGGCGTGCATGTGCAAACTCACCCCGGCCGTGGCGTGCATGTGCAAACTCACCCCGGCTGTGGCGCGCATGCACGAATTCACACCGGCCGTGGCGTGCATGCGCAAACTCACCCCGGCCGTGGCGTGCATGCGCAAACTCACACCGGCCGTGGCGTGCATGCGCAAACTCACCCCGGCCGTGGCGTGCATGTGCAAACTCACACCGGCCGTGGCGTGCATGTGCAAACTCACACCGGTCGTGGCGTGCATGCGCAAACTCACACCGGCCGTGGCGTGCATGCGCAAACTCACCCCGGCCGTGGCGTGCATGTGCAAACTCACACCGGCCGTGGCGTGCATGTGCAAACTCACACCGGCCGTGGGTTGCATGTGCAAACTCACCCCGGCCGTGGCGTGCATGCGCAAACTCACACCGGTCGTGGCGTGCATGTGCAAACTCACACCGGCCGTGGCTTGCATGTGCAAACTCACCGCAAACTCACCCCGGCCGTGGCGTGCGCAAACTCACCCCGGCCGTGGCGTGCATGCGCAAACTCACCCCGGCCGTGGCGTGCGCAAACTCACCCCGGCCGTGGCGTGCATGCGCAAACTCACCCCGGCCGTGGCGTGCACCATCTCACCCCGGCCGTGGCGTGCGCAAACTCACCCCGGCCGTGGCGTGCCTGCGCAAACTCACCCCGGCCGTGGCGTGCATGCGCAAACTCACCCCGGCCGTGGCGTGCATGCGCAAACTCACCCCGGCCGTGGCGTGCATGCGCAAACTCACCCCGGCCGTGGCGTGCATGCGCAAACTCACCCCGGCCGTGGCGTGCATGCGCAAACTCACCCCGGCCGTGGCGTGCATGCGCAAACTCACCCCGGCCGTGGCGTGCATGCGCAAACTCACCCCGGCCGTGGCGTGCGCAAACTCACCCCGGCTGTGGCGTGCATGCGCAATCTCACCCCGGCCGTGGCGTGCATGCGCAAACTCACCCCAGCCGTGGCGTACATGCGCAAACTCACCCCGGCCGTGGCGTGCATGTGCAAACTCACCCCGGCCGTGGCGTGCATGCGCAAACTCACCCCGGCCGTGGCGTGCATGCGCAAACGCACACCGGCCGTGGCGTGCATGCGCAAACTCACCCCGGCCGTGGCGTGCATGCGCAAACTCACCCCGGCCGTGGCGTGCATGCGCAAACGCACACCGGCCGTGGCGTGCATGCGCAAACTCACCCCGGCCGTGGCGTGCATGCGCAAACGCACACCGGCCGTGGCGTGCATGCGCAAACTCACCCCGGCCGTGGCGTGCATGTGCAAACTCACCCCGGCCGTGGCGTGCATGCGCAAACGCACACCGGCCGTGGCGTGCATGCGCAAACTCACCCCGGCCGTGGCGTGCATGTGCAAACACACACCGGCCGTGGCGTGCATGTGCAAACTCACCCCGGCCGTGGCGTGCATGTGCAAACTCACACCGGCCGTGGCGTGCATGTGCAAACTCACCCCGGCCGTGGCGTGCATGTGCAAACTCACACCGGCCGTGGCGTGCATGCGCAAACTCACCCCGGCCGTGGCGTGCATGTGCAAACACACACCGGCCGTGGCGTGCATGTGCAAACTCACCCCGGCCGTGGCGTGCATGTGCAAACGCACACCGGCCGTGGCGTGCATGTGCAAACTCACCCCAGCCGTGGCGTGCATGTGCAAACTCACACCGGCCGTGGCGTGCATGTGCAAACTCACCCCGGCTGTGGCGTGCATGCGCAAATCACACCGGCCGTGGCGTGCATGTGCAAACTCACACCGGCCGTGGCGTGCATGCACGAATTCACACCGGTCGTGGCGTGCATGTGCAAACTCACCCCGGCCGTGGCGTGCATGCGCAAACTCACCCCGGCCGTGGCGTGCATGTGCAAACTCACCCCGGCCGTGGCGTGCATGTGCAAACTCACCCCGGCCGTGGCGTGCATGTGCAAACTCGCTCCGGCCGTGGCGTGCATGTGCAAACTCACCCCGGCCATGGCGTGCATGTGCAAACTCACCCCGGCCGTGGCGTGCATGTGCAAACTCACCCCGGCCGTGGCGTGCATGTGCAAACTCACCCCGGCCGTGGCGTGCATGTGCAAACTCACCCCGGCCGTGGCGTGCATGTGCAACCTCACCCCGGCCGTGGCGTGCATGCGCAAACTCACCCCGGCCGTGGCGTGCATGTGCAAACTCACCCCGGCCGTGGCGTGCATGTGCAAACTGACCCCGGCCGTGGCGTGCATGTGCAAACTCACCCCGGCCGTGGCGTGCATGCGCAAACTCACCCCGGCCGTGGCGTGCATGCGCAAACTCACCCCGGCCATGGCGTGCATGCGCAAACTCACCTCGGCTGTGGCGTGCATGTGCAAACTCACCCCGGCCGTGGCGTGCATGCGCAAACTCACCTCGGCTGTGGCGTGCATGTGCAAACTCACCCCGGCCGTGGCTTGCATGTGCAAACTCACCCCGGCCGTGGCGTGCATGCGCAAACTCACACCGGCCGTGGCGTGCATGTGCAAACTCACCCCGGCCGTGGCGTGCATGCGCAAACTCACCCCGGCCGTGGCGTGCATGCGCAATCTCACATCGGCCGTGGCGTGCATGTGCAAACTCACCCCGGCCGTGGCGTGCATGTGCAAACTCACCCCGGCCGTGGCGTGCATGCGCAAACTCACCCCGGCCGTGGCGTGCATGCGCAATCTCACATCGGCCGTGGCGTGCATGTGCAAACTCACCCCGGCCGTGGCGTGCATGTGCAAACTCACCCCGGCCTTGGCGTGCATGCGCAAACTCACACCGGCTGTGGCGTGCATGCGCAAACTCACACCGGCCGTGGCGTGCATGCGCAAACTCACACCGGCCGTGGCGTGCATGTGCAAACTCACACCGGCCGTGGCGTGCATGCGCAAACTCACACCGGCCGTGGCGTGCATGTGCAAACTCACACCGGCCGTGGCGTGCATGCGCAAACTCACACCGGCCGTGGCGTGCATGTGCAAACTCACACCGGCTGTGGCGCGCCGGCTTTCGGGCGCCGGAGCTGCGGACACCACTCCGGCGCCGTACTAGCCGCCTAGGAAGGGGTGGATACCTGCCACTTGAGGCCGTTGATGCCGGAGGAGCTCGTGATGCTTTTCACGCCGGCGCCGGAACTTGGTCACGGGATTGGAGAATCCCTGCCTAAGTCTTTGCAGGCCCAGACAGTGCGATTGGAGAGAGGGAAAATCACAGGTTAAAGAGATGTGAATTGTCTCAAACCAGCTCAGTTGGTAGGATTTTGCAAGCCCCAGCCAGATGGTGGGGGGTTAAATATAGTGAGACATGAATCCAAGATCCTGGTTGAGGCCGTACTCACACGTGCAGAACTTGACTATCAATTTCTGCTCGGCGATTCTGCGTTGTCGTGCGTCCTGAAGAACGCTTGCCTGAAGATCAGAGGCTGAATGCCCTTGACTGCTGAAATGTTCCCCAACTGGAAGGGAACATTCCTGCCTGGTGATTGTCGCGCGATGTCAGCACGACAGTCAGCACGACAACAAAAGCACCAACAAGCGGCAAGATACTTTCTTCATACTTCCAGCCAGTCGCTCAGTTGAATCAGCCGTCACCCTTTCCCTTCATCAGCACTGGCAGTGGTTGCATCTTTCTCTCTGTCCTCCCTCACTCCAGGCAACAGAAGCCAAAGAGGCGACAGCAAGCAGACCCCAGTTTTGAAGTGCAGCACCAGCAGTCGGGTCACTCCTCTCTCTCCCCCTCTGGCAGCTCCCAGCAGCAGACTCTCAAGGCAGGAACAATCATTACCTGAAAGCCACACTAACACAGAGCACAGCAGAGGAGTTAGAGAGCACCTCCTCCCATCTTCAGACTGGTAGTAGGCCAGCCAATCCTCCACTTGCCTCACTCCCGGCCACAGAGGTAGAGGAGGCAGCAGCAAACAAATACTAGGCCTGCAGGCATTGTGCAGCCGAAGGCATGAGCACACAGAAAACACAACCCACAGCCACATGAGAGCTGTGAAGTGCTCACATAACTAACAAGGCCAATTCCATACAAGCAACAGCTTTCAGCTGTGCAGCTGGAGGCTTCTCACAGTCAAAGGGAGTTAAAGTGACCTGCAGCATATAACCAAGAGCAGGGCACTGTCCTGGAAGTGTTTGGTATGATACACAGGCAGTAGTCGTAGTTGTCACTGATATGGATATCCACAATATTTAAAGATGGCTTGAGGCCTCACAGACGATAAGCCCCTCACACTCCCCCCCCCCCCCACCCCCACCCAGCCCAGGGTAACTCCCGACCTGGCATGCATCAGCTTCCTGACCAAGTCCAACCCTCCTAAGGGGTCTCCCACCCACCCTGTGCACTGGGGCAGTAGCTGCAATGCCTTCGAACAGCATGCTCGAAAATGGAAATGGCTACTCACCTCCTCAGATGCCCTGAGTAGCTATTGAACAGCTTCGCAATTTTAAAAAGAAGCTCTGCCCGACGCCCATGTGATTTCTTGCTGGGGAGCCAGTTCCTTCCCGGGAGGCCGTTACATTCGACTTCAGTCTTGTTTTTTTTTAAAACATTTTATTAAGGTATTTGCCATTTTATAATAATCACAGTAACAACAGTAAACACTGCAAATCCAAATATAAACATATTGCATAAATCATCTCCATCCCTGACAAGTCCCTCCTACCCTAAACAGAAATAGCCTAACTCTACCCCCCCCCCCCCCCCAAACCCCTCCCCCCCTTTAAATTTTTTGACAGTTAATTTTCCCCGAAGAAATCGACAAACGGCTGCCACCTCCAGGTGAACCCTAGCATTGACCCTCTCAGGGCGAACTTGATTTTCTCGAGACTGAGAAACCCAGCCATGTCGCTAACCTAGGTCTCTGATTTCGGAGGCCTCGAGTCCCTCCACGCTAGCAATATCCGTCTCCGGGCTACTGGGGAGGCACAGGCCAAGACGTCAGCCTTTCTCGCCCCCTGGACTCCGGGATCTTCCGACACTCCAAAGATTGCCACCTCTGGAGTCGGCACCACCCGTGTTTTTAGTACCGTGGACATGACATCCGCAAATCCTTGCCAGAATCCCCTAGGCTTTGGGCATGTCCAAAACATATGGACATGGTTTGCTGCCCGCCCCCCCATACACCGCGGACACCTGTCCTCTAACCCAAAAAGCGTGCTCATCCGGGCCACCGTCATGTGTGCCCGGTGAACTACCTGAAATTGTATCAGGCTGAGCCTGGCACATGATGAGGATGTATTGACTCGACTCAAGGCATCCACCCACAGACCTGCCTCTATCTCTCCCCCTAGCTCATCTTCCCATTTGTCTTTAGCTCCTCTATCTGAGTTACCTCCGACTCCATGAGCTCTTTGTAGATGTCCGATACCTTCCCCTCTCCCACCCCCGTTCTGGAAACTACCCTGTCCTGTATCCCCCATGGCGGTAGGAGTGGAAAGGTCAAAACCAGCCTTAGCAAAAAATCCCGTGCCTGTACATACCTGAATCCATTTCCTGCTGGCAATTCAAATTTCTCCTCTAAATCCTTCATGGGAAGCTCCCATTTATGAATAAATCCCCCCATCCTCTCGATCCCTGCTCTCTGCCACCTCCAAAACACCCCAAACAGCCTTCCCGGTACAAACTGATGATTGTTACAAATTGGGGTCCAGACCGATGCTCCCTCCACTCTCAAGTGCGTCCTCCACTGCCCCCAGACTCTCAGGCCATATCTTTGCCACCCGGCAACAGTTGCTAAAGTTCGGCAGCACCAGCCCATCCTCCCCTTGACTACGCTCCAGCAACACTTTCTTGACTCGTGAGGTTTTACCCGCCCACACAAAACCCAAAATCACCTTGTTTACACGTTTAAAAAAGGCCCTTAGGATAAAGATGGGGAGGCACTGAAAAACAAAGAGAAATCTGGGGAGGACCGTCATTTTCACGGTCTGTACCCTCCCAGCCAGTGACAGCGGGAGCATGTCCCACCTTCTGAAGTCCTCCTTCGTTTGCTCTACCAGCCGGGTAAGGTTTCACCTTGAAATGAAACATCCCGAGGCCTTGTTCATTGTAGCTGGGGACTTCAATCAGGCCAAGCTCAAGAGCGTACTACCAAATTACCACCAACACGTCACCTGTTCCACCAGAGGCCCAAACATCCTGGACCACTGCAACACAGATATCAAACATGCCTACCGCTCTATCACCCGCCCACACTTTGGCAAATCTGACCACAAGGCTGTGCTCCTGCTCCCTGCTTATAAGCAAAAACTGAAGCGGGAGAATCCGTCAAAGAAAGTCGTGCATTGTTGGTCTGAGGAATCGGATGATCTCCTACGGGACTGCTTAGAGTCAGTGGACTGGTCAGTATTTAAAAACTCTGCGACCAGCCTGAACGAGTACGCCAGTACAGTAACCGACTTCATTCGTAAGTGTGTAGAAGACTGTGTGCCAAAGAAGCAAATCCGCGTGTTTCCCAACCGGAAACCCTGGATGAACAGGGATATCCACTGCTTGCTGAAGTCTGAGGCGTTCAAGTCAGGCGACCTTGACCTCTACAAGAAAGCCAGATGTGATCTAAAGAAATCCATCAAAGATGCCAAAAGACAGTACCAGACCAAGCTCGAGTCTCACACGGACCCCCGCCGACTATGGCAAGGTCTGCAAGACATAACGGGCTACAAGATGAAGGCATGTAAAATCGTCGGCTCCAACACACCCCTCCCTGATGAGCTCAACGCATTCTTTGCCTGCTTTGAGCAA
This sequence comes from Scyliorhinus torazame, assembly GCF_047496885.1. Lineage (NCBI taxonomy): Eukaryota > Metazoa > Chordata > Chondrichthyes > Carcharhiniformes > Scyliorhinidae > Scyliorhinus > Scyliorhinus torazame. Next base: position 76,410,312 of record NC_092712.1, read on the forward strand.
GAGGTTAGCGAGAGCGAGCCCTCCACCCCAGAAGCCGCAGATGAACTTGTATCTGAGATCACCACTGCAGACGTCAGACCAGCCTTCTCGAAGGTCAACCTACGGAAAGCCACTGGTCCGGATGGGGTACCCGGACGAGCACTCTGGTCTTGTGCGGATCAGCTGGTGGGGGTAATCGCAGACATCTTCAACCTCTCTTTACAACAATCTGAGGTCCCTATCTGCTTCAAGAAGACGACCATCATCCCTGTACCAAAAAAAAGTCAAGCAGCGTGCCTTAATGACTATCGTCCAGTGGCTCTGACATCCATCATTATGAAGTGCTTCGAAAGGTTAGTCATGGCACGAATCAACTCCAGCCTCCCGGATTGCCTTGATCCACTACAGTTCGCCTACCGCTGCAACAGGTCCACAGCAGACACCATCTCCATGGCCCTGCACTCTACCCTGGAACACCTAGATAACAAAGACACCTATGTCAGAATCCTATTTATCGACTACAGCTCAGCCTTCAACACCATCATTCCTACGAAACTCATCTCCAAACTCCGTGGCCTTGGCCTCGGCTCCTCCCTCTGCGACTGGATCCTGAACTTTCTAACCCACAGGCCACAATCAGTAAAGATAGGCAACAACACCTCCTCCACGATCATCCTCAACACCAGTGCCCCACAAGGCTGTGTCCTCAGCCCCCTACTATACTCCTTATACACCTATGACTGTGTGGCCAAATTCCCCATCAACTCAATTTTCAAATTTGCTGATGACACCACCGTAGTGGGTCAGATTTCAAACAATGACGAGACAGAGTACAGGAATGAGATAGAGAATCTGGTGAACTGGTGCGACGACAATAAGCTCTCCCTCAATGTCAGCGAAACGAAGGAGATTGTCATCGACTTCAGGAAACGTAGTGAAGAACATGCCCCTGTCTACATCAATGGGAACGAAGTAGAAAGGGTCGAGAGCTTCAAGTTTTTAGGTGTCCAGATCACCAACAGCCTGTCCTAGTCCCCCCATGCCAACACTATAGCTAAGAAATCCCACCAACGACTCTACTTTCTCAGAAGACAAAGGAAATTTGGCATGTCAGCTACGACCCTCATCAACTTCTACAGATGCACCATAGAAAGCATTCTTTCTGGTTGTATCACAGCTTGGTATGGAGCCTGCTCTGCCCAAGTCCGCAGGAAACTACAAAAGGTTGTGAATGTAGCCCAGTCCATCACGCAAACCAGCCTCCCATCCATTGACTCTATCTATAATTCCCACTGCCTCAGAAAGGCAGCCAGCATAATTAAGGACCCCACGCACCCCAGACATATTCTCTTCCAACTTCTTCCGTCAGGAAAAAGATTTCAAAGTTTGAGGTCACGAACCAACCGACTCAAGAACAGCTTCTTCCCGACTGCCATCAGACTTTTGAATGGATCTACCTCGTATTAAGTTGATCTTTCTCTACACCTTGCTATAACTGTAACATTATATTCTGCAGTCTCTCCTTCCTCCCCTATGTACGGTATGCATTGTTTGTACAGCATGCAAGAAACAATACTTTTCACTGTATACTAATACATGTGACAATAATAAAACAAATCAAATCAAATCAAACCGCAGACTGACTGGGAAGACACCATTTTACAATTCTCATGATTTATGATTAGTGTATTTAAAATCAAGTGTTAATTATAGGTAAGTATAAAAATAAAATATTACAAACTTAATGTTATAGTTCATATTACCAGCCTTACTCATATATCTATTGAATAATTGCTCACAATTATAGCTATTTATTTGACTAATCTGGCAGGTTTCCAATAATGCAGTAACTGGTTTAGTTTTTAAGACGTCTTCTAGATTTGTTTAAAATAGCTTCTGACCATTTACTCTGCTAAATAACATATTGGGCAGAGTATTCCGCCCCTTCCTGCCAGCGGACTCTTCCAGTCCCACCAAAGGTGACTCCCCATGGTGGTGGGATGGGCAGGACAAGCAGAATTCCATAGACATCGGTGGGCCTGGAATATCCCTCCGGTGGCTACCGCGGGAGGTTCTGAAAGTCTTGCCAGTTGATTCAGACTACCAAAATGGTCACCACACTTAAACTACCATCTGGATTGAATTTTTTAAATGTAAGACAGTGGAAACACCTGGGGCTGGATTCTCCGTGGCCTGACGTGTCAAAATCGTGTTCGGCGGTCAGGCGGGGAATAGATTTTCGCACCAAAATCGGGACTGGCTCCGGTTTGACGCGGGTCCACCATGCTCTGCCCTCTACAAACTGGCGCATCATCAGCCGGCCCACTCACGATGCTCCGCCCCCGATGGGCTGAGTTCCCAACGGCACGGGACCCACATGGTACCAGCCGTGCGAGCCCGGTGTGACGGCCGCAGACTGTGTCCAGTGGCGCCACACTCGGCAGGGGTCATTGCTCTGGCCGGGGGGGGGGGGGGGGGGCTTTTGCGAGGGCTGGGGAGACTGGTGGGTGTGGCCAGGGAATGTGCTGTGGGGTCGTGGTTGACGGGTTGGGGTCGCGCATGACCGGCGCCATGTTCACTCAGCCATTCTCTGGCCGTTTTCTGCGTGATCCGTGGGCATTTCACCCGGCACCGGTGCTAGCCCCTCACCGGTACCAGAAACGGTGAGGGTTCGTGCCGATTTGAAGGTCGTGAAACACCATGGATCCCACGCCAGCGTCGGCATTTAGCCGCAGGAAAGGAGAATCCAGCCCCTGGTTTGGGAAGATGGTAAATTAATCTAAAGTAATTGCAATTGAAAGGGCGGCTTGTGTTTATTTACTAATGTTGGAGTTTAAAGTGGGTAAACATTAAAAAATGTGTGGCCCCTTTCGGAATTTCATGGTGGAGGCAAGATGTCGACGAAGGGTTTTAAATATTCATATGGTTCCCCAGAACAAAGGAAAGGTTTGGGAATGAGAAGTAAAAGGACTTCCGGGTGCGGCGATGACCAGCTGAGTCGCACGTTTCGGCAGCTCCCGGTGAAACGGGCTTTTGGGCTCTTGATAGGAGCCCCAACGGCAATTTTGATGGCTAAAAACACTGTGCGGTAAACCAGAAGGGAATTCCCCCTGGATACGGATGAAAAAAGGAGGAGAAAGTGGCCGGATTGCAGTGGATCCTTTAGAACAGCGGCAAGGAAGGCAAGCAAAAACCAAGATGGCGTCGGAAGGTGGCAGTTTAACATGGGGCCCTGAACAACAAGAGTTCTTGAAATGCTGTGTGGAAGAGCTCAAAAAGGAAATGAAGAAAGAGCTGTTGGCCCCGATACGACAGGCGATCGAAGGGCTAAAGGAGGAACAAAAGACCCAGGAGCGGGAGCTTCGGGTCGTGAAGGCAAAGGCAGCCGAGAATGAGGATGACATACAGGGCCTGGTGGTGAAGACGGAGATGCAGGAGGCACATCAGAAACGATGTGTGGAAAGGTTGGAGGCACTGGAGAACAATGCAAGGAGGAACAACCTGAGGATTCTTGGTCTTCCTGAAGGTGTGGAGGGAGCGGACGTCGGGGCATATGTGAGCACGATGCTGCACTCGTTAATGGGAGCGGAGGCCCCGGCGGGTCCGTTGGAGGTGGAGGGAGCATACCGAGTGATGGCGCGAGGACCGAGAGCAGGAGAAATTCCCAGAGCCATAGTGGTGAGGGTCCTCCGTTTTAAGGATAAAGAAATGGTCCTTAGATGGGCAAAGAAAACTCGGAGCAGTAAATGGGAGAACGCGGTGATCCGCGTTTATCAAGACTGGAGTGCGGAGGTGGCGAGAAGGAGGGCGAGCTTTAATCGGGCCAAGGCGGTGCTTCATAAAAAGAAGATAAAATTTGGAATGCTGCAACCGGCAAGACTGTGGGTCACATATCGAGGAAGGCACCACTACTTTGAGACGGCGGATGAAGCGTGGACTTTTATTGTGGAAGAAAAACTGGAATGAGCGGGTTATTAAAAAGAACGTTTGAACAAAGTGGTGGGGCGAATGTGGGGGGCGAAGAGGGGGGTTAAATAAGGGGGGAAAGAGGAGTTTTATGTACTAATCCTGCGATGTGGTAACTTTTCTCTCTTCCACAGGTGGTGATGGGGGGAGGAGGGGAGGTGGAGGAGATGGGGCGTTGGCCATTGGGGGCGGGGCCAAGGGAGAAGCGCGGGCTTGGTTCCCGCGCTATGATAATCATGGCGGGAATAGAGAAGCAGAAGGAGGGGGCGTCACACGGCGCGAGCCGAGGTCACGGGGGGAAGCCGAGGTCGGCCAGAGTTTGCTGACTTCTGGGAGCAACATGGGGGGAGTAATTACGCTAGTGGGGGATCTAGCGGGGGGGGGGGGTGGGGGGGGGGAATTCTTGTGTTGCTGCTGCTTGGGAGAGGGGGGAGCTGGTATGGGAGGGGATGGGCGGGGGGGCACCGCCTGGGGGAGATACAGCTGCGTGGGAACCAGGTGAGGAGCTGGAAAAAGGGGATGGCTAATCGACAAGTAGGAAGCCCCCCAACCCGGCTGATCGCGTGGAACGTGAGAGGGCTGAACAGGCCGATAAAGAGGGCATGGGTACTCGCACACCTTAAGAAACTTAAGGCAGATGTGGTTATGTTACAGGAAACGCACCTGAAACTGATAGACCAGGTTAGGCTACGCAAAGGATGGGTGGGGCAGGTGTTCAATTCGGGGCTAGATGCGAAAAACAGGGGGGTGGCTATATTAGTGGGGAAGCGGGTAATGTTCGAGGCAAAGACTATAGTGGCGGATAACGGGGGCAGATACGTGATGGTGAGTGGCAAACTACAGGGGGAGACGGTGGTTTTGGTAAACGTATATGCCCCGAACTGGGATGATGCCAATTTTATGAGGCGGATGCTAGGACGCATTCCGGACCTAGAGATGGGAAAGCTGATAATGGGGGGAGATTTTAATACGGTGTTGGAACCAGGGCTGGATAGGTCGAAGTCCAGGACTGGAAGGAGGCCGGCAGCAGCCAAGATACTTAAAGATTTTATGGAGCAGATGGGAGGTGTAGACCCGTGGAGATTTAGCAGACCTAGGAGTAAGGAGTTCTCGTTTTTCTCCTATGTCCATAAAGTCTACTCGCGAATAGACTTTTTTGTGCTGGGAAGGGCGTTGATCCCGAAGGTGAGGGGAACGGAGTATACGGCTATAGCCATTTCGGATCACGCTCCACACTGGGTAGACTTGGAGATAGGGGAGGAAACAGGAGGGCGCCCACCCTGGAGAATGGACATGGGACTGATGGCAGATGAGGGGGTGTGTCTAAGGGTGAGGGGGTGCATTGAAAAGTACTTGGAACTCAATGATAATGGGGAGGTCCAGGTGGGAGTGGTCTGGGAGGCGCTGAAGGGGGTGGTTAGAGGGGAGCTGATATCAATAAGGGTACATAAAGGGAAGCAGGAGAGTAAGGAATGGGAGCGGTTGCTGCAAGAACTTTTGAGGGTGGACAGACAATATGCGGAAGCACCGGAGGAGGGACTGTACAGGGAAAGGCAAAGGCTACATGTAGAATTTGACTTGCTGACTACGGGCACTGTAGAGGCACAATGGAGGAAGGCACAGGGTGTACAGTACAAATATGGGGAGAAGGCGAGCAGGTTGCTGGCACACCAATTGAGGAAAAGGGGAGCAGCGAGGGAAATAGGGGGAGTGAGGGATGAGGAAGGAGAGATGGAGCGGGGAGCGGAGAGTGTGAATGGAGTGTTCAAGACATTTTATAAAAAATTATATGAAGCTCAACCCCCGGATGGGAGGGAGAGAATGATGGGCTTTTTGGATCGGCTGGAATTTCCCAAGGTGGAAGAGCAGGAAAGGGTGGGACTGGGAGCACAGATCGAGGTAGAAGAAGTGGTGAAAGGAATTAGGAGCATGCAGGCGGGAAAGGCCCCGGGACCGGATGGATTCCTAGTCGAATTCTATAGAAAATATGTGGACTTGCTCGCCCCGGTATTGACGAGGACCTTTAATGAGGCAAAGGAAAGGGGACAACTGCCCCGACTATGTCTGAAGCAACGATATCGCTTCTCTTAAAGAAGGAAAAGGACCCGCTACAATGCGGGTCCTATAAACCTATTTCCCTCCTAAATGTAGATGCCAAGATCCTGGCACCAAACTGGCACCAAACTGGGTTTGTGAAGGGGAGACAGCTGAACACGAATATACGGAGGCTGTTAGGGGTAATGATGATGCCCCCACCAGAGGGGGAAACGGAGATAGTAGTGGCGATGGATGCCGAGAAAGCATTTGATAGAGTGGAGTGGGATTATTTGTGGGAGGTGTTGAGGAGATTTGGTTTTGGAGAGGGGTATGTTAGATGGGTGCAGCTGTTGTATAGGGCCCCGATGGCGAGCGTGGTCACGAATGGACGGGGATCTGCATATTTTCGGCTCCATAGAGGGACAAGGCAGGGATGCCCTCTGTCCCCATTATTGTTTGCACTGGCGATTGAGCCCCTGGCGATAGCGTTGAGGGGTTCCAAGAAGTGGAGGGGAGTACTTAGAGGAGGAGAAGAACACCGGGTATCTTTGTATGCGGACGATTTGTTACTATATGTGGCAGACCCGGCGGAGGGGATGCCAGAAATAATGCGGATACTTGGGGAGTTTGGGGATTTTTCAGGGTATAAATTGAACATGGGGAAAAGTGAGTTGTTTGTGGTGCATCCAGGGGAGCAGAGTAGAGAAATAGAGGACCTACCGTTGAGGAAGGTAACAAGGGACTTTCGTTACCTGGGGATCCAGATAGCCAAGAATTGGGGCACATTGCATAGGTTAAATTTAACGCGGTTGGTGGAACAAATGGAGGAGGATTTCAAGAGATGGGATATGGTATTCCTGTCACTGGCAGGGAGGGTGCAGGCGGTTAAGATGGTGGTCCTCCCGAGATTCCTCTTTGTGTTTCAGTGCCTCCCGGTGGTGATCACGAAGGCTTTTTTTAAAAGGATCGAAAAGAGCATCATGGGTTTTGTGTGGGCCGGGAAGACCCCGAGAGTGAGGAAGGGATTCTTACAGCGTAGCAGGGATAGGGGGGGGCTGGCACTGCCGAGCCTAAATGAGTATTATTGGGCCGCTAATATTTCAATGGTGAGTAAGTGGATGGGAGCGGAGGAGGGAGCGGCGTGGAAGAGGTTAGAGAGGGCGTCCTGTAGGGGGACTAGCCTACAGGCTATGGTGACAGCCCCATTGCCGTTCTCACCGAGGAACTACACCACAAGCCCGGTGGTGGTGGCTACACTGAAGATTTGGGGACAGTGGAGACGGCATAGGGGAAAGACTGGAGCTTGGGGGGGTCCCCGATAAGAAACACCAATAGGTTTGCCCCGGGGGGAATGGATGGGGGATATGGAATGTGGCAAAGAGCAGGAATAACGCAACTGAAAGATCTGTTTGTGGATGGGAAGTTCGCGAGTCTGGGAGCGCTGACCGAGAAATATGGGTTGCCCCAAGGGAATGCATTCAGGTATATGCAACTGAGGGCTTTTGCGAGGCAACAGGTGAGGGAATTCCCGCAGCTCCCGACACAAGAGGTGCAGGACAGAGTGATCTCAAAGACATGGGTGGGGGATGGTAAGGTGTCAGATATATATAGGGAAATGAGGGACGAAGGGGAGACTATGGTAGATGAACTAAAAGGGAAATGGGAAGAAGAGCTGGGGGAGGAGATCGAGGAGGGGCTGTGGGCAGATGCCCTAAGCAGGGTAAACTCATCGTCCTCGTGTGCCAGGCTCAGCCTGATTCAGTTTAAGGTATTACACAGGGCGCATATGACTGGAGTACGGCTCAGTAAATTTTTTGGGGTGGAGGATAGGTGTGCGAGGTGCTCGAGAAGCCCAGCGAATCATACCCATATGTTTTGGTCATGCCCGGCACTACAGGGGTTTTGGATGGGGGTGACAAAGGTGCTTTCAAAAGTAGTAGGGGTCCGGGTCGAACCAAGCTGGGGGTTGGCTATATTTGGGGTTGCACAAGAGCCGGGAGTGCAGGAGGCGAGAGAGGCCGATGTTTTGGCCTTTGCGTCCCTAGTAGCCCGGCGTAGGATATTGCTAATGTGGAAAGAAGCCAAGCCCCCGGGGGTGGAGACCTGGATAAATGACATGGCAGGGTTTATAAAGCTAGAGTGGATTAAGTTCGTCCTAAGGGGGTCGGCTCAAGGGTTCACCAGGCGGTGGCAACCGTTCGTCGAATACCTCGCAGAAAGATAGATGGAATGGAAAAAAGAAGGCAGCAGCAGCAGCCCAGGATCGGGGGCGGGAGGAGGAGGAACCAGAAGGACTCTCAGGGTTGTTAATATATACTGTATAATATGTATAGGTCGTTGCTACAGATAATTATATATTGGACTGTTAAATTATATTTTTGGAGAGTGTTACTTGTGATAAGGCAGTTGCCAATTAGGGTTAGTTTTCATTTTTGTTATTTATTATTTATTCATTTTCTGTTTATAAAATAGGTCATTGTTATTTGTGTTGTTATAATGTTGTGTAAAGGATGCACAATGTACTGTGTTGGTTGACCAAAAATTTTCAATAAAATATTTTTTTAAAAAAGGGAATGAGAAGTAATTATTTTAATCCTCTCTGGGGCAGCACAGTGGGGCCACGTTGCTGTGGGGATAGATTTCAGGGAGGTAGTTTTTTAGATTGGTTTTATCTGTGTAACTTCTCACATAATCAGATAGTTGGAGCCCAGGAAACAGATTTGAGAAGTAGGGGGAATGTCTGCCAGGGACTGTAGCCCAGCAGTAGCGTTCCTGTGTTTAAGTGCTGGCGCCAACGGAGGATCCGTGAAGCTCCACAGCGGAAAACTCGGCGCCACACCCGCACCAATTCTGTTACCGGTGAGGAGCTAGCACCGGCCCTTGTGAAACACCCGCGGAACACACGGAAGGTGGGGGAATCGACAAGCTGCAGCCGTGCGTACACTTACACCTCCACACTTGCACCGATCGCCCCTGAAAAGATGACGCTGTTTGTGCTGGACCGCGTACCCATCCACCCCAACTCCACAGCCCACCTCCTGGCAACCCTCCACTACTCCCCCCAGCCAGCGGCACAACTATCGGTGAAGTATGGCAGTACTGGACACTGTCCGTACACCCCCTCTCTCTCTCTGCAGAGCCGCCACGCCAGGCTCACGACTGTCATTCTCCGCCCAATCGCCATTCCCGGATTTTGGCATCAGGCAATGGAGAATCCCGCTCTGGGTGTTATCTGATTTCGGAGTCACTGTGCAAGAAAGCAGTGGGGCCCAGGCTTGGGCTGAGGTACCTGCCAATCGTGAAGTGCTCAAGGAGAGTTAGAGGGTCACCGAGCCAGTTGCTGGTGCAAGAACCCCGAGAAATCCCAACCTTCAGGGAATAGCTGGAACATTAAGGAAAATCAAAGTGAATCCTGAAAGGTATGACACACCTTGATTTGATCCCGGGACAAGTGAAGGAGCCCTTAGAATCCTGTACATCATAGGGGAACACTAAGTAGAATAACAGTAGAACGAGGATGACCCTGCTAAAACTTCTGGGTTTAAAATATAAGTGTTTATGGAATATATTGTGTTAAGTTAGTCGTAATTGCATTGGTTAGCTTTTGCACAGTAAAGGTTTTTGCATAAAATGTGAAATTTTGTGGTGTATTTCTTTCAGTTAATAACTGGGGGCTTGAATTACTTTTTTAAAGTTCCTGGTCCCTCTCCAGGTCATAACAACATTACAATTTATTCTGCAAAAAAAAATTCTAAGTAGGTGCAGCTGAGGGCCATATGCCGTATATTAATCATTTCAATCTGTCATGTTGAATCGTCTCTCAACGTAAAATCAGGCCTACCTCAATGGACTTTGCTCTGTACACAGTTAAGAAAAGCAATTTAATTAAACAAACACTTACAAATGTACACAGTACATTCATTCTTAGTCATTATTGAGTGTTATTGTTGTTATTGCTAAATTTTTAATGAAACCATTATAGAATCTGGAACATCCCTTTATATTTCACAAATCAATTAGTCATTTACATTCTAAAGAACCAGCAATAATAGCAGTGGCGGATGCCATTCATGGCATGAAGAAAATCCGTACAAGGTTGCAAGGTGAAAACCTCAGGGCCTACATGGCCTGTTTAAGCCGGCATTGTGCTTGGTCAGTTTGTGGTCAGAAACACAGTGGCATAAGGGCAGCAGGGCGGCACAGTGGTTAGCACTGCTGCCTCATGGCACCGAGGACCCGGGTTCGATCCCGTCCCTGGGTCACTGTCCGTGTGGAATTTGCACATACTCCCCGTGCTTACGTGGGTTTCTCCCCCACAACCCAAAGATGTGCAGGGTAGGTGAATTGGCCACGCTAAATTGCCCCTTAATTGGAAAAAAAATCAGGTACACTAAATTTTATTTTTTTTAAAGCACAGTGGCATAAACCACCGGCTGGAGCCTACATTTTCCATCATAGCACCATAGAATTTATACTGCAGAAGGAGGCCCTTGCAAAGAGCACCCTACCCAAGCCCACCCCTCCACCCTATCACCGTAATCCCAACTAACCTTTTTTGGACACTAAGGGCAATTTAGCATGGCCAATCCACCTAACCTGCATTTTGTGAGGGCCACGAAGAATCCAGCACGAGTTTTAAGGATACAAAGTAATAACATTTATTTACAATAACATATATATATATATATATATATATATATAACAGCAGCAACAACTTCCCTTGCTGCACACTCCTTCCTGCTGGTTCCTAAACTGGCCAGCTTTATTTATACTAGGAGTTTACTAATGGTTTCTCCGCCCCCCCTCATTGGGGAAGCTCATACTCCCACAGGATTGTGGGATTGTCATTAGTCCCCAGCCAATGGTAAGTAGGCAGGTTATAACATCCCTCCCCCCCCAAAGTCCAAGGAATCCACCGAAGACCCTGGCGAAGGAGGGCGTCGGACTCGTTTTGCTGCAGGCCGGACACCATTTGCACGCGGCGCTGGATCAGGCGGCGTGTAACGAGATGGAGACCGGCGCTTCCATGATGAATGGCGCAACGGTTGTACATCCACGGCCCGTGGACCCGAGGATTCCCCCTCTGATGCATCCTGTGTCTCCATCTCGGAGTCAGAGTCTGCTGCCTCCGTCATGTCAGCATCTCTATCTCCATTCGGTTCTGTAACGACCTGCGCAGGCTTCGAGTGAGGTACCAGTGGAAGATTGTGAGGACTACCTTCCCTTGTCTCTGGTCTCTGCAGCTGTAGAAATGAGCTCCGGGGGCGGGGAATCTTTTGAGGGAATAGTCTTCTGGACCGAACGTGGTCTACAGGTTTGCGCTGGAGACGGCCCTGGGCTTGCACCTGGTAAGATATAGGGCCCGTTTGGCAAAATATTACACCAGGAACCCACTGGGCACCACCAGCAAAATTCCGAACGAACACTGGGTCACCGGGCGCAAACTGCCGAATCGGCCGATGCCGAGAAAATCCCTGTCCCTGCCGTTCTTGTGTGCGACATACTTTTGCACCAATGTCCTGGAAAACCATACTAAGGCGGGTTCGAAGTCTCCAGCCCATTAGGAGTTCTGCGGGAGCTACCCCAGTCACCGCATGGGGGGTGGTCCTATACGTAAACAAAAAGCGAGCCAGTCTCGTGTCCATTGATCCGGAAGACTGCTTCTTTAGGCCTCTTTTGAATGTCTGCACTGCGCGCTCTGCCAACCCATTTGAAGCCGGGTGGTAAGGGGCAGTGCGGATATGGCATATGCCGTTCATCTTCCTGAACCTCGCAAACTCCTCACTCGTGAATGGAGTGCCGTTATCCGTGACCAGCACCTCGGGGAGGCCATGCGTACTAAACGACAAACGCATCTTTTCAATTGTTGCACAGGACGTTGTCCCCTGCATCTTATGCACCTCTAGCCATTTAGACTGGGCGTCAATTAATAGAAGGAACATGGATCCTTGAGAAGGGCCTGCAAAATCTGCATGCAAGCGTGCCCAAGGCCGCCCTGGCCATTCCCGGTGATGTAGGGGCGTGGCCGGCGGAAGTTTCTGATGCTCCTGGCAAATGGAGCAGTTTTGGGCCACCATCTCAATGTCGGTGTCGAGGCCTGGCCACCAGACATAACTCCGAGCCAACATTTTCATTTTGGTCACACCTGGATGCCCATTGTGCAAGTCTGAGAGTATCAGTTCCTGGCCTTTTTCCGGGACAATCACACGCGTCCCCCACAAGAGGATGCCGTCTTCCACGCTGAATTCTGACAGCTTGGAGGAAAATGCCCGCAACTCGCCTGGGAGCTGTCTATGCTGCCCACCATACAGGACTATGTGCCGAACCTTTGACAGGACTGGCTCCGTCTGGGTCCACTCACGGATCTGTGATGCCGTGACAGGCAAGGTATCCATAAAATTTAGGGTTGCAACCATCTCACCGGTCGTGGGGGTCGACATGAGGCCGGTCGATAAAGGCAATCGGCTCAGTGCGTCGGCATTTGCTATCTGCGTTCCTGGTTTGTGCTCCAGAGAATACTCGTATGCAGCAAGCAACAAAGCCCAGCGCTGGATCCGTGCGGAAGGAATGGGCAGTATTGGCTTATCCTCTCTGAAAAGTCCCAGCAGAGGCTTATGATCAGTCACGATAGTGAAATGGTGGCCATACACGTACTGGTGGAAGCGTTTCACCGCAAAAACCACTGCCAGGCCCTCCTTCTCGATCTGCGCGTACTTTTTCTCCGCTGCAGTCAATGTGCAGGAGGCGAAAGCTATCGGTCGCTCGGCCCCGTTCTCCATCTTGTGGGACAGGACGGCCCCAATACCATACGGGGATGCATCACATGTGACGAGCAAAGGCTTTCCAGGATCATAGTGGGTTAGTAACCCAGATGACGACAATTGTTGCTTTACCCGCCGGAAAGCGGTTTCTTGTGGCTTACCCCAAACCCAGGTGTGATTTTTCTTTAGCAGAAGGTGCAACGGGGCCAGCGTAGTTGCCAGATTGGGGAGGAACTTCCCGTAATAGTTTACGAGACCGAGAAAAGAACGAAGATGCGAAGTGTCAGTCGGGGCGGGGGCCTGTTGAATTGCGCGCACCTTCTCTGCGACGGGGTGCAAACCTTCGCGGTCCACCCGATAACCTAGGTAGACTACTTCCTTTGCCTGAAATACGCACTTTGTGCAGTGTAAACGGACTCCAGCCTCCGAAAAGCGTCTAAGGACAGCCTCCAGATTTTCCAAATGTTCCTGCTCTGACGTCCCTGTAATCAAAACGTCATCTAAGTAGACAGCAACACGTGGTAAACCTCTCAAAATGCCCTCCATAACACGTTGAAAAATTGCGCAGGCAGAGGATACTCCAAAGGGCAACCATGTATATTCATACAGGCCCCGGTGTGTATTAATCGTTACATATGGTCGGGAGGCAGGGTCCAGCTTCAACTGCAGGTAGGCGTGACTCATATCTAATTTTGTGAACGAGAGTCCACCTGCAAGCTTTGCATAGAGATCCTCTATGCGAGGCATTTTATATCGGTCGAGTCGGGAAGCCGTATTCATTGTAAGTTTATAGTCGCCACACAAGCGAACTGTGGCATCTGGCTTCATTACAGGTACAATTGGTGCTGCCCAGTCAGCAAAACGGATGGGCCTGATAATACCCAAACTCTCCAAACGAGTGAGCTCCCCTTCTACCTTCTCGAGCAAGGCGTAAGGCACCGGGCGCGCCCGGAAATAGCGCGGTGTGGCTCCTGCTTCGACTTGGATACGGGCTACGGCTCCTTTTACTTACCCCAAACCGGGCTGGAATACATCTGGGTATCGTCCTAGCACCTCAGTCAACCCTTCAGAAACTGTTTGGAGGATGTGCTGCCATTGCAACCGCAAATGACGCAACCAGTCCCAACCCAACAGGCTGGGCCCATGGCCGCGCACCACGATAAGTGGGAAACGCCCCTCCTGGCATCCATAAACAACAGGGGTCATTGTAGTTCCTGCAATGTCCAGTGGTTCCCCCGTGTAGGTGGCCAACCTGGCCTGTGAGTCGGTTAATGTAAGGGTCTGTATACCCTGCTTGATGCGGTCGAATGTCCTCTGGGCGATCACGGAGACCGCTGCGCCAGTGTCCAACTCCATCTCAAGCGGGTGGCCATTGACCCGTGCTATCACCTTAATGGGAGCCACACGGGGAGCTGCCACACAATGCAACTGCAGGCAGTCGTCCTCCGTCTCCACGTCCTCAGGAGTAGTCGCCGCAGGTTCATCCACATAGAAGGTACAGCCCCTGGGCTGGTTCCAGTTAGGGCCCCTGGGCTGGTCCCAGTTTCGGTCGGAACGACGGCGCCTCTGGCGCCCCCAGGACCGCCGTCCGCGACGGGTTCTGCGCCTACAAGTCTGACACGGACATGACTCCTCATCCATTGGTTCTGGAGAAGGCTCCCTTCGGGGAGGAATGTCCGACGGCCACTGGCGTCGGTCCGGACGTTGCCTCGCCCAAGGTACCACAGGAGTGCGGGGGGACGTTTTCGGACGGAAGGGGTTGCGCCCCAAGGCATGCACTTCCATTCCCTGTAGCTCCTGCACTCCCCGTTCTGCGCTCTCTCGGGACAATACTATTTGAATGGCCTGTTGAAAAGTCAATGTTGGCTCAGCTAACAACTTTCTCTGGGTGGCCGCATTGTTAATACCGCAAACCAAACGGTCGGGTAACATTTCTGACAAGGTCTCACCATAGTCACAGTACTCCGCAATCCTGCGTAGCCTGGATAGAAAATTGGCAAGGCCTTCTCCAGGGGTCCTCTCAGCGGTATTAAACTGGTAACGCTGGACTATCGTGGACAGGGTTGGGTTAAAATGTTGCCCCACTACATCAAACGTTTTGGTGTCCGGCGCAGCTGGGTACGTAAGGCTCCTAATCACCCCAAACGTATGCGGGCCGCAGGCTGTGAGCAATATGACCACCTGGCGCTCGTTTTCGGTAATATTGTTTGCCCGTAAATAGTAACGCATCCGTTGTGTGTACTGGTTCCAGCTTTCCAGCGCAGCATCAAAAACATCGAAACGTCCGTACAGAGGCATGGTATAATAGAAAACAACTTCCAACCTGTATCCAACAAAAATCCAGGGAGGTGGCTTCAGCAGTGTAGACAGCTATTCACTTTAATCTTCGTCACCAGTTTTGTGAGGGCCACGAAGAATCCAGCACGAGTTTTAAGGATACAAAGTAATAACATTTATTTACAATAACATATATATATATTATATATATATATATATATATATATATAACAGCAGCAACAACTTCCCTTGCTGCACACTCCTTCCTGCTGGTTCCTAAACTGGCCAGCTTTATTTATACTTGGAGTTTACTAATGGTTTCTCCGCCCCTCTCATTGGGGAAGCTCATACTCCCACAGGATTGTGGGATTGTCATTAGTCCCCAGCCAATGGTAAGTAGGCAGGTTATAACACTGCACATCTTTGGACTGTGGGAGGAAACCGGAGCACCTGGAGGAAACATGCAGACTCCACACAGTGACCCAAGCTGGGAATCGAACCTGGGACCCTGGAGCTGTGAAGCAACTGTGCTATCTACTGGGCTATCGTGCTGCCCAAAGCTCACTTTGATATCACCAAAGGAAGAGCCAAGCACCACCTCTCAGATGGAATGCAGCTGCTTGTGTGGTGGAATTGTATTGAATTTACATTACAGCACCGACACTGAAACCAGACCCTACCTCAAATAGCAGCACGTATATAACAGGAGGATGTATCAGTTTTCACTAAGTTGCAGCGATGTCATTGTTCAGTCAAAATCTGTCAGATGAATCCCTCAATGGTATTTAGCCTTCTTCTATACGACCTCCAAATTCCCCTGTTTGGGGAACGGTAGGTTGAAGTGGTTACAAGCTCCAAAACCACCTCAGCCTTGAGGCTAGTAGTCCGAAGGTAATGGGAAAGAATATTGACGGTGAAATTATTTTAGAGCCAGTTCAATGCTGCATTGAGGAGATCTTCGATTATTCTGGATGGATAGGCTCAGATGGGCCAAATAGTCTTTCCTATCTGCAGCTGCATTGTTACTTTTTGAAGCCAGGTCGTGTCTCCCTGGTTAGGCCACTGAACACATTTAATAAGCTATTATGTGAATAATTGCCCTTCGCTTTGCAAAATTTAGTATTTGTGAACATTACAATCTAGGCCATCACAATAGCAGTTAAGCACTAATTCCCCATTGTACACAGCAAAGGCATATGTTGATTAGAGCTTTCCTTTTAATATTCAAACTCTGATTCACACTCACTTGCACTGCATTCCTGTGCCACCTCTGCTAATGTGTCATTGCCAATGTTTAATGCCAAGGAGAAATAGCTGCTCAAGATGAGTTAAGTGCAAGAGCCATCTGTTCACATATTATATGATAACCTGACAAATGTGAAAATGAACAAAATTAAATATGGCATGCTTCATTGTGAATCTGACTCTCGCAAAAGCCCTATTCTGCCACATTTCAAGCTTTGGAAAAGATTTGATGCTGAGTGCGACCACTGCATAATTAAACCTGTGGAAACAGAATATGCTTCAAAGAAAATGCATTTGCAGTCATACAGTCACATTGAGTTGCATTAGTAGCACAGGTAACATCAACTAATCCACGGTAAATGTAAATGCCATTAGCTGCTCCGTTTTACAGTATGTTATTGACATATCGAGTATAACTGACAAAACCTCAGTTTATTTTTGTTCAACCGTGTGCAGTAAAACTCCAGTTGTAAAGAATATGGAATTAACCTGACAACATTTGAGGAGCTAAACCTACATCGTCATACAGTTAATCATGGCTCCAAAGTCTAGTTTTCCACTGCTGATTTCACAAACTGCACTTAGGGAAAGTTTCTAGGCTCCTCCAAAGCATCATCAACCGGAAAACAGTCAGCAAATTGCAGAGAAAGTGTTTGCTTCGGGCGCAGGTCCACTATCAGTAATATATGGAGATTGATGTCCAAAGAAGAGAAAATGTGCTTGCCTCAAGGGATGGACCTTGAGCATTTGGATTCAGGTGCTGAAGGAAGCTCCATGCTAAACCAATACAGTGTGCTAACTCCCACCTCAAAGCAAAAATAGATATTAACTTGGAGGGCAACAGAGGTTGGATTTTGTGGTCAGCAGTGTGGTGATATGCCTGTAAACAATATTGTAGATAGTTGGTGGCATGACTCCAACCAGCAGGTGGTGGTACAGGTCCACCATGTGGTTTTGAGGTCATGGTCATGTGACAAAGCACTCAAATATAAGCCAGGGCTGATCCGTGACCACAGATGGTTATAAAACGTACATGAGAATAGTCGGGCACAGGGGTAGTTCCAGGGGAGTATAAAGAAACTCCATGGCAACTTGCTGTGTATCAGATCGTTCCCTTACCACGTGTGTCGTAATAAAGATCCTGGTTTAAGGGGAGCTGATTTCAATCCGGGCATACAGGGACAGGACAGACAGGGCAGAGACGGACCGACTGATTAAGGAAATTCTACGGACGGACAGGAGTTACGCGGAATCCCTGAGGCCAGAGTTACTCAGGAAACGACAGAGGCTGCAGGTCGAATTTGGGGTGCTGACTACAGGCAAGGCTGTAGAGCAGCTTAGAAAGATAAAAGGCACGATTTATGAGCATGGGGAGAAGGCCAGTAGAATGCTTGCGCAACAACTAAGGAATAAGGAAGCGGCTAGGGAAATAGGGAGGGTAGTGGATGGGGAGGGTAATCTAGTGGGTGACCCGGCAGGGCTGAACAAGGTCTTTAGGGACTTTCATAGGAAGCTGTACACCTCAGAACCCCCCCGGGGGACCGGGGGGGATGAGGCGATTCCTGGACGGACTGACCTTCCCAAGAGTGGGGAGGGGGTTGGTGGACAGACTGGGGGCCCTGGTCAGGATCGAAGAGGTATTGTGGGGCCTGAAGGTCATGCAGTCGGGTAAAACCCCGGGGCCGGACGGGTATCCGGTGGAGTTTTACAAAATATTTGCTGGGATAGTGGGGCCGGTGCTGGTCAGGGTCTTTAACGAGGCAAGAGACAGAGGGAGTTTACCCCCGACGATGTCGCAGGCCACCATCTTGCTTATTCTGAAACGGGATAAGGACCCGGAGGCTTGTGGGTCATACAGGCCGATCTCTTTGATCAACGTAGACGCCAAGTTACTGGCCAAGATCTTGGCGACCAGAATTGAGGACTGTGTCCCGGATGTAATTGGGGAGGACCAAACCGGGTTTGTAAAGGGGAGGCAGCTGGTGGCCAACCGAAGAAGGCTGCCCAACGTGATTATGATGCCCCCGGAGAGTAGGGAGGTAGAGATAGTGGTAGCCATGGATGCTGAAAAGGCTTTTGACCGGGTCGAGTGGGATTATCTGTGGGAGGTACTAGGACGGTTCGGGTTCGGGGGGGGGGTTCATCGACTAGGTTAGGCTATTGTATCGGGCCCCGGAGGCAAGTGTTAGGACGAACAGGATGACATCGGACTACTTTAGACTGCACCGTGGGACAATACAGGGCTGCCCTCTCTCCCCACTGCTGTTTGCGCTGGCCATAGAGCTGCTGGCAATTGCACTGAGAGCTTCTAGGGGCTGGAAAGGGCTGGTCCGGGGGGAGTGGAACATAGAGTCTCGTTATACGCAGATGATCTGCTGTTATACGTATCGGACCCAATGGTGGGGATGGACGGTATTATGGCAACCCTGAGGGAATTTGGCCGGTTCTCCGGATGCAAACTGAACATGGCTAAGAGCAAGTTGTTTGTAATACAGGCGAGGGGGCAGGAGAGGAGGCTGAAGGGGTTGCCGTTCAGGCTAGAGGGGGAGAGTTTCCGATATTTGGGGATTCAGGTGGCACGGAACTGGGGCAAGTTGCATAAGCTCAACCTGTCCCGACTGGTGGAACGAGTGAGGGAGGAGGTCCGGAGGTGGGATACGCTCCCGCTGTCATTGGCGGGGAGGGTGCAGACTGTTAAGATGACGATTCTCCCGCGGTTCTTGTTTGTTTTTCAGTGACTCCCCATCTTTATCCCGCAGTCCTTCTTTTAAGAGGCTGAATAAAATTATTCTGGGATTTGTATGGGTGGGGAAGTCCCCGTGGGTGAAGAGGGTGATGCTTGAAAGGAACAGAGGAGAAGGGTAGCTGGTGTTGCCGAACCTCAGCAACTATTACTGGGCGGCCAACATCGCGATGATAAGGAAATGGATGGTGGGTGCGGGGTCGGTTTGGGAGCGGATGGAGGCTGCATCGTGCAGGGGCACTAGCTTAGCAGCCCTGGTCACGGCGCCTCTGCTGCTTCCGCCGGCACGGTACTCCACCAGCCCGATAGTGGTGGCGGCTCTTCGGATCTGGGGCCAGTGGAGGAGGCACGTAGGGGAGGTAAGAGCATCGGTGTGGACCCCAATCTGCAGCAACCAACGATTTGCCCCGGGGAACATGGACGGGGGGTATCGACTGTGGAGGAGGGTGGAGATTGTGAGGATGGGGGATCTGTTCCTGGAAGGAAGCTTTCCGAGCATGAGGGTGCTGGAGAAGTTTGGGCTGGCGATGGGGAACAAATTTAGATACTTGCAGGTGCGGGATTTTGTACGCAGACTGGTGCATGTCATAATATCCACGCATGTATATAATGAAGTGCAGACAGGCAGTGATTGACACACAGGATGACCAGTGAGCACACAGCACAGTGCAGCCAATCACCAGATAGGACACCACCACTATAAAGCCAGAGGGCACTAGGTTTCCCGCTCTCTCGGGACCCAGCCACTGAGACAGTCAGAGTCCACGAGCTCGCACAGTGCAAACGCCATGCGGTAGCTAGTAAGTCTGGTCAGGCTAGTACAAGGTCTCCAATCAATTCAGTATAGTGTCGACCCACAGTTAAATATGTATGTTAGTTCTATCGTTCAATAAAACCGTGTTGGATCTTCTACAGTGTTAGAGGTCTGTTTCTCGCATTGCTGCATCAAGTGCAGTCCACACCGAACCGACCTGCCTAACACATCATGGTACTCCGGAGTGATACTGAAAATTGACAGACCTACCTCGAGTGAATCAGCATTGACCAACAAGCAGCCATCCGGAAAACATCCAGCCTCCTCCGCAGCTCCGCATCTCCGGCAACCTCGGTGCAAATTGGAAGCTCTTCAAGCAAAAGTTCCTCTGGTACATTGAGGCCACCGACCTCGAAGCAGCATCGGATGCCAGGAAGATCGTGCTATTTCTCTCCACTGCGGGGGACCACGCCATCCACATCTACAACTCCCTCATGTTCACTGACGGCGAAGACAAAACGAAATTCAAAACAGTCCTGCTGAAGTTTGACAGCCACTGCGACACTGAGGTGAATGAGAGCTTTGAACGGTACGTTTTCCAGCAGAGGCTTCAGGGTAAGGATGAACCTTTTCAATCCTTTCTGACCCATCTCCGCATCCTCGCGCAGTCATGTAACTATGACTCGACGGCTGATTCCATGATCTGGGATCAGATCCTTTTTGGGGTCCACTCCGACTCCCTTCGGCAGCAGTTCCTGAAAGTCAAACAGTTGACCCTCTCTGTCGCTATCGAGACGTGCGTTGTCCATGAGCGTGCTAGGAATCGTTACTCCGACATCAGGGCGGCAGAAAATGCGAAGCTGGCCTCCCACGAGGCGGAATGGGTGCAGGCCATTGCACAAATGCAGGGCCTGAGCATCGAGGAGAGTGGCCGTTTCGCGCACTCTTCCCGGGTCCCTGCGCATGCGCGCCACGACCGAGTAGACGACGAGCCCAACAACCCGACTGCGCAGGTGCGTACGTCGACCGACCGCACTGCTGCGCATGCGCGATGGCGCACGGAACGCGCTGATGTCGGCGTCATGACGTGTCCGAATTGTGGCTCCGCCCATTTAAAGCAGCAATGTCCGGCAAAAGGACGCCGGTGTCTACAGTGTGGCAAGCTTGGCCACTACGCAGCCCTTTGCAGATCTGCTCCACCGCTCAGCAGCCAGTGATCCCAGCTGCGGCGCAGAAGTGTCCGCTCAATACAACAAGGCATGCCAGATTCCGATCCCGACAGCCCAACATACCCTGATGCTGAGTGCCTCAAGTCCCCATACCGGCATCATAAATACACATACGCTGCCTTCCACCACACCTATGCAACGCCTCTTGATCCTCAGTGTGGATCCCGACGACGAGTGGTCTGCTGTCCTCACAGTGAACAAGGCCAGCATCCGGTTCAAACTGGACACCGGCGAATCGGCGAACTCATCTCGAAATCCGACCTCGACACCATCCGCCCCAAACCAAGCATTCTTCCACAGGCCTGCCAGCTCCTTGACTACAATGGCAACACCATAGCTGCCAGTGGCTCGTGTCAACTAGGGGTATCCAATAAGGCGATCAAGGTGACGCTGCGGTTTGAAATCGTCGGGCCTGACAGAGCATCTCTGCTCGGTGCTCGTGCCTGCAAGCTGCTGAACCTGGTTCAACGCATCCACACCATGTCATCATCACCGGCGACGGCCTCGCCCGAAGGAAACTTGCAAGCCAACATAGATGACATCATCATGAAGTTCCATACCGTATTCGACGGAATGGGCATGCTCCCATACCGATACAAAATCCTGCTCAAGCCGAACGCCACCCCTGTAATTCATGCACCTCGACGGTTGCCGGCACCCCGCAAGGATCGTCTGAAGAAGCAATTACAGGACCTCCAAGACCAGGGCATCATATTAAAGGTTACAGAGCTCACAGACTGGGTCAGCTCCATGGTCTGCGTCAAGAAGCCGTCAGGGGAGCTTCGCATTTGCATTGACCCTAAGGATCTAAACCGCAACATCATGAGGGAGCGTTACCCAATACCAAAACGAGAAGAGTTGACCAGTGAGATGGCTCATGCCAAATTCTTTACTGAGCTCGACACCTCCAAGGGTTTTTGGCGTCCAGTCGCAAGTTGTGGACGTTCAACACCCCGTTTGGTCGTTACTGCTACAACCGGATGCCTTTTGGCATCATATCTGTCTCCGAAGTATTTCATCGCATCATGGAGCAGATAATGGAGGGCATCGAGGGGGTGCGAGTGTACGTTGACGATGTCATTATCTGGTCCACAACGCCCCAGGAACACATCGCTCGCCTCAAAAAGGTATTCCAAAGAATCCATGAACATGGTCTTCAGCTCAACAAGGCCAAGTGCTCATTTGGTCAATCGGAGATCAAATTCCTCGGTGACCACATCTCGCAGCAGGGCGTACGGCCAGACGCCGACAAGGTCTCGGCGATCAACACCATGAAGACCCCGGAGGACAAAAAGGCGGTCCTCTGCTTTCTCGGAATGGTCAACTTCCTCGGGAAATTAATTCCCAATATGGCATCCCACACCATGGCCCTCCACCACCTCGTCAAAAAGTCGATGGAATTCCAGTGGCTGCCCATGCATGAAGAGGAATGGCGCTAGCTGAAAGCAAAACTCACGACAGCCCCGGTCCTAGCATTCTTCGACCCAACCAAGGAAACCAAGATATCAACTGATGCAAGCCAGGGCGGCAGTGGGGCGGTGCTCCTTCAGCGAGATGACTCCTCGTCCTGGGCTCCAGTGGTGTATGCCTCCAGGGCCATGATGCCCACTGAGCAATGGTACGCCCAGATTGAGAAGGAGTGTCTGGGCCTCCTAACAGGGATAGTCAAGTTCCACGACTTTGTTTATGGCCTGCCGAAATTCACAGTAGAGACGGACCACAGGCCTCTAGTCCACATAATCCAGAAGGATTTAAACAACATGACACCTCGGTTACAGCGTATTCTTCTAAAGCGACGCCGCTACGACTTCGAACTGGTCTACACGCCAGGTAAAGAGCTGATCGTTGCAGATGCCCTGTCCAGGTTCATTACCACACCGCATGAACAAAGTGACTTCATCTGCCACATAGAAGCCCAAGTGCAGTTGTGTGCCTCGAACCTTCCGGCCTCCAACGAACGGGTGGTCCAAATTCGTGAGGAGACAGCCAAGGATCCTCTGCTGCAGCGCGTGATGCAGCACCTCAGCAATGGCTGGCAGAAGGGACAATGTCCCCAGTTCTATTACGTAAAAGATGGCCTGACGGTGGGGGGGGGGAATCCTTCTGAAACTCGACAGAATCGTAATTCCTCACAGTATGTGTGCTATGGTGCTGGGCCAACTCCATGGGGGTCACCTTGGGGTCGAGAAATGCTGACGCAGAGCAGGGGAGGCAGTCTATTGGCCGGGCATCAGCCTGGACATTGCCGACACAGTCCTCAATTGCCCTACCTGTCAGATGTTTCAGCCAGCTCAACCCAAAGAAACGTTGCAGCAGCACGAGATTGTGACCTCTCCGTGGTCCAAAGTCGGTGTAGACCTTTTCCACGCCATACTCCTGGTCGACTACTTCTCCAGTTACCCAGAAGTAGTGAAACTGTCCAACCACACGTCGAAGGCGGTAATCAAAGCCTGCAAAGTAATGTTCGCCAGGCATGGGATACCACTCACAGTAATGAGCGACAACAGTCCTTGCTTTTACAACCAGGAATGGTCTGATTTCGCAGTCCTACAACTTCCGGCACGTTACCTCCAGTCCCCACTACCCGCAGTCAAACGGGAAGGCCGAGAAAGGGGTCCACATTGTAAAGCGGCTGCTGTGCAAAGCTGCAGATTCAGACTCCGATTTTACCCTGGCGATGCTGGCATACAGGGCGACCCCACTGTCCACTGGATTGTCTCCAGCCCAGATGCGCATGAATCGCACTCTGAGGACCACAGTTCCAGCCATCCACGTTCCCGACCTTGATCACCTCACGGTCCTACAGAAAATGCAGCAGTCACGGGCCCAACAGAAAGCCACCTACGATGCCCATGCCACGGATCTGCCTGAGCTGGCCCCAACTGATCATGTTCGCGTACAGTTGCCTAAGGGCGGCTGGTCAGCCACAGCTGTTGTGCTCCAACAAGTGGCCCCAAGATCATTCGGTGTCCGCATGGCTGATGGCTCCCTGCTACGGCGCAACAGACGGGCACTGCTAAGAGTTCCACGCCCGCTACCTGACCGGCGTGCCCCGCCGCCTACGACGGCGTACACATGTTCTGGTCGTGCCCTAAACTCAGGGGGTACTGGCAGGGATTCGCAGATGTCATGTCCCGGGTATTGAAAACTGGGGTGGTAATGAGCCCTGAGGTGGCAATCTTTGGGGTTTCGGAGGACCCAGGAGTCCAGGAAGGGAGAGAGGCCGAAGTTCTGTCCTTTGCTTCCCTGGTAGCCTGGCGACGAATACTGTTAGCATGGAGGGAAGCAAAGCCCCCAAGGGCTGAGGTATGACTATCGGACATGGCGAGCTTTCTTGGCCTAGAGAAAGTCCAGTTCGCCTTGAGAGGTTCGCTATTAGGGTTCACCCGAAGGTGGCAGCCATTTATTGACTTGTTCGCAGAGGAGTAAGCGTCAGCCGGAGGGGGGGGGGGGGGGGGAGGGGGGAGGGGGGGGGGGGGGCCTAGGGTAGAGGGGGGTGCTAGGGTAGAGTAGAGTAGGGGGATATTGAGGCATCCTTGCGTGAACAGAGCCGTGGTTTGCACTATGTTTAATTTGTGTCTTGACTTCTTTTTTTTGTACTGTACAATGTCACTTTTTCTTTATGCCTAAAAGACCTCAATAAAATTGTTTGTTAAAAAAAAAATTAAGATCCTGGTTTGGACAAGTCACAAGCAGTTCTCTGGATTCCTTGCTAGACATCGAACACTGAACACAATAAGCAGTAAAAAAAATGGTGTTCGCCGCCCATTACACTTATAGCTGCCTGCAACGTATTACAATCCTAGCCTTCTTTGGGACTATTCCAGACCATGAGTATCTCCCAATTAGCCCCCCAGTCTCAGGCAGATAGAGTCAGAATCCAAAGCCACTTAGCTGGGTCTGCAGTGTGGGGGTAGAATCGCCATCCCAAGAGTTGGCACCTAACCCCCATTGCCATTTAACACTCACTTGAGTGTTGCTTGGCAGTGGGTGGGACTTCCTTCGTTAGGAAGGAATTTCTGCTTGTGAGAGCTGTCAGCCAGTCAGATTGATCAACAGCTCTTCAACCAGCCAGTCCCAGCGCTGCAGTGTAAATGTTACTTTCCCACCCTTACCGCACCCACTCCCGCCAGCCTAAAATGTGAGGCTGGGCAGGATAATGGTTGACAGCTTCATATTCCTAGGTGTACACACCACCAACAATCCGTCCTGGTCCACCCACGTCGACGCTACCACCAAGAAAGCACAACAGAGCCTACATTTCCTCAGGAAACTAAGGAAATTCGGCATGGCCACTTGACTCCTCCCAATTTTTACAGATGCGCCATGGAAAGCATCCTATCTGGCTGCATCACAGCCTGGCATGGCAACTGCTTGGCCCAAGACCGTACAAAACTACAGAGAGTCATGAACAGTCACAGTCCATCACACAAACCTGCCTCCTATCCATTGACTCTGTCTACCCCTCCCGCTGCCTGGGGAAAGCGGGCAGTATAATCAAAGCCCCTCCCACCTGGGTTATTCTCTCTTCCAACCTTTTCCATCGGGCAGAAGATACAAAAGTCTGAGAACATGCACTAACAGATTCAAAAACAGCTTCTTCCCCGCTGTTACCAGACTCCTGCCCTCTTATGGACTGAACTAATCTCTCTATGCATCTTCTCTCATCTAGTTGGCTTGCCCGATGTCTGTGTCTATGTATTTACATTGTGTATTTATCGTATGTCCTATGCTTTTTCATGCATGGAACAATTGGCCTGGAATGTACGCAGAACAATACTTTGCACTGTACCTCGGTACATGTGACAATAAATCTAAATCTAATAAGGCCCTTAAGCGGCCATTAAATGATGGCCACTTAAGGGCCCTAATAAGTGAATTGGTGGGTTTCCTGCCTGCCACCCTGCCCACCCAAATGCAAAATTTGCATCTGGGTTTGGGTAGGGGGGGATTTCCGTCCATTCAATTTTGTGCTCCCCTCTCTCCCCCAACTCCCCTCGCCTCAGAACCCGCCTTACGTGGAGCATAAAATTCTACCTCTGGTCATCAACTGGGGCTGGTTTAGCACAGTGGGCTAAACAGCCTGCTTGTAATGCAGAACAATGCCAGCAGCATGGGTTCAATTCCCATACCGGCCTCCTCGAACAGGCGCCGGAATGTGGCGACTAGGGGCTTTTCACAGTAACTTCATTGAAGCCTACTTGTGACAATAAGCGATTATTATTATCAGGGGCTGGTTTAGCACAGGGCTAAAGAGCTGGCTTTTAAAAGCAGACCAAGGCAGGCCAGCAGCACGGTTCAATTCCCGTACCAGCCTCCCTGAACAGGCGCCGGAATGTGGCGACTAGGGGCTTTTCACAGTAACTTCATTTAAAGCCTACTTGTGACAATAAGCGATTTTCATTTCATTTTTCATTTCTAATTTATTTTTTATTAACTAATTATTTATTTTATCTTTTAAAAACTTTATCCAGATTCCCACATTTACCCTGGTATCATACAGTAGAAATTCCTTCCCAGGAGGGAATATAGAGTTGGGTTCTTTGAGTGATTGACACAGAAATATTTATGATTCAATATAAAGTTTAAAATGTATAAAAGATTATTAAAAGAAGCCAACATGCAGTTCAATGTTTAGGTGGAAGCATAAATTGCAACACTTGATAGATGTAAAATAAAAGAAAACAACTAGTTCTTATTCCTATCAGAAAATCCAAATTTAAGCTTTAATTGTTACAGAGATAAGGATACCCATTAAATATTAACGTAAGGTTATCTTGCTCAGCCTGATCTCATTCAAGGTGGTCCACAGGGCTCATATGTGGTCTGTGTCTATGTATGTGTCTATGTGGACTGTGGTCCGGTTTTTGAGGAGGTGGAGGACAGGTGTGGGAGGTGCAGGGGAGGTCCGGCGAATCATGTACATATGTTTTGGGCTTGTCCGAAGCTGAGGGGATTTTGGCAGGGATTCTCAGAAGTCATGTCAGATGTTCTGGAAGGGAGGGTGACTCCGAGTCCAGAGGTTGCAATATTTGGAGTGTCGGAAGATCCGGGAGTCCAGGGGGGGAGAGAGGCCGACGTTTTGGCCTTTGCCTCCCTGGTGGCCCGGAGACGGATTTTGCTGGGCTGGAGGGACTTGGAGCCTCCAAAGTCGGGGTGTGGGTCAGTGACATGGCAGAGTTTCTCAGGCTAGAGAAGATTAAGTTCACTTTAAGGGGTTCATTACAGGGGTTTGCTCGGAGGTGGCAGCCGTTCATCGACTTCTTTAAGGAAAACTGACCGTCAGCAGAGGGGGCGGGGGGGGAAGGGGAGGCATGGAAGGGCAGGGAATCTAATATAGTGGTAGCTAGGAGTTAGGGCGGGGGGGAAGTTGGGTATGTTACTGTGGGGTTTTTGCGTGTGTTGGACCGCTCTGTTGTTTAGAATATTAAAATGTTAAAATTATAAATGCCTCAATAAAATATTTTCTAAAAAAAAAAGTAAGGTTATCTTAATCCCCAAATGAGACTTGTTCAGTTCATGAAACAAATCTAATTCTATCTGAATTGTCTTCAGATACTTATGGTAAATCTGGAGGATGCACAATTTGTTCCTTAAAAATAAATTTAATTGTAACGAGACCACTCTTTTTAATTTCTCATATTTGATTTTTTTTTAAAGGACCACCAGCAGTATTCCCCGTTCCTGAGGCGTAAGTGTTGATGCCGGGGCAGGATTCGGGGAGTTCTACGACAGCAAAACTGGCGCCACACCTGGACCAATTCAGCGATTGTTGAGGGGCTAGCACCAGTGCCACGTGGAACACAATCGATTCCAATGAGAAACAGTGCTGGAGTACCCGGATTCATGATTGATACTCAGGAGGCTGACAATCTGCAGCCGCATATATACACTTCACTCCCACACACATCATCCCAGCCAACAAGATAGCAGCAAGATGTTTGGCGCAAGATTCACAGACACCGAGCTGGAGACCCACCTGGATGTAGTGAAGAGAGGCGGTCTGGGAAGGAGGCTGCCAGCCTCCGCTGTTTGCCGTGCCTGGGATCAGGTGGCAGAGGCTGCCAGCGCCGTGAGCAACATCATCCAGACCGACCAACAGTGCTGGAAAAAACTGCACAGCCTCCTCAGGGCGGCCAGGGTGAGTAGGCAGCACTGTGCCCCTGGCACCAACCCCCAACTCACACACCCATAACCCACACCCGGAGCGCAGCCGAATGCCTACCCTTTACCACATGCCTGCACCCATACCCCCATACCGGCTAACATGGCCGGGTGCCATGGCCACTGAGGCCACCAGCTATCTGCCTCCTGGGCTGCATGCGCGGACTGTCTAACAATGTCGTCCCCCCGTCCCGTCCCGTCCCCACCCATAACCGCCGGGAGTGAGAGAAAACTGGAGGGGGACTGCCGGACCTGCGGCCCTTGACTGTGGCTGAGCAGAGGGCCCGAGATGTGTTCGGTGGCCCAGAGGAAAGGTAAATCGCCGGGATGGAGGTCGGCCGCGGGCGAGGGAGCGAGACACCGCTGAGTTGCGGTTCCCTGTGACATGTGTGTCAACTCACCCCCCCCCCCACCACCATCATCCCCACCATCCCAGGCCCCGCGCCCGCGGTCTAATCAGACATCTTGCCTTGTGTCTTGCAGGACCCGCTGGAGATGGGGTGGGTTCATCTGGTGTGCCCCGTCCCAGCCAGTGCCACAGCCTGAGCAGCTCCCCACCCCCCCTCATGTGCCAACAGCAATGAGGACAGCAGCACGCACAGGAGTCCTCGAGCAAGACCGAAAACACCCCAGAGCTCGAGTCCGAGGATGACACTGATTTCCCGTCACAGCTATCTCCAACACCCTGCACCATCCCAGAGACACACACTTCGTTTGGGTACGTTAGTGAAGACGCTCCTGGGACACCCTCTGGTGCGCACTACATAGCTGCTCCGGTATATCCGGTGGGGGTAGGAACTCCGGGGGGGGGGGAGAGTCAGAGGGCGGGCTGACCCCAGGGACTAGCTGCTATCCAAATGAGTTTCGGGATTCTGGAACAGATAGTCGACAGTCCCATCTATAGCAGTCACAGAGCCAGGGTCTACATGAGGGGTTGTCCGCGAGCATCCAACACCTGTAGGTGCAGTTGCAGGAGCAGGAAGTGGTGCCGACCATGCTTGCCACCCAGGCAAATATTGCACAGGTCGCGTCAGTGGTGGAGGAACTGGGGCGAGGATTTTGGCAATGGATCAGCATGTCCAAGGCCTGGGGCATTCTGTGCAGGTGCTGGCCGAGGCCCAGGACAGGGCTGCCGTCTCACAGATTGTATTTGTAATGATAGTGAGATGGTAGAAAGCTTAAATAATTATTTCACTTCAATATTTACCAGGGACATACACTGAATGATGAGATGAGTATAAGATCAGTGCATTTAAAGTAAAAAATAGGATGTAGTAAGTAAACTAATTCAACTTGGAGAGGATAAAACCCTTGGGCCGATGGATGGCATCCGTGTATTTTGAAAGAACCTAGGAAAAGAGAGCAGAGACATTACTACACATATTAAAGAATTTGTTGGAGAATGGTGTAGTGCCAGAGGACTGATGGAAAGCTGTACTTATGAAGGGGAATAGAACATGCTCAGGGAATTCAAACTAGTCACTTTAACATCAATAGCAGGACAAATAATGAAATCCCAACTAATAAAGAGAATAGAAGAACATTTAGAAATGAAAAATACAATAATGAGAACATAGATTTCAAAAGATGTAATTTTGCTTTACCAATCCTATGGTATATTTTGAGGAGGTGACAGAGAGAGTAGACAATGGTAATGCAGTATAGTTAATTTAGCCTGGAAAAGTGTAAGGTGATACACTTTGGATGCAGAAATTTGATAAGGAAGTATTCAATGAATGGCATGGTACTGGGAAGTTCCGAGGAACCATGGGACCTTAGCGTTTTTGTCCTTAGATCTCTGAAGGCTGGAGGGAGGGTTAATAGGATGGTGAAAAAGGCATATGGGACACTTGCCTTTATCAATCG
The DNA here is from genome assembly GCF_047496885.1 of Scyliorhinus torazame. Lineage (NCBI taxonomy): Eukaryota > Metazoa > Chordata > Chondrichthyes > Carcharhiniformes > Scyliorhinidae > Scyliorhinus > Scyliorhinus torazame. Next base: position 76,440,333 of record NC_092712.1, read on the forward strand.
AGGCATAGATTACAAAACCAGGGAGGTCATGTTGGAGTTGTATAGAACTTTGGTGAGGCCACAGCTGGAATACTGTGTGCAATTCTGGACGCCACATTATAGGAACGATGTGATTGCACTGGAGCGGGCGCAGAGGAGATTCACCAGGATTTTACCTGGGATGTTATGAAGAGAGGTTGGATATGCTTGGGTTGTTTTCACTGGAGCGGAGAAGACTGAGGGGCGACCTGATCGAGGTGTACAAGATTATGAGGGGCATGGACATGGTGGATAGGGAGCAGCTGTTCCCCTTAGTTGAAGGGTCAGCCACGAGGGGACACAAGGTCAAGGTGTGGGGCAGTAGGTTTAGGGGGATGTGAGGAGGGTGGTGACAGTCTGGAATGCACTGCCTGGGGGGGGTGATGGAGGGGTACTTTAAAAAGTACCTGGATGAGCACTTGGCATAACATTCAAGGCTATGAGTCAAGTGCTGGAAAATGGGATTAGGTAGGCAGGCAGGATTTTCATGTGTCGGTGCAGACTCAATGGGCCGAAGGGCCTCTGCTGTGCTGTAAATTCTGTGCATTTCAAAAGCCCTTTGAATAGGTCCCATAATAAACTAATGAATAAGATCTGAAAATGCTGAGTCGCGAGTCGAATGGCAGAATGGATTGCTAACGGGCTTCAGCACAGTGAGTGTGAATAGCGGATAGTTACTCAGGGTGGCCGAAGGTGGTGTTCCACAAGCAGACACTGGTGTTCACAATTTACATTAACCATTTGCACTTTAGAATAAAAAACACACTTTGCAGTTGACACCACATTGGGGAGTATCATCAGTATTCATGAGGATTGCAACAAATTCAGGAGGACATTAATAAACTTGCAGAACGAGCAAATAATTGGCAAATGAAGTTCAACAGGAATAAACGTGCGATAGTATATTTTTGGCGGGAAGAACGGGAAGGTTATTTATTATTTGGGTGGTGTGAGTCTAGGTGGGGTAAAGGAACAAAGGGACCAACCCGTACAAATGCATCAATCACTAAAGGTTGCACCATAGGTTTGCAAGGCCATAGAAAAGCAAACCAAGCACTCAGCGTTTTCTCTCTCTCTCATTGGTGACTGGGAATGGGTCAGAAGACTCACCATCATCCAGGACGAGCACAGGAACTGTTGAGCCATTGTGATGCATTTCTCCAAAATTTTCCATCACCTTCCAACAAATCGAAAAGGATTTAGATGCACTGGGTTGCAGAGAAAGTCTACAGGGTATGATACTAGAAATGCTCGGGTATACAGTTCAGGAAAGGATCAACAGGCTGGGCTTCTTTCATCATGAAGAAATCTGGCTCAGGGCACTCCTAATCGAGGTCTTTGATTATTATCAAAGGTTGGGGAAGGGGAGTGTTTCCCGCTGTGGAGGCCAGTGGAGAAAACACGCCAGATTTTTCATCCCTGGCGCAATTCATAGAATCATAGAATCCCCACAGTGCAGAAGGAGGCCATTCAGCCCATCGAGTCTGCACCGGCCCTCTGTAAGAGCACCCTACCTCGACCCACGTCCCTACCCTAATCCCGGAAACCCAGTAACCCCACCTAACCTTTTACACACTAAGGGGCAATGAGCATGGCCAATCCACCTAATCTGCACATATTTGGACTGTGGGAGGAAACCGGAGCACCCGGAGGAAAACCACGCAGACACGGCGAGAACGTGCAAACTCCATGCAGTCACCCAGAACCCGGGTCCCTAGCACTGAGAGGCAGCAGTACTATGTACTGTGCCACCCAATTAATTATGCATCTGGGGGTTTAGCACTGTCCTCCGTGATGGGGCAGGCTTGATGGCATGTGTCCCGTTGTCATATCGGCATGCCATATTTAAAGGAGGACTGGCATCACTGACCCATTATCGAGGAAATAAAATGGACCTCCGGGAACACTCTGAGGCTGGAAGATGGACTTCTTCAAAGATTCTCCTGATAGATGCTCCCTTCACCCACTGCTATGGTATTTTATGATCCAGCATCACTGGCAGCCTCCATCCGCAAACTCCAAAGGCAGCCCCATGCCTTCTTCAGGTAAGACCCGATTTATGCACACCCCATATTGGTCCACAGGTGTTCCGGACCAGTGCGTTTTTCCGCTGCGCCACGTAGAATGGGGTGTGGGGTGAAGATTCCAGTTGGGCCTTCATTTGCATCCTATGAGCAGGATGCAAGTTGGATTCAACCAGCGGGATTCTCGATCCGCCGCAGCGGGCAGCATTGGAACGTCTCACTGTAAACTTACACCAGCGTGAAATAAACTTTTAGGCCTCCCGCCAAATTTTCCTTCCCCCTGCTATTGATATCATCGGCAGGGGCATGGAAAAATTCAGCCCAGTGTTTCCACTTGTAAGGAACAGCAGCTCCAGAACCAGGCTATCAATATAAGACAGTCACAAAGAAATCCAATAGGGAATTCAGAAGAAACTTCTTTAGCCAAAGAGTGGTGAGATTGTGGATCTTTCTACCATTGAAGAGAATACTGTCGATACATTGAAGGGGAGACCAGACATGTATATGAGGGAGATGGGAATAGAGGATAGATTTAGATGAGGAAAGCCAGGAAGGAGCTTGTGTATAATCATATCCCATATAATCCTATACAATCTTACTGCTGAAAAAACAAATGCAAATATGGTTAGGAAATGGGTAGTGGGGGAGAGGTCGGTGTGGGAGCGGATGGAGGCAGCCTCTTGCAAGGATACGTGTTTAGGGGCATTGTTGACGGCGCCTTTGCCGTTCTCGCCGGCCAGGTACTCCACAAGCCCGGTGATGGTGGCGGCCCTGAGGGTGCGGGGACAGTGGCGGCAGCACCTGAGGCTGGAGGGGGCCTCGGTTTAGGCACCAATATGTGGGAACCACTGGTTTGTTCCAGGGGGTTGGATGGGGGGTTTTGGGGGTGGCAGCGGGCAGGGGCCGAGCAGTTCGGGGACCTAGTCATTGAGGGCAGCTTCCTGAGCTTGTAGGAGGAACTCCAACTGCCCGTCAGGATTGAGTTCCAGTACTTGCAGGTGAGGGACTTGGTCTTGAAGCAGGTACCGTCCTTTCCTCACCTGCCACCCCAGGGGCTACAGGAAAAGGTGGTGTCAAGAACAGGGGTAGGGGAGGGGAAGGTGTCAAAAATTTACAAGGAGTTGATGAATTGGGAAGGAGCCCCGATAGGGGTGGTGAAGCATAAGCGGGAAGAGGAGCTGGGTAGGGAGGCGGTGGCTGGGCTGTAGGAGGAGGCTTTGAGGAGGGTGAATGCATCCTCGTTGTGCGCTATCCAGTTCAAGGTGGTCCACAGGGCACATATGACTATGGCCAGGATGAGCAGGTTCTTTGAAGGGGTGGAGGATAGGCGTGGGCAGTGGGTCTGTCCGAAGCTTGGGGGATTCTGGCAGGAGTTCGCCAACGTTACGTTGGAGGTCCTGAAGGTGAAGATGGTCCCTAGTCCAGAAGTGGCGATCTGTGGATTGTCAGAAGATCCGCTTGTCCAGCAGGGGGGGGGGGGGTTGGAATGGGGAGGCATGGGGGCTGGGAAGTGGGGACGGGATGGTGGGGTGTTAGGTATTTGGTTGAGTTTGGTATTTGCAGCCTTGTTGGGTTGTTTTGTTTTGTGATTATGTTTGTGGTGTGAATACATAAATGCCTCACTAAAATATTTAAAAAAAAAGAAAAAACAAATGCACCAAGGTTAGTGTGCAGTAAAAAGAAAATTAATTAGAACATATATAGAAGCAGGTCAGATTGGCGATCCAAATCATATTACACTGTTTGGATTAAATTAATTGGGATAGAAAATTAAAATTAAATGCCTGATGCTAAAAATAGTGAGAGAAATTTCCCAACCCATTAGGAGACTTTCAAGGGTGATCAGGGTGGAAAGATCTTCGAAACTGACATCAGGTTAGGATTCCGATGTGATCCCATCCTCTTCCGACTTTCCCCGTGAGGCCTTGGAAGACAAGTGAGGAGCCCCCTTGGTTTGATTAGGTAAGTAATTGGGTTGTTAAGATTGTTAAGAAGCCAATTATGTGCTGCTTTCGCACTATCTTGGATTTCCACCCCATGGAACAAGTTTCCTAAGCTATCAACAACATGCCAAGGGTCACCAAGTCAAATGCACAGCAGGGAGAGCTTCATCGGTGAAGCTGACAAGCTGGGAAGGCTTTGATTAGTTACACTGAAGAGCTTCAACCATGGCCAGAAGGGAGACTGCTCTTCGCGGCACTTCTTCTCCCAGAGAGTGCTTTCGTTGCTTGACAGGTGTTTTGCCAACTTCGAGGAAGGCACCTCACTTGCAACACTTCACTCACTTTCAGTTACTCTTCTCTAGTGCCAGCCTTCACCTATTGCAGCTCCACCTACCGCCTCTACTGAGGGTCAAGTAGACCACCAACAGCTGCAGCAGCAGGACAACACCAGCAGCTTTGGCACCAGTTCTCCTCTACAACATGCCCCTCCATAGGGCAGCGGGGATGGACACCGAGATCCAGATAGAAGCATGTAAGATACCCCCAACACTGGGCCTACAGGCAGAAGGTCAGCTCCTTTGGCATGTATGAGAACTAGTGCCCAGAAGGCTCAGTTGTTCATGGTAGGTCACTGCTCCTGGAATAAGACCACATTCTCAGTCGACCTGGTGGGCACACATTGCCAGGTGCTGTCACTGGCCTCTCAATAGAGGACCACTGCTGCACCCCCCCCCCCCCCCCCCCCCATCCCCACCCATCTCCGCCAACCCGCTTCTCCTTGAGGAGTGTGCTCTCTCCTCCTTCAAGGCGAGAATGCAGAGAGGTCATAGAATTTACAGTGCTGAAGGAGGCGATTCGGCCCATCAATCTGCACCGGCCCTTGAAAAGAGCACCCTACCCAAGGCCACACCTCAACCCTATCCCCGTAACCCAGTAACCCCACTTAATCTTTTTGGACACCAAGGGCAATTTAGCATGGCCAATCCACCTAACCTGCACATTTTTGGACTGTGGGAGGAAACCGGAGCACCCAGAGGAACCCATGCAGACACAGGGAGAACGTGCAGACTCCACACAGACAGTGATCCAAGCCGGGAATCGAACCTGGGATCTGGAGCTGGGAAGCAACTGTGCTATCCACTGTGCTATCGTGCTGCCCAAGATGTGAGCAATAGTAATGACTTGTGTGGAGAAGAGGGAAGGACACCATGGTTGCAGGATGATGGTGAGGTATGGGTGTGAAATGCAACTAGGCTGAGGGTGATGTGACTGTTGGCTCTTCAGATGGGGATGTGGAATGCCTGGAGAGAGAGAGGAATGAATGGTGTAGATCAGGAAAATGCTCAGAAAGACCATGGGGCTTGGCTCCTAAGGCATTGTGCCATTCACTTTTCCTGCCTCATGAGGCCCCGGATCCTCGGAGAACTGTCTCCAGGTTGGAGGGAACACACCTCAGCTCCTGACTTCCTTGGCCACGTCCATCCACACCTACATGTTTGGAGAGGTTGTCCTCTTCCTCCTGTCCTTAGGGAAGATCATTTTACTGCAGTGGGAATTACAAGCAAGAGTGAGAAATGTGAGGGGGTATCAATCCCAGTTCTCCTCCCCATTCCTGTGAGTGCTGAAGTTTGGTAAAAAGGCCTCCCATGACCAAATACACCAGCAGCTAGTCTGTGCTGCTGGTACCAAGCCTTATAGGGTTATCGCTTCATGTCAGGGGGGATTGGACTTGGTCATTGGCTTCCTATTCTGGGAGTTCCTAGATCTTCAGCCTCCCCCTGATAGAACATATCACGAGAGTTCAGTGGGGACCATCATGGCAGTCAAGCTCAGAGAAGTCACCTGAGCTTCCAAAGTTCCTTTTAAAAGGGGCCACTTGCAGCTGATCGTCAAGGCTTCCAGGTTCCGATGACCTCAAGACCACGTCCCCTCCCAGACGAGGCATAGTTTTTCAGAGGTGGATGTTGGGTCGCAAGTGGCATTCAAGATGTGCCCACAGAACTGCAGGTGTCAGGTAGTGCTGTGCTATTAAGTTGCCTTATCTCTGAGAACATGTAGTCTGGTTGGATCAGCGTAAAAGGGCAGGCATGATTCCAGTTGAAGTGCAGGGACTGTCGAATTTTAGGGGCCACCATTTCAGTTCATGTGTGAAGAACTCCACTTGGTCAGGGTATCTATAGAACCCTATTCATCGAGAGATCAAAGCCTTCAAGGAAGGCAGAAACCTCTAACAAGATCGATATTGTTCAAAATAATTGCAGATCATATTATACACTCTATTCAATTTACTCTGAAACATGGCTTTAGGATTCAGTCACATTGTTCAAACATGGACTTAAAAAGAAAATGTGGGTATCGCAGTCTCGGCCAGCATTTATTGCCCATCTCTAATTGCCCTTGAGAAGGTGGTAGTGCGCTGCCTTCTTGAACCGCTGCAGTCCTTGTGGTGTAGGTACCCCACAGCGCTATTAGGGAGGGGCTTCATAGCAGAGTGTCCGGTGGACTGAGCAGCCATTTCAGAGTCAGTGGGTCTGGAGTCACACATTGGATAGACAGGTAAGGATGGCAGATTTCCTTCCCTAAAGGAACATTAGCGAGCCAGTTGGGTTTTCAGGAGAATTGTTTCATGGTCACCATTACTAAGACTAGCTTTTAATTCCAGATTTGTTAATTCAATTCAAATCCTACCTGCTGCTGTGGGATTTGAACCCATGTCCCCAGCACATTAGCCTCAGCCTCCAGGTTACTAATCCAGTGACATTACCACTACACAATCAATTTGAAATAAACCTGTTTCATTCTGAACTAAGTAAAATGCCACAGCTTAAGTATATACAGTGATTGTAATGTAAACTTCTTCTAAAAGACATAACTAAAGTAAAATCAACAATTTGGACTTAAATTTGACAGAAATCTTAGGAAAGCTATAAGGGATCAATATTGTCACGTCCTTACAGATAGATGGTATTTATTACTCAGTGCTGAGTTTAGAGAGGTGCATGCTGAGGCATTGGTAACTACTATAAAAGAGTCACTTGTCACATGACTGTGGGCGGCATGGTGGCACAGTGGTGAGCATTGCTGCTTCACAGCATCAGAGGCCCAGGTTCGATTCCGGCCTTGGGTGATTATCTTTGTGGAGTTTGCACGTTCTCCCCATGTCTGCATGGGTTTACTCTGGGTGCTCTGGTTTTCTCCCACAGTCCAAAGATGTGCAGTTTAGGTGAATTGGCCATGCTAAAAATTGCCCCTTAATGTCCAAAGAGGTGCTGGTGAGTTGGGGTTATGCAGATAGAGCGGGGGAGTGAGCTAGGTACTCTTTCGGAGGGCCAGTGCAGACTCAATGGGCCAAATAGCCTCCTTCTGCACTCTAGGGATTTTATGGATTCTCAGGCGGTCTCTGTGTATTCAAAAAAAGGGGATAAACAGACCGGCAATAATAAACCAGTTAGACTCACTTGACTATCATTAATGCGGTAGAATAATGGCCTTGTAAAACAAAAGCCAACGCAGGTTCAGAAGATTGTTTTAACCCCCTTGACCTTTTTGGGGAAGAACCATCCCAAGGGGTCTGTGGAAAGCTTCAATACATGTGTCTAGATTTCCAAAAGGCATTTCACAAGTCCCACAGGAAAGACCATCAGTCAACCTCGATGCTGTGGATATTCAGGGTAAACTTTGGAAACAGACAAGAAACTGGTTAAGAGGGTGGCAAGATGGAGAATTGTAAAGACATGTTGGGGGAGTTATGTCAAGTCAGAGGAAATGCAGTATTGTGATGATGCAGGACAATGAAGCCAGTCAAGGACAAGAGATGTGTAGAGATGAGCAACAAGGCTGACTTCCATAGTTAAAGATCTAAGTTTGAGGAAAAAGAGGGAAATTCTTGCTTTGGAATCTGGGAAGGAGGCATCTGAGAAACGACCCTATGAAGTTACACATGTTGGACAGTTAAGGGTATGGAGGGTAGCTCCACAAAATTACTTTTTTTTCAATAAGTAAAAAACCACAGTTTCAAACTAGAACAAATTAGGAATAATATCAAAAAAAGGGCGACCAATACATGAAACAGACTCGCTGATGCAGAATTCATGAAATAATTCAAGAAATATGAGGTCGCAGGGTGCTTCTGGATGGATGAACTAGGAGTTGAATGCCCCTCCTCATTTGTGAATATCTTGTGATGCAGTAAATCAGAAGTCGATTCAGAGCGACATCATCATTTCAGTGACAATGTTGCAATAGATTACTTTGTTTTGAGCCAGTAGGGGGCAGTGTTATGGTAGTGCAAGTTAAGTTTACAATACTTTTAAAAACGTGGGGCAGGATTCTCCACTCCCGCGCCGGTTGGGAGAATCACCTCGGCCGCCGAAATTTCCCGGGACGCCGGTCCGACGCCCTCCCAAGCGGCGGGAACGGCCCGGTCGAGTTCCGCAGGCCGCAGGCCGGAGAATCGCTGGAGACACCCAAAATGGCGATTCTCCGGCACCCCCGCTATTCTCAGGCCCGGATGGGCCGAGCGGCCAGGTCAAAACGGCGGGTTCCCCCCGGCGCCGTCCACACCTGGTCGCTGCCGTTGTGAACAGTGCGTGAACGCTGGGGGGGCGGCCTGCGGGGGGGGCGAGGGGGGATCCTGCACCGGGGGGTTCCTCAAATGTGGGGTGGCCCGCGATCGGTGCCCACCGATCGTTGGGCCGTCCTCTCTGAAGGAGGACCTCCTTCCTTCCGCTGCCCTGCAAGATCCGTCAGACATTTTCTTGCGGGGCGGACTTAGAGAGGACGACAACCACGCATGTGCGGGTTGGCGCCGGCCAACCCGCGCATGCGCGGATGACGCCCGTTATGCAGCGCCGGCCGCGTCATCTATGCAGCGCCGCCTTTACGCGGGCGACAAGGCCTGGTGCGTGTAGATGGCATGGCCCCGATCCTGGCCCATTGTCAGGGCCTGAATCTGTCGGGATCGGGGCCATTTCGCGCCATCGTGAACCTCGACGGCATTCACGACGGCGCGGCCACTTCGGCACGGGAGTGGAGAATCCCGCCCATGTTTGGCTGTAAATCTGTAAAATTGAGCCCATCCCAATCCAGGAGATGTTGACACGTAATCCAGAATCACTGTTTCAGCTGGACCCCAATATTATTATAGAATGTTACAGAATCAAAAGGAGGCCATTCAATCCATCATGTCGACACCGGTTCTTTGAAAGAGCTATCCAATGAGGCTACCTTTCCCCATAGCCCTGCAAATGTTTCCTTTTCAAGGAATATATCCTGTTCCCTTTTGAAAGTTACTATTGAATCTACTTCCACCACCCTTTAAGAGAGTGTAGGTCAAGAGAACAAAAAATAGAAGCAGAAGTAGACCATATGGCCAATTGAGCCTGCCCCATCTTTTAATACGATCATGGCTAATCACCTTCACTTTCCTGCCCACTGCCCTTATCCCTCAATTCTCTGAGTGACCAGAAAGTGGGCTGGATTCTTCCACCCTGCCCGCCACAAGAACGCCACGGGTGAGACGCCGACAATGGAAAAATGCATTGACCTCGAGCGGGATTCTCCTGTTGCCGGGCGAACGTGCCGGAGAACCCCACCCAATCTGTCTGTCCCAGACTTAAATGTATTCAACAATGAAACAACCGCAACTTACCGAGGTAGAGCGTTCCAAAGATCCACAACCATTTGAGTGAGGTAATTTCTCCTCATGTCAGTCCTAAATGATCGGCCCCTTATCCTTAAACTTTGCCCCCGTGTTTTAGATTCAGAAACAATCCCTCAGCTTCCACCCTATAAAACCCCTTCAGAATCTTGTAGGTTGCAATGTGATCTTCTAAACTCCAGAGAATATAGACCCCATTTACTCACTCTCTCGTCATAGGACAACCCTCTCATCACAGGGACCAATTTAGTGACCTTCGCTGCAGTGCCTCCTATAGGGGAATATCCTTCCTTAAATATGGAACCAAAACTGCAAACAGTACTCCAGATGTGATCTCACCAAAGCACTGTGCAATTGGAGCAAGACTTCTTTAGTCCTGTACTCCAGTCTCTTTACAATAACAGCCAAAATGCCATCTGCTTTTCTGATAGCTGCATGCTTAATTTTTCTGTGCCGGATACAAGCATGCCCAAGTCTCTTTGAACATCAACCACTTTACAAGCTTTACACCTTTTAAAAAGATTGAGCTTTCCTATTTTTACGACCAAAATGAATAACTTCACTCTTCCCCACAATATACTCCATGTGCCATCTTGTTGCCCACTCACTTAACCTGTCTATCTCTCTTTGCAGCCTCTCTGTGTCACAGCCAGAGCTTTTCCCCACCTAGCTTTGTATCATCAGCAAACTTAGATACATTACTCTCTATCCCTTAATCTCAATCATTGATGAGATTGGAATAACTGAGGCCCCAACACTGAGCCTTGCTGCACTCCACTAGTCTCAAATTGCCGACTTAAAAATGCTTCATTTATGCTCACTCTCTGCTCCCTGTCTGTTAAATCCTCTATTGGGGCGGCAGGTAGCACAGTGGTTAGCACTGTTGCTTCACAGTGCCAGGGTCTCAGGTTTGATTCCCGGCTTGGGTCACTGTCTGTGTGGAGTCTGCACGGTCTCCTCGTGTCTGCGGGGGTTCCCTCCGGGTGCTCCAGTTTCCTCCCACCAGTCCCAAAAGTTGCACTGTTAGGTGAATTGGACATTCTGAATTCTCCCTCTGTGTACCCGAACAGGTGTCGGAATGTGGCGACTAGGGGCATTCACAGTAACTTCTTTGCAGTGTTCATGTAAGTCTACTTGTGACAATAAAGATTATTATCATTAGTTACTGGTTGACGTGCCAGTGGAAAGCACTTCTCTTGATGTCCTATAAAAATTGAACACCTTGCTTAAATCTCCTTTTAACCTTCACTGCATAAAGGAGAACAATCGCCTCTGGGGAGGTGATGGTGTAGTGGTCTAGACACATGGAGCAATGCTCTGGGTTCAAATCCCCACCACAGAAGTTGGTGAAATTTGAATTCAATAAAAATCTGGAATTAAAAGTCTAATATTGCAAAAACCCATCTGGTTCACTAATGTGCTTTAGAGAAGAAAATCTACCATCCTTACCTGGACCCCAGACCCACAGCAATGTGGTTGACTCTTAACAGCCCTCTGAAATGGCCCAGCAAGCCACTCAGCTCAAGGGCAATTAGTGATAGGCAATGAATGCTGGCTGATGCCCACATCCAATGAATTAATAAAACAAAGTTCCTTATTATTCTAGTAAACTCTTCTGCGTTCCCTCCAAAATATGATGCCAACTGAATTAAGGTTCTTGGAAAATGTATTAGATTATAGGAAATGTGTTAGCCATTGGCAGCGCACTACATATTCTCCAAGTCCTTTTTTGGTCACAGCAATCACTAGGGCCTCTGCCTTTATTACAGTTGCATCTTGCTACACTTGTTTTATGGCCTAGTATACAGCTTTAAAACAAAGTTGAAAATGTGATTTTGCTTTTGAAATGAATGTTTTAAGGTCTTCTTCACCTAGCACTCTCTCCTTGATTAACCACAAAGTTTTATCTTGTGATTTGCACTGAGCGTTTTAATAACTGACTTAAACCTAAATAAGGATGTTCATCACGTCGGCAGGCTTTGCGTACACTGGATGTCAAACAATGATGAATGGATGTTCTGGGAAGTTTGTACCTGTACAGTGCACATGCAGACTAATGATCTTCCTTTAGGCCACTGTGGTAAAGATACCGTCAAGTAAAATGAGTACAGGTGCATTGATTAACAACAAACTAAGTAACATATATACCATTAAGCTATTAGTGTATATAAAGTAACAGACTTTCAAGTTACACCATATTAGATAAACATATGGTTTATGAAGATGAGAAGGGTTAGAAATGTTGTTATGTGTATTCACCTGTAAGAACTGATATGGCTGGGCTACCTGAATTATGAATCTTCAGTCCAATTACTTACTTTCCTCGCTAGAATATAAAATGCAGCGAGCTCTCAACTGAACAGTGAAGTTCAGAAAGTACCTTCCCATTCCAGTGGTGAATAATCAGTTTAAAATGGACAAAAGAGTAACTAGGGAGAGAGTAGGGCCTCTTAAGGATCTACAAGGTCATCTATGTGCGGATCCACAAGAGATGGTTGAGATCCTAAATGAATATTTCCCATCGGTATTTACTGTTGACAAAGGCATGGATGTTTGGGGAAATAAATAGTCATGTCTTGAGGAGTGTACATATTACAAAGAAGGAGGTACTGGAAGTCTCAAAGCGCATCAAGGTAGATAAATCCCCGAGACCTGATTAAATGTATCCCAGGACGTTGTGGGAGGCTAAGGAGGAAAGTGTGGGTTTCCTAGCAGAGATATTTGAATCGTCGACAGCCACAGGTGAGGTGCCTGAAGATTGGAGGTAAGCAAATGGTGTGCCTTTGTTTAAGAAATGTCGCAGGGAAAAGCCTGGAACTACAGACCGGTGGTGGGTAAGTTGTCAGGAAGGCATTTTGAGAGACATGATCTACACGCATTTAGAGAGGCAAGGACTGATTAATGACAGGCAGCATGACTTTGTGAGTGGAAACCCATGTCTCACGAGTTTGATTGAGCTTTTTGATGGGGTAACCAAGAAGGTAGATGAGGGCAGTGCGGTCGACGTTGTCTACATGGACTTTAGCAAGGCCTTTGACAAGGTACCGCATGGTAGGTTGTTGCATAAGGTTAAATCTCGCTGGATCGAGGGTAAGGTAGCCAATTGGATACAAAATTGGCTTGGCGACCGAAGCCAAAGGGAGGTTGTGGAGGGGTGTTTTTCAAACTGGAGGCCTGTGACCAGCAGTGTGCCTCAGGGATTAGTGCTGGGTCCACTGTTATTTGTTACTTTTATTAAGGATTTGGATGAGAATTTAGGAGGCATGGTTATTAAATTTGCAGATGACACCAAGACCAAGACAGGGATTTTGCCTTGATAGATGGATGGAAAAGGAGGCAGACAGATTAAATTCCACACCATCGGTTGGCATACCATTATTCTTTAATTATCTTTATTGTCACAAGTAGGCTTACATTAACACTGCAATGAGGTTACTGTGAAAGGTCCCTAGTCGCCACATTCTGGCGCCTGTTCGGGTACACAGAGGGAGAATTCAGATGTCCAATTCACCTAACAGCGCGTCTTTCAGGATTTGTGGGAGGAAACCGGAGCACCCGGAGGAAACCCACGCAGACACAGGGAGAACGTGCAGACTCCGCACAGACAGTGACCCAAGCCGGGAATCGAACCTGTGACCCTGGTACTGTGAAGCAACAGTGCTAACCACTGTGCTACCGTGCCCCCACCCCGGGGCCATTTTGGGGCAGGCCAGATCGGGGCTCACAAGCAGCTGGTAGTTGACTAAGTTTTTTTTAAAAATCTTTTTATTGGCATTTTCAACATTATGTACATTGACGCTCGTGTTTATTTATTGTACAGGGTAACGCAAAAAGGCTTTTGTCTTACTTTACTTTTGTTTGGTGGATGAGTGAGGGGCTCGGGGCGGTCCAGAACCCAGCAAGTATGGGACAAGCCCAGAACATGTGGGTGTGGTTGGCCGGGCCCCTCTGGCACCGCTCACATTTGTCCTCCACCTCCGGGAAGAACCTGCTCATTCGGGTTCTGGCCAGGTGTGCTCTGTGCACCACTTTGAACTGCATGAGGCTAAGCATTGCGCAGGAGGAGGTGGAGTTGGCCCTGCTCAGTGCTTCGCTCCAGAGTCCACACCACACTTCCATCCCCAGTTCGTCCTCCCATTTGTGTCTGGTCTTGTCCACTGGTGTTCAAGCTCTGTCCAGTAGCTGTCTGTATATTTTCCCACAGAGTCTCTCCTCCTTACTGTCCATGGTCATCAGGTCTTATAGTAATGTAGTCTCCGGGGCACTGGAGTATCCTATTGTCTCTTTGCGCAGGAAATGTTTTATTTGTGTCTCATTTCCTGTCCTGTCGGCAATTCCCATTCCTCCATCAGTTTGTTCACCGTCGCTAGTCTGTGCGTAGAAGTCTCTAACTGTGAGTGTTCCCCCGTCCTGTCTCCATTTTCTGACTCCGGGAATCTGTGGTTACCACAGATGGTGGCCATGGGAGACATCCCGGTTAGTCCAAAATGTTGCCTTAGCTGGCCCAATGTTTTCAGTGTGGCCATTACCACTGGCTAGATATGTATTTCGCCGAGGGGACGGGAGTGCTACCATGACCAGGGTCCGAAGGGTTGGTCCCTTGCAGGAGCCCTCCTCCATCTGTACCCGCTCCGAGTTGGGCTCGTGCACCCATCCCCTCACTCTTTCCACTGTTGCTGCCCAGTGGTAATATTGCAGGTTTGACAACGCCAGGTCTCCCTTAATTTTCCTCCTTTGCAGTGTTGATTTGGGGACTGTTGGATTCTCACCCCCCCCCCACCCCACCCCCATCCCCCCCCCCACCCCCCCACCCCCCCCCACCCCCCCACCCCCCCCCACCCCCCCACCCCACCCCCCCCACCCCCCACCCCCCCCACCCCCCCCCCCCCACCCCCCCCCACCCCCCACCCCCCCCACCCCCCCCCCACTCCCCCCCCCACCCCCCCCCACCCCCCCCCCCACCCCCCACACCCCCCCCACCCCCCACACCCCCCCCACACCCCCATCCCCCCACCCCCCCCCACCCCCCCCCACCCCTCCCCCCCCACCCCCCCCACCCCCACTCCCCACCCCTCCCCCCCACCCCTCCCCCCCACCCCCCCCACCCCCCACCCACCACCCACCCACCACCACCACCACCACACACACACACACACACACACACAGACAGCCACACACACAAACACATACACAAACACCATAATTAAGCTATCTAGGTTCCGGAAGAAGGCCTTGGGGATGAAGATCGGTATGGACCTAAACAGGAAGAGGAACCTCGGCAGCACGTTCATTTTGATTGCCTGCACTCTGCCCGCCAGGGAGAGTGGGAGTGTGTCCCACCTCTGCAGGTCCTTTTTGACTTCCTCCACCAGGCTGGTCAGGTTCCATTTGTGGATTTGTGTCCAGTTTCTGGCTATCTGGGTCCCCAGGTATCAGAATCTGTTTTGGGCTATTTTGAACGGGAGCCCCTCCAGCTCTGCCCCTCCCCCGTTTGGGTTCACTGGGAATGTCTCACTTTTGCCCAGGTTAACTCTGTAACCTGAGGAGGTTCCGAACTCTTTCAGGATCCACACGATTGCTTTCAGCCCTCCCTGTGGCTTTGAGATGTACAGGAGCAGGTCATCCATATAGAGCAAGACTCTGTGCTCTCTGTCTCCTCTTTGGACGCCCTTCCAGTTTTTCGCACCCCTTAGGGCTTTCGCCCGGGGTTCGGTTGCTAGTGCAAACAGGAGCTGGGACAGTGGGCATCCCAGCCTTGTGACTCTTTGTAGCTGGAAGTATTCAGAGCTAGTGGTGTTAGTTTGAATCGTCGCTTTGGGAGCGTTGTACAGGAGTCTCACCCAGACAGTGAATCCTGCTCCTAGCCCAAACCATTCCAGTACCTCGAGGAGGTACTTCCATTCGACTTTGTCAAAGGACTTTTCTGCGTCCAGGGAGACGATCACCTCTGGTGTTGGTTTGACGAAGTTAATGAAGAGGCGAGTATAGGCCATGGATCAGAGGCAGACTGGAATTTCCCTGTTGGCATTTGGGTCCCCCATGGCATTGGAAGCCCAGTAACTGTCTGACGTTCTGGCAAGCCTCCTATTCGAGATTCCACCCACCATCCTTAATTGGATGGCAAGCGAATCCTCTGGACAATAATGGCTGACTGCTCCCAACACAGACCACCATTTGACACCAACATCACCATCGAGATCTCAACCCAAAACACAAAATCCTGCCCAAAGGGTAGGCAATCAATTTAACCTGGACAAAAATAAAGTAATGATGTAAGTCCAGTGACGGTCCTCAAAATCTCTGCTTCATAATTTCTTCAACTGTGTAAAACAAAAGATGCACTGTTTTTGTGAGGGCCACAAAGAATCCAATGTGAGTTTGTAGAGTCAAACAGAAAATAACTTTATTAACAACAATATGTACACAGTAGCAGTAGTTCACACTGATTCCATCTATAGCCGGCACCACACTGGCCAGCTCTATTTATGCAGCTGCAACTTCTAGCGATTGTCCTGCCCCCCTCATTGGGGGAGCTCATATTCCCCAAGAAACATGGGTATCCAATTGTCCCAGCCAATAGGATCCGGGCAGGTTACAACAACTTTCTATCCATCAGACAAGGATCAAACATTCCTTCCCTTGGTGGTACAGAACTTGAGTATTGTTGAAAAACAGACATACTGTCGAAATGTTTCATCTAGCATTCATCAGGACAGATGCAAGAATGCCAAATTTCAAATTTCTACTGTATGAGATTGGTCCACTCTAATTAGCTGAGGTGTTTCCAAGAAGAGCTATTGTTTGCCCAGGCTATTTCATTTTAAAACAGAGCAAGACCGGGTCAATTTCCCTTTGCCTGCAGAGGGCAATATATGTGGCTTCCAGCAAGTGTTGATGCGTCACATTATGAGTCTGACTGATAAATCTTAAATTGGTTGTTTGCGTGATTCTCTTTTTAAAACATATTTTATTCCAAACACACGAAAACACAGTAACATAGCACAAAATAAACAAAATACATATGGTTTGTTTGATTTTCCCACTTTTAATCCCCCCCACCCCCTGTGAAGACAATTCCTCAAACACGGACAGAAACGACCCCGCTAAGAGAGAACGTTATCTTCTCCAGCCTAAGAAATTCATACAGATCCCCCAAGCATGTCACAAAGCCTGGTGGCGCAGCCGACCTCAAACTAATAGTATCCGGAGCTGGGCAATCAGGCATTCTTGCAGCCCTGGCGCCTCCGATACCCCAAAGATCGTCACCATAGCGTCTGGCGTCATCCTCACCCCCACAATCCCTGACAGACTCTCAAACACCGCCTCCCAGAAGCTACCAAACATTGCACACCCCCAGAACATGTGAACATGGTATGATCCGCCAGTCATTTGGACATATTGCCTACATGCCTGGTGTTGCAGTGCCACTGAAGTTCATAATCCTTACACATGTGGTAATCTGTTTGGTTTGGGAGTAGCATACTGTTAGCAGAAAATACCACTCATGTTGCTACTGCTTAGTAGCAGCTGACAAAGCTTGCTTCACCTGTTGCCCAAATGTTTGAGACACTTTATCCTTCCAGGGTAATCAAGTCTGAACGTGGAAGCCTTCGGCCCATTTGTGAGTTTGCACAGGGATCTGATCTAGGGATAGCCATTATCCCACAGTATGGCTTTGATACAACACATTTCAGCATCAAGCCTGCAACATGACCAATGGCTCAGATCCTATTTTGTGATATTGCCAATAAGGTCAAACTTACTGTGCATGAAGCTGTACGAATCCCAACATGAATGTTGACCAGTAAAGGTAGGATTCTGTAGAATCCCTACAGTGTAGAAGGAGGCCATTTGGCCCATCGAGTCTGCACCGACCCTCCAAAAGAGCACCCCACCTAGGCCCACTCTTCTGCCCTTTTAGCCTAACCCCACCTAACCTGCACATCTTTGGACGCTAAGGGGAAATTTAGCATAGCCAATCCACCTAGCCCGCACATCTTTGGACTGTGAGAGAAAACCGAAGCACCCGGAGGAAACCCACGCAGACATGGGGGAGAATGTGAAAACTCCACACAGTCACCCAAGGCTGGAACTGAACCCAGGTCCCTAGTGCTGTGAGGCAGTAGTGCTAACCACTGGGCCACCTCTAGACACTAGAGGATCCATTAGCAGATTTCTCAACTGGCACATCGGAGAAAGGGAGCTAGTTGAGTTGCTCCATTTCAGAGGTGAATTTGAGCGTGGTCTGGATCTACATCCAGCTGCAGATTCAATTATAGCAAATGTACCATCTCTGTTTCAGAAACGGGCAAAGAGTCATCGAAAATGTGTTTATCATGGAAAGCGACAAAACTGGGCCTAGAGGGGGTCTCATAGTAATATTATCTATTTGGGCATACATGGTGTTATTAAAGCATAACTCAACTGCACGAGTTGCTAAGTTCATAAGTTCAATGAATTTAAATTCAGAAAATGGTGGCATGACCTGCCAATCTAGATTTGCATATATATAGCACCTTTTTGCATTTTAACGTACTTGATATAACATAAATAGCTTTGAAATGCAATGATTATTGGTCCAGGATCTGTGAGGCTTTTTACAGCAAACTGTCAGTGTTGTGATTACCCTTTTGAATCTGGGCATAACACCAGGATTTAGCAGAAGTGCAGTAGCTCACTGAAGTTACAGTCTGTCACTCACTGCTCTGTCACAGGATGCACTGTGGATCACCTCCAAGATCAGTATAATCAATCGATCCAGCAAGAACTTGCTTTAATTTGCTGTTAGAAACTCCTTTTAAAAAATTAAATCTTGCTCAATGTGATGTAATTAAGTTTGACAGTGATATGTGTAATAAGCTCGATTCCGTCCCCGGGTCACTGTCCGTGTGGAGCTTGCACATTCTCCCCGTGTCTGCGGGGGTTTTACTCCCACAACCCAAAGATGAGCAGGTTAGGTGGATTGGCCACGTTAAATTGCCCCTTGATTCGGAAAAAATAATTGGGCACTCTAAATTTTTTTTAAATGATGTGTGTAATAAGTACTGCTGAACAATTGAAGAAATTATTTTATATTTGTGGAATGTTGGCAAATGTCACCATTATGATTAATTAAAAGATTTTAAAATTGTATATACAGATTTTAATATTTTGTTTCTCATCTTTCACATCAATCACATGTGTATTTTCCAATCTTTATTTTGCTTGCTGTAAATTTTAGTGTGATTTGATTACTCGTGCTTTTAATTCCCAGGTTTGATGACAATGAAAATCCTTTAATGTGATTGGCTGCTTGGACAGCTTGACAACATCTCTGCAAATCACCTCTCTATTAAGTTAATTAGTCATAGTCTGCAAGGCACCATAACTCTGATTCTGTCTTTTCTCATTTTCATTTTACAGGATGTGGGCATCACTGGTTAGGCCAGCATTTATTGCCCATCCCTATTTGCCCTTCAGAAGGTGGTGTGAGCTGCCTTCTTGAACCGCTGCAGTCCCTGAGGTGTAGGTACACCCACAGTGCTGTTAGGGAGGGAACTCCAGGGTTTTGATCCAGCGACTATACTTCCAAGTCAGGATGGTGAGTGACTCAGAGGGGAACCTCCAGGTGGCGCTGTTCCCAGGTATCTGCTGCTCTTATCCTTCTAGATGGTAACGGTCGTGGGTTTGGAAGGTGCTGCCTAAGGAACCTTGGCGAGTTACTGCAGTGCATCTTTGAGATGGTACACGGCAGCCACTGTTAGTCGGTGGTGGAGGGATTGAATGTTTGTGGAAGGGGGAGCAATCAAGCGGGCTGCTTTGTCCTGGGTGGTGTCGAGCTTCTTGAGTGTTGTTGGAGCTGCACTCATCCAGGCAAGTGGGGAGTATTCCATTACACTCCTGACTTATGTCTTGTAAATGGTGGACAGGAGGTAAGTTACTCCCCACAGGATTGCTAGCCTCTGACCTACTCTTGTATCAACAGTATTAATGTGGCTCGTCCAATTTAGTTTCTGGTAAATGGACCCCCCAGGCAAGGAGGTGGGCCTCTATGCATTACCAGAGCCAGAATGGGAATTGAACCTTTGCCATTGACATCATTCTGCACCACATTCTAACTATCTAAACTCATTCTCAAACCCCATGATGCAATCATCAATTCACACGAGATGATTAGTAGAAGTGAACAGTGGTTTTAATAAGCTAGATCTGTGCCTGCCTGCGACTGCTCTGTACTGAGTGCCGCCTATAGGCTGCAGATCTGTATACTACCCCTGAGGGGGCGGAGCCACAGGCAGAACCCACAAGGGCATCAACATAAAACAATACAATACAGTGGTGAATTGTAGCAGCAATACGTTCACCACATTCACCCCCTGCTAAAAAATTGAAGTCCAGCGGGGGATGAAGTGGGCTCACGGATCAAGTCTGTCCGGCGCCTTGATCGTTCTCTGTGATCGCCTCAGCTCCGGCTTCGCTGCGGGCACAGGTGTTGGGCTCGTTGACTCCGGGAGCATGTCATCTGGAGCTTCATCACGGTGGGTCGGCGATGAGGGGTGTAGGCCGTGTAGGGGTGAGGGCGGTGTTCGGTGTAGGGGGGGGGGTGTAGATAATGGTCGCTGGGGAACCGGTGGGCGCCAGATCCCGGAGGGAGACTGTATCTTGTCGCAGGGCGCCACGTAGACTTACTGAGGGTTGGCGGGAAGGAGCTGGACCCTCTTGACCAGGGGGTCGGACTTATGGCCCCTCACGTGCTTCCGGAGGAGGACAGGCCCCGGTGTTGTCAGCCAGGAGGGAAACGAGACCCCGGAGGTGGATTTTCTGGGGAAGACAAATAGATGGTCGTGAGGGGTCTCGTTCGTGGCTGTGCAGAGGAGCGACCGAATGGAGTGGAGTGCGTCGGGGAGGACCTCCTGCCAGCGGGAAACCAGGAGACTTCTAGACCGTAGGGCCAGAAGGACGGCCTTCCATACCGTCGCGTTCTCCCTCTCCACCTGTCTGTTACCCCCAGGGTTGTAGCTGGTCGTCCTGCTCGAGGCAATGCTCTTACCGAGCAGTTACTGACGCACCTCATCGCTCATAAACGAGGAGCCCCGGTCACTGAGGACGTAAGTGGGGAAACCGAACAGGGTGAAGATGCTGTGCAGGGCCTTAATGACAGTGGCCGAGGTCATGTCGGGGCATGGGATGGCAAAGGGGAAACGGGAGTACTCGTCAACGACGTTGAGAAAATACACGTTGCGGTCAGTGGAGGGGAGGGGCCCTTTGAAATAGACGCTGAGGCACTCAAAGGGGCGGGATGCCTTCATCAGGTGGGCCTTGTCTGACCGATAGAAGTGCGGCTTGCACTCCATGCAGACCTGGCAGTCCCTGGTCATGGCCCTGACCTCCTCGGTGGGGTAGGGCAGGTTGCGGGCCTTGATGAAGTGTAGAAGCCGGGTGACCCCCGGGTGACAGAGGTCATTGTGGATGGCCCGAAGTCGGTCATCTAGCGCGCTGGCGCATGTGCCGTGGAACAGGGCATCTGGGGGCTCATTGAGCTTCCCAGGATGATACACGATATCGTAATTATAGGTGGAGAGTTCGATTCTCCACCTCAAGATTTTATCATTCTTGATCTTGCTCCGCTGTGTGTTGTTGAACATAAAGGCTACCGATCGTTGGTCGGTGACGAGGGTGTACCTCCTACCGGCCAGGTAGTGCCTCCAATGCCGCACAGCTTCTACAATGGTTTGAGCTTCCTTTTCGACAGAGGAGTGTCGAATCTCGGAGGCATTAAGGGTAAGGGAAAAGAAGGCCACGGGCCTGCCTGCCTGGTTATGGGTAGCGGCCAGGGCGACATCTGACGCGTCGCTTTCCACCTGGAAGTGGATGGACTCGTCCACCGCGTGCATCGCGGCCTTAGTAATGTCTGCCTTGATGCGGCTGAAGGCCAGGTGGGCCTCAATCGTCAGGGGAAAGATGGTGGCTTTAATAGTGGGCGGGCTTTGTCCGCATAGTTGCGGACCCACTGGGCATAATATGAAAAGAACCCCAGGCATCTTTTCAGGGCCTTGGGGCACTGGGGAAGGGGAAGTTGCAGGAGGGGGCGCATGTGGTCGGGGTCGGGCCCTAGGACTCCGTTTTCCACAACATAGCCGAGGATGGCTAGTCGGGTTGTGCGGAAAACGCATTTCTCCTTGTTGTAGGTGAGATTGAGGGCTTGGGCGGTTTGGAGGAACTTCTGAAGGTTAGCGTCGTGGTCCTGCTGATCATGGCCGCAGATGGTGAAGTTATCCAAGCACGGGAACGTGGCCCACAGCCCGTACTGGTCAACCATTCGGTCCATCGTTCTTTGCAATACCGAGACCCCATTGGTGACGCCGAAGGGGACCCTGAGGAAGTGGAAGAGGCGGCCGTCTGCCTCGAAGGCAGTGTAGTGTTGGTCTTCCGGGTGGATCGCAAGCTGGTGGTATGCGGACTTCAGATCTACCGTGGAGAAAGCCCGGTAGTGTGCAATCTGATTAACCATGTCCGCTATCCGGGGAAGGGGGTAGGCATCGAGTTGCGTGTACCGGTTTATGGCTGGCTGTAGTCTACAACCATCCGGTTCTTTTCCCCGGTCCTGACGACCACCACCTGGGCTCTCCAGGGGCTATTCCTGGCCTCGATGATCCCCTCCCTCAGGAGCCACTGGACCTCTGACTTGATAAAAGTCCTGTCCTGGGCACTGTCCCACCTGCTCCTGCTGGCGACAGGTTTACAGTCGGCGGTGAGGTTCGCGAAGAGCGAGGGAGGAGTGACCTTAAGGGTCGCGAGGCTACATACGGTGAGAGGGGGTAAGGGTCCGCCCAACTTCAGGGTCAGGCTTCTGAGTTTGCACTGGAAATCCACTCCTAACAAGAGAGGAGCGCAGAGATGGGGGAGGACATCGAGTTTAAAATTGGCGTACTCGGCGCCCTGTATCGCAAGGTTCGCGGCACAGTACCCCCTGATCTGCAATGAATGTGATCCAGACGCAAGGGAGATTGTTTGGGATGCGGGGGAAATCTTGAGGGAACAGCGCCTTACCATGTCCAGATGGATGAAGCTCTCCGTGCTTCCAGAGTCAAACAGACAAGGCGTTTTGTGCCCATTGACCCAGACGGTTATCATGGAGTTCGAGGTGCTTGGGCCGTGACTGGTCGAGAGTGACAGCGCCAAGCTGCAGGTAGCCGGCGTGGCCGGTGGTAGCGGGGTGGTCCAAGATGGCGGCCCCTGTCGGTCGCACGTGTCGGTGGCGTTGAAGATGGCGGCCAAGATGGCGGCCCCCATGAGTCGCACGTGTCGGGTAGGGTTAAAGATGGAGGCCCCCACGGGCAGCACGAGGTGGATGACGCGTCAGAAGGGGGTGTTACCGGCAGACACGCAGCCACGCTGCGGGGTCTGCAGGCCTGTGAGTCGGACCTGCGATTTTGGAACTTTGGGTCGGGCCAAGCAGACTTTGGCAAAATATCCTTTCTTGCCGAAGTCGCTGCAGGTCGCGTTCTGAGCTGGGCAACGCTGCCTGGGGTGCTGGTTCTGATCACAGAAATAGCAAGACGGCCCCCCGGGGTGGGCAGGCAGCCACGCGGCACAGGCCTGGGACACCCTCGGGTCGGGTGATGGTCGCGCTTCCGGCGCCCACGAGGAAATCGCGTGGTCGGAGGGGAAAGCATTTAGGCTCTGGAAGGCTACCTCTAATGAGGTGGATAGTTTTACCATTTCTTCTAGGTCGAGGGCGCCCTTTTCGAGCAAGCGCTGTCTGACATAGTTGGACCTGACTCCAGCCACACAGGTGTCCCGGATGGCGAGTTCCATGTGCTGCGAGGCCGTGACATCCCTGTAGTTGCAGTTTCGAGCGAGTACCCTCAGGTCGCGTAGATATTCCTCCAGCGATTCCCCGGGGTGTTGACGGCGTGTGGTGAGGAGATGCCACGTCTGCGTACGTGGTCGTGTCTTCAATTAGTACAGAGATTCTGTGGCTCACCCGGGCGTGGAGGAAACTCAGCTTCTGTGCCTCGGTGGAGGGGGGCGAGGAGGAGGCGGCGAGGTAGGCCTCAAAGCAGCGGAGCCAGTGTGAAAAGATTCCTTTGGCTTCGGCTGCCTGGGGGTCGAGTTCCAGTCGATCAGGTTTGAGGGCGGCTTCCATTGCGATATCTTAGCTTATTAAATTGATGCGACCATCAATTCACACGAGACGATTAGTAGAAGTGAACAGTGGTTTTAATAAGCTAGATCTGTGCCTGCCTGCGACTGCTCTGTACTGAGTGCCACCTACAGGCTGCAGATCTATATACCACCCCTGAGGGGGCGGAGCACACAAGGGCATCAACATAATACAATACAATACAGTGGTGAATTGTAGCAGCAATACGTTCACCACATCCCATTAAACACAGACAGAATTAATCAAGCAAAGAAGGTTCCGCTGGTTTGGGCATGTGTGCAGGATGGAAGATGGCTGCATCCCCAAAGATAAGCCATTTGGGCAGGGAACTCATGCCAAGAGACCAGCAGGGCACCGAAGGCTCCAGTTCAAGGATGTCATCAAAAGAGACATGAACGTTCTCAACATCTATCATGCCAAGTGGAAAGGTCTAGCTGATGATTGGTGCAAATGGCAACTTCAGCTGTGGGCAGGAATTTGCCGCTGCGAGGAATATTGTTTCAGAAACTCCAAATAGAGGAGAGCCCTGCAGACAAGACATCAGCAGAGGTCATCACGCTCCACCAGCAAGGGACAACTTCATATTTTGCAGACTTTGCCTTCCCAGAATCATCTTGTTCAACCGTCAAACAAGGGCCAGCAGATAATCTCATCTGACCTCACCAAGGCTCTGAGGCTGCATTTCCATTACCTCTCACAGATGGAAGGATGCCAATCCGAGAGTTAAAGTTCTTACTATGGAGATTTCTTTGAAACAGCCCACTGCAAAATCCAGGCAATGTTACATGGGCAAACACTGCAGTCATCTTGCACATGGCAAATGGCAATGAGATGAATGTAATCTTGGAGATATTCAGACTTCCCAATTGCCATTGTTTTAAACTGACAGTGTTTAAACCAATATGACATGCTGCTAGAATTGGACAAGAAGGAACTCAGCCTTTATCGCAGGAATTGGGAAGGTTTCCTTATTCACCGATCAGGTCAGTAGTGTGCCGAACTGGATTTTGTCAAAGCAATCAGATTAATCAGAGGATAGTACTGAAAGATGATCATTCGGAAGGTGCAACTGCAGCCTGTCACCACCAAGCAGCTCAGAGCAATCTTCAACCAATTTCAAAAAGGTTGGCACATTAACAAATCAAGCATTTGTTAGCTATTGTTAGCAGCTGTCGTTTCTAGCTTTGTGTGTTTCAAGTTTTAAAAACAGAAAATGGTGAAGATTGAACAGAATACAAAAAGGGGGAATTAGCGGGTCCCAATGCTCCTCCCTTATTTGGTGCATTCTTTTTAAAAATAAATTTAGAGTACACAATTATTTTTTTTCTTCCAATCAAGGGGCAATTTGCCGCCCAGTGTCGGGAGCGGGGGGTGCACATGAGGCTCTCTGCAGTGGGGTGCAGGGCTCACTCTTGCATGGCACTGTGTCGCCCCTCGCCTCCTCTGGGGGACTCCCGGAATCTGGCACATCCAATTGAAGGTTCTTTTGTTTTTCTGCCTCCGTAGATAGTTCAGGCAGTGCCCTATTAGGCCCTCCCCACCACCCAACGTTCCCTCTCTCCCCACCACACCCCCTTCCTTTCCCTTCTGTTGGTACAGAGGCGAGGGTATCTGGTCTCTCCAGCGCAAAGTTTAGTGCTTGTACCATTTGTTTTTTGTACAATTGTGTTGTGAACTGTTTTAATAATCAGAGTATCCTAACCCCCTCCCCGTACGTTGGTACTGAGGGGAGGGTACCCTGTTTCTCCAACACAAAATTAGTGTTTGTACCGTTTGGCCTTGTATATATGTTTTGCTGTTTTAATAAAAAGATATGGCCAGTCCACCTAACCTGCACATCTTTGGGTTGTGGGGGTTGATGTACCGTCAATTACCACAAAATGAGAATGGTGAAACAATCGAGGCTTTATTGAACAAGATGTTGTGCCTCCTGTAGCTGGAACCAGAATGGCTGCAGCACCGGCGAGCACACACATTTATACACCACCGACTGGGCGGAGCCAGCAGGCAGGGATTTACCCATGTACCTCTAATATACGGGCAGTGCCATAATACATATAATATACCACTGGTGGTGACTACCACATTCATTCCCTATTTTTTAAAAAAAAGAGTCCGGCTGGGGTGGTGGAAACATTACCAGTTCAGTCTGTCGGGGGCCTTGACCCTCCTCTGCGATCGCCTCAGTCCTGGTGGTGATGTGGGCGCCGACTTGGTCACCTGCGATTCCGCGAGTGTGTTGTCCTCGTCTTCGTCACCCCTGAGTGGAACCAGTGGGAGGACAGATCCTGCAGGGGTGGGGGCTGCGGTGAGGTTCGCTGGAGGGAGGGTGAGTGGCGCAGGGGTGAATGAGACTACCAGGGGGGAGGGGGGGCGCGGTGTCAGGGCGGGGGTTGTGGGTGGGGATCCCGCGGGTGCCAGGTCCCGGAGGGAGACTGTGTCTTGGTGCCCGTTGGGATGTGCCACGTAGGCGTACTGCGGGTTTGCATGTAAGGGGTGGACTTTTCGACCAAGGTCCGACTTATGGGTCCGCACATGCTTCTGGAGGAGGACGGGTCCAGGAACTGTCAGCCATCTTGGGAGCGAGACCCCGGAGGTGGACTTCCTGGGGAAGGCAAACACACGTTCGTGAGGGGTCTCATTAGTCACGGTACAGAGGAGCGAACGGATGGAGTGGGGGGTGTCGGGGAGGACCTCCTGCCAGAGGGAGACCGGGAGATTTTTAGACCGCAGGGCCAGCAGGACAGTCTTCCAGACCGTCCCGTTCTCCCTCTCCACCTGCCCGTTTCCCCGAGGGTTGTAGCTGGTCATCCTGCTCGAGGCGATGCCCTTGCTGAGCAGGAACTGACGCAGCTCATCACTCATGAAAGAGGATCCCCGATCACTGTGGATGTACATGGGGAAACGGAACAGAGTGAAGATGCTGTGCAGGGCTTTGATTACTGTGGCAGAAGTCATATCGGGGCATGGGATGGCGAAAGGGAACCGGGAGTACGCATCAATCACATTCAGGAAATACGTGTTGCGGTCGGTGGAGGGCAGGGGCCTTTGAAGTCCACACAGAGGCGTTCAAACGGGCGGGAGGCCTTCACCAGGTGCGCTTGATCTGGCCGGTAGAAGTGCGGCATGCACTCTGCGCGGACTTGGCAGTCTCTGGTGTCGGTCCTGACCTCCTCAATGGAGTAAGGCAGGTTGCGGGCCTTGATAAAATGGAAGAACCGGGTGACCCCCGGGTGGCAGAGGTCATAGTGGAGAGCCTGGAGTCGGTCCACTTGTGCGCTGGCACATGTACCGCGGGATAGGGCACCAGGGGGTTCGTTGAGCTTCCCCAAGCGATACAAGATCTCATAACAGCCGTAGTTTTGGAACCGTGGAATTGGCGACTAGGGGCTTTTCACAGTAACTTCATTTGAAGCCTACTTGTGACAATAAGCGATTTTCACTTCGGGGCAGCACGGTAGCGTTGTGGATAGCACAATCGCTTCACAGCTCCAGGGTCCTAGGTTCGATTCCGGCTTGGGTCACTGTCTGAGTGGAGTCTGCACATCCTCCCCGTGTGTACGTGGGTTTCCTCCGGGTGCTCCGGTTTCCTCCCACAGTCCAAAGATGTGCAGGTTAGGTGGACTGGCCATGATCAATTGCCCTTAGTGTCCAAAATTGCCCTTGGTGTTGGGTGGGGTTACTGGGTTATGGGGATAGGGTGGAGGTGTTGACCTTGGGTGTGGTGCTCTTTCCAAGAGCCGGTGCAGACTCGATGGGCCGAATGGCCTCCTTCTGCACTGTAAATTCTTTGATAATTATAGGTGGAGAGCTCGATCCTCCGCCTCAAGATCTTGTCATTTTTGATCTTGCCCCGCTGTGTATTATTAAACATAAAGGCAACCGACCATTGGTCAGTGAGGAGAGTGAATCTCCTGCCGGCCAGGTAATGCCTCCAATGTCGCACAGCTTCCACAATGGCTTGGGCCTCCTTTTCGACAGAGGAGTGCCGAATTTCAGAGGCATGGAGGGTGCGGGAAAAGAATGCCACGGGCCTGCCTGCCTGGTTGAGGGTGGCGGCCAGAGCCACGCCCGATGCATCGCTCTCCACCTGGAAGGGGAGGGACTCATTGACCGCGTGCATCGTGGCCTTGGCGATATCCGCCTTGATGCAGTTGAAGGTCTGGCGGGCCTCAGCCGTCAGGGGAAAAACTGTGGACTGAATGAGTGGGCGGGCCTTGTCCGCTGGGACCCACTGGGCGTAATAGGAGAAAACCCCCAGGCATTGTTTCAGGGCCTTGGGGCAATGGGGGAGAGGGAGTTCCAGGAGGGGGCGCATGCGGTTGGGGTCGGGCCTTAGGACTCCATTTTCCACTACATAGCCAAGGATGGCTAAGAGGTTGGTGCGAAACACGCATTTCTCCTTATTGTATGTGAGATTAAGGAGTTTGGCGATATGGAGGAATTTTTGGAGGTTTGCGTCGTGGTCCTGCTGATCGTGGCCGCAGATGGTGACGTTATCTAGGTACAGGAAGGTGGCCTGCAGTCCGTACCGGTCAACCATTCGTTCCATCTCTCGCTGGAAGACCAAGACCCCATTAGTGACGTCGAAAGGAACCCTAAGGAAGTGAGAGGCAGCCATCTGCATCGAACACAGTGTATTGGCGGTCCTCCGGGTGGATGGGGAGCTGGTGATAGGCAGACTTCAAGTCCACTGTGGAAAAGACCCGATACTGCGCAATCTGATTGACCATGTCAGATATGCGTGGGAGGGGGTACGCGTCGAGCTGTGTGTACTGATTGATGGTCTGACTGTAGTCAATGACCATCCCGTGCTTCTCCCCAGTCTTCACTACCACCACTTGAACTCTCCTGGGACTGTTGCTGGCCTCAATGACCTCCTCCCGCAGAAGCCGTTGGACCTCCGACCTGATGAAGGTCCTGTCCTGCGCACTGTACCGTCTGCTCCTAGTGGCAACGGGTTTGCAGTCCGGGGTGAGGTTCGCAAACAGGGAGGGTGTATCGACCTTAAGGGTCGTGAGGCCGCAGACGGTGAGTGGGGTAGGGGTCCGCCGAATTTTAAAGTAAGGCTTTGGGTATGGCACTGAAAATCCAGGCCGAGCAACAGGGCAGCGCAGAGGTGGGGGAGGAAATGGAGCCGGAAGTTGCTGAACTCTATGCCTTGGACGGTGAGGGTCGCGATACAGTACCCCCGGATTTCCACAGAATGGGATCTTGAGGCCAGGGAGATTTTCTGGGTGACGGGGTGTACCGGGAGGGAGCAGCGCCTTACCGTAGTGGGGTGGATGAAGCTCTCTGTGCTCCCGGAGTCAAAGAGGCAGGTCGTCTCGTGCCCATCGATCTTCACCGTCGTCGTCGCGGTCGCGAGGTTGTGGGCCGGGACTAATCTAGGGTGATAGAGGCGAGCTGCGGAAGATGCTAGGAGGTCCCGGGCTGGTCTGCGGTGGCGGAAGTAGCGGCAGGCGGTGAACGGCCAGATGAGCAGGGGTCCTGAGGCGCCATCCAAAATGGCGCCGAAGATGGCGGCGCCCACTGAGCGCACATGGTGGGCGGCATCAAAGATGGCGGCGCCCACAGGCCACACGTGTCTTGTGAAGGGGGAAATGGCGGTGCCCCTGGGTCGCACGTGGGGGGTGTAGAAGCGCCGGGCCTGGAAATAGAGGCGACCGACCGGGCCTGGCAAACTGAAACGAAGTGTCCTTTCTTCCCACACCCGTTGCAGGTCGTGCTCGCGGCGGGCAGCACTGCCTGGGGTGTTTGTTTTGTCCGCAAAAATAACACTTGGGGCCCCCCAGAGTTGGCTGGCTGCCGCGCTGCGCAGGCTTGCGGTGAGCTGGAGTCGGCAGCTAGTGGGGCCCACGATGCCCACGAGGGTGCCGCGCGGTCGGGGGCGTAGGACTGAACGTTACAGGAGGCCACTTCTAACGAATTAGCGAGCTGCCTGGTCCCCGCAAGATCAAGCGTACCCCCTTCCAGTAGCCGCTGGTGGACGTACGCAGACTTCATGCCCGCGACGCAAGTGTCTCGAATTAAACGTTTGGTGTGCTGGACTGCCGAAACTGCCTGGCAATCACAGTTCTTACCTAGGATCTGCAGGGCACGCAAGAAATCATCCAGAGTCTCCCCGGGGAGTTGCTGTCTCGTGGCCAGGAGGTGCCTGGCGTACACTTGGTTCGCCGGTCGAACGTAATGTCCCTTCAGGAGCTCCATTGCTTCGGAGTAGGTGGGCGCATCCCGGATGAGGGGAAAATGTCAGGGCTCACCCGTGAATAGAGGACTTGGAGCTTCTGCGCGTCCGAGGGTTCTTCAGCGGGTGCTCTGAGGTAGCCTTCGAAGCAGGCTAGCCAGTGGTCGAAGTTGGACGTGGCGTTGGCTGCTTGAGGGTTCAGCTGCAGGCGATCAGGCTTGATGCGGAGATCCATCGTTTTAAAAATCTTGTTCAATAAATTGAGGCACCGTCAATTACCACAAGACGAGAATGGTGGAACAATCGAGGCTTTATTGAACAAGATGTTGTGCCTCCCGCAGCTGGAACCAGAATGCTGCAGCACAGGAGAGCAGACACATTTATACGCCGCCTGCTGGGGTGGAGCCAGCAGGCAGGGATTTACCATTGTACCTCTAATATACGGGCAGTGCCGTAATACATATAATATACCACTAGTGGTGACTACCACAGGGGTGAAACCCACGCAGACATGGGGAGAATGTGCAAACTCCACACGGACAGCGATCCAGGGCCGGGATTCGAACTCGGGTCCTCAGCGCCGCAGTCTCAGTGCTAACCACTGCCCCATATTTGGTGGATCCTTGCCTCATATTTAATCAGAGAGTTTGGAGAATAGCCTAGAATTAGATTAGTGTCTAGAGGTTTGGTTTCTAGTTTCAAAATGGTCATGTTCGGGGGAGTCCTGTGTCTGCTTCAATTGTGGCAGCTGATGAACCGGAGGTGTCATCTAGGTGAGGACTTCCTGTGATCCTGGTCCCCAAAAAGACACTCCTGAAAGCCATTATACAAGCTTCACTTGAAAAGGGCATCATTGACTGTGAAGCAATTTGGGGAATCCAGAGGTTGTGAAAACTGATAAACCAAGCTCTTCTTTCTTTTTGCATGGGAATGATAGGCTCATTCTACAGCACATTTGTAGTGCCTCAGCTCCTTACCTTCCAAAGAGGCCAGAAAGTCTGGCTTCAATATAAGGAGGTCTCCCTTCCCTCCTTCTCCGATCAACAAGATCAAAGTAAAATAACCCATTGCCATTTTCATCACTGTTTGAGGGATCCTGCTGTGTGCTAATTGGTTGCCTTGTTTACCCACATGACAACCAGCCTACAAACACAGCAAACTGCACTCATATAAACACCTTTAATAGAATAAAACATCCCATCCCATGATCTTCACAGGAGTGCTAGCTAACAAAATTTGATATAAAGTCACATCGAGATATTAGAATAGGTGATCAAAAACTTGGTCAAAGAAGTAGGTTTTATGGAACATCTTAAAGGAGAATAGACTTAGAGAGACAAAAAGATTTAAGGAGGAAATTCCAGAGTTTAACATGAGGCTGTTGAAGGCATGGCCATGCATAGTGGTAGGATTACAATTGGGGGTTTCCAAGAGGCCAGAATTTGGGGGAGCACAGAGAACATGGGCTAAAACCCGTGCGCCGGCGTGAGACTGGGTTTCCCAGCGGCGTGAACAGCCAATAAATCCCACAATTGAACCGGGTGAGTGCAGTCCCACACAGCTGGACAATGATGGAGAGTCACTGGAGACGGATGATGTGATCAACTGTGTCAAAGGCCACAGACAGGGCAAGCGGTGCAAAGAGGGATAGTTTGTCTCGGTCAGTCATGTAGGATGTCATTTGTGACTTTGAAAAGAGCCATCTTGGCATTGTGGTAGTGCTGGAAACTTGATGAGAGATTCAAACATGGAGTTCCTGGGAAGATGGACATAAATGTGGGCGATGGCAAAACATTCAAGGACTTTGGAGGGGGAGGTTGGAGGTGGAGTGGTAGTTTTCAAACTGGGAGGGGGTTAAAGGTCAGTTTTTGAAGAGGGGTGATGAGAGCAGTGTGGTAGTCTGTGTATAGGTATTACGGTACCTGGTATTGCTGGAACACCATTGGTAGATATTGTTTGTTTCCTATTCGTCAAGCTGTATGGTAGCTCCGCCCTGCAAGGCGGGGTATAAGAGCTCATGCCGCCCCAGCAGCCCTCGTTCTGTACCTGAGCTGCTGGGGGAAACATCTAGCTTATTAAAGCCTTCAGTTGGACTACAACTTCGCTTTAGTGGTCATTGATCGTGCATCAATTTAATAAGCTAGATTTAAAAGGATGGAGCTCTGAATCAAGCCAGAGTGTCTGCAACTCAGCCCCCACACGGCAAACTCAGCGGCAACACTGGCTGGCATGTTTTAACGGATATCTCGGAACGGCCGAAAACACACCCACGGGAGAACAGAAATTGCAAGTCCTGCACTCGAGGGTGAGCCCGGAAATTTACACCCTCATCGAGGACGCGGACAAGTTTGATGCAGCAATAGAGCTGCTAAAAGGACATTATATTCGCCCGGTAAACCAGGTCTACGCCCAACATCTGCTAGCAACGAGGCGACAAATCCCTGGGGAATCGCTGGAAGAATTCTACCATGCGCTCCTGGTGTTGGGGAGAAACTGCAGCTGCCCGCAAGTTTCGGCGAGCGACCACACAGAACTTTTGATCCGGGACGCTTTCGTGGCAGGTATGCTGTCCTCCCAAATCCGCCAGCGATTGCTGGAGAAAGACACCCTAGGCCTCAAGGAGGCAAGGGCCCTTGCACGCTCCCAGGATGTGGCCTCCCGAAAGGCCTGCGCTTACGTCCCCGACCGCGCGGCAGTCCCCTGGGCAGCGTGGAACCCCTCCGCAGCCAACCCCGAGACATCGCCCAACCCCCACAAGCTGCAAGGCAGCCTGGCAACACCGGGGGGCCCCGCTGCTACATTTGCGGGCAGGCCAAGCACCCCCGGCAGAGCTGTCCGGCCCGCGCATCCACCTGCAAGGGATGCGGTAAAAAGGGCCACTTTGTGGTGGTATGCCAGGCCGGTGCGGTCGCTGCGGTCTCCGGTGACGAATGCGGACCACCATCACAACTCTCTCCACAGTCCCCGTGCGG
This sequence comes from Scyliorhinus torazame, assembly GCF_047496885.1. NCBI lineage: Eukaryota > Metazoa > Chordata > Chondrichthyes > Carcharhiniformes > Scyliorhinidae > Scyliorhinus > Scyliorhinus torazame. Next base: position 76,473,282 of record NC_092712.1, read on the forward strand.
CCAACGGGCACCGCCATCTGCGTGCGATGGATGGGCGCCGCCATTTTGTGCACCCCCAGCCATGTGCGACCAATGGGCGCCACCATCTTGGATGGACTCCCAGGACCCCAGCTCGACTGACCACACACCGCCCGAAGAAAACACTCAACTGCTGCCGCGATTAGCCTCGGTGACCCTGGACCAGTCCCGGCCTCGAACACTCTCAACTGCTACAACAACAGTACTAATCAACGGGCACGAGATGTCCTGCTTAATCGACTCTGGGAGCACGGAGAGCTTCATACACCCCGACACGGTAAGGCGTTGTTCTCTCCCCATCCACCCCGTTAATCAAAAAATCTCCCTGGCCTCCGGTTCCCACTCGGTAGAGATAAAGGGGTTTTGTGTAGCAAATATCACGGTCCAGGGAAGGGAGTTTAAAAATTACCAGCTCTACGTCCTTCCCCACCTCTACGCGGCCACACACCTAGGGTTAGACTTCTAGTGCAATCTCCAAAGTCTAACTTTCAAATTCGGCAGTCCTATAGCCCCTCTCACTGTCTGCGGCCTCGCGACCCTTACGGTCGACCCACCTTCCATGTTTGCGAACCTCACCCCGGATTGCAAACCCATCGCCACCAGGAGCAGACGGTACAGTGCCCAGGATCGGATCTTTATTAGGTCAGAGGTCCAAAGGCTACTGAGGGAAGGAGTCATTGAAGCTAGCAATAGTCCCTGGAGAGCTCAAGTAGTGGTGGTAAAGACCGGGGAGAAGCATAGGATGGTCATCGACTACAGGCAGACCATCAACAGGTGTTCGCAGCTGGACGCGTACCCTCTCCCCCGCATATCCGACCTGGTAAACAGGATTGCATTACAAGGTCTTCTCCACGGTGGATCTTAAGTCCGCCTACCACCAGCTCCCCATCCGCACGAGTGACCGTAAGTACACTGCCTTCGAGGCAGATGGGCGGCTCTACCACTTCTTAAGGGTTCCCTTCGGTGTCACTAACGGGGTCTCGGTCTTCCAGCGCGAGATGGACCGAATGGTTCACCGGTACGGTTTACGGGCAACATTTCCGTATCTCGATAATGTCACCATCTGCAGCCACGACCAGCAGGACCACGACACCAACCTCCGAAAATTCCTCCAGACCGCAAAGATCCTTAACCTTACGTATAACAAGGATAAATGCGTGTTTAGCACCGACCGTCTAGCCATTCTCGGCTACGTAGTGCCAAATGGCCCCGACCCTGAACGCATGCGCCCCCTTATGGAGTTCCCCCTCCCTCACTGCTCCAAGGCCCTGAAGTGCTGCCTAGGGTTTTTCCCTTACTATGCCCAGTGGGTCCCCAACTACGCGGACAAGGCCCGTCCCCTGATCCAATCCACAATTTTTCCCCTGTCGATAGAGACCCGCCAGGCCTTTAGCCGCATCAAAGCAGACATTGCAAAGGCCACGATGCACGCCATCGACGAGTCCCTCCCCTTCCAGGTCGAGAGTGACGCGTCTGACGTAGCTCTGGCGGCCACCCTCAACCAAGCGGGCAGACCCGTGGCCTTCGTCTCACGTACCCTCCATGCTTCCAAAATCCGCCACTCCTCAGTCGAAAAGGAGGCCCAGGCCATAATAGAAGCTGTGCGACATTGGAGGCATTACCTGGCCGGCAGGAGATTTACTCTCCTCACTGACCAACAGTCGGTTGCTTTCATGTTCGATAATGCACAGCGGGGCAAGATAAAAAACGATAAGATCTTGCGGTGGAGGATCGAACTCTCCACCTATAACTACGAGATCTTGTATCGTCCCGGGAAGCTAAACGAGCCTCCTGATGCCCTGTCCCGCGGCACATGTGCCAACGCACAAGTGGACCGCCTCCGAGCCCTCCACGAGGACCTCTGCCACCCAGGGGTCACTCGCTTCTTCCACTTTATCAAGACCCGCAACCTGCCCTACTCCATCGAGGAGGTCAGGACAGCCACCAGGGACTGCCAAATCTGCGCGGAGTGCAAACCGCACTTCTACAGGCCAGAGAAAGTGCACCTGATAAAGGCTCCCCGTCCCTTTGAACGCCTCAGTATGGACTTCAAAGGCCCCCTCCCCTCCACCGACCGCAACACGTACTTCCTGAACGTGATTCGAGTACTCCCAGTTCCCATTCGCCATCCCCTGCCCCGACATGACCGCAACCACCGTCATCAAGGCCCTCCATAGCATCTTTATGCTGTTCGGGTTCCCCGCTTACATACATAATGATAGGGGTCCTCCTTTATGAGAGACGAACTGCGTCAATTCCTGCTCAGCAAGGGCATCGCCTCGAGCAGGACAACCAGTTACAACCCCCGGGGTAACGGACAGGTAGAGAGGGAGAACGGAACGATCTGGAAGACCGTCCTACTGGCCCTACGGTCCAGGGATCTCCCAGTCACCCACTGGCAGGATGTCCACCCGGATGCCCTCCACTCCATCCGGTCACTGCTTTGTACCACTACCGACCAAACACCTCACGAACGTCTCCTTGTCTTCCCCAGGAAGTCCTCCTCTGGGACCTTGCTCCTGACCTGGCTGGCATCTCCCGGACCTATCCAGCTCCGAAAACACGTGCGGGCGCACAAATCGGACCCGTTGGTCGAGAGTGTCAGTCTTCTGCACGCTAACCCCCAGTTCGCCTACGTGGCGTACCCCGATGGCCGCCAACATACAGTCTCCCTACGAGACCTGGCGCCCGCCGGGTCCCCACGCACACCCCAGCCACCAGTCCCACCCTCCCTCCCACTGGTGCACCTTACAGCCGCCCCCTTCCCAGGAGGATCGGTTCTTCCGCCGGCCCAGTCTAGGTCCCCCCCCCCCACCCGCCCACCGACGCACCCCGCAGACGGTCCCTTCCCAGGTCAACCGTTTTCCCCACCAGCGCCGTCTAGGGGTGTCAAAACTGCCACAGAGATCGAGGCCATGCTCCCGGAGTCACAAATGCCCGAGCCTCCACCGGTGCCACCACCAGAGCTTCGACGATCACAGAGGATGACCAGGGCCCCCGATCGACTGATTGCTTCATTTTAAAGTGTATATAGTTAATTGTGAATTTGTAAATAGTTACGACAATAAGACAAAAGCGCTGTACGGAGGTATTACGATACCTCCATAACTATAATTTCTACCGTGTTACCACTTTGTAATATCAAGCCACCACCCCAGCCGGACTCTTTTTTAACAGGGCGTGAATGTGGTAGTCTGTGTAGAGGTATTACGGTACCTGGTAATGCTGGAACACCATTGCTAGATATTGTATGTTTTCTATTGGTCAAGCTGTATGGTAGCTCCGCCCTGCAAGGCGGGGTATAAGAGCCTGTGCCGCCCCAGCAGCCCTCTTTCTGTACCTGAGCTGCTGGGGAAAACATCTAGCTTATTAAAGCCTTCAGGTGGACTACAACCTCGCTTTAGTGGTCATTGATCGTGCATCAAGCGGATTTGAAGGAGAAAGGTACAGAACCCAAGCAGAGACAACCATTAACAATGTCAGCTAACATGGGAGCCAGGAAGTTGGTCAGTACTTTAATGGGAATAAGGTCAAAAGACCAGAATATGGGTCTAATGGACAAGATAATCTCAGAGAGGGCATGATGGGAAGTAGATGAGAAATTCGAGAAAACTGCAAGTTTAGGGCTAAGGCAGGGAGGAGCCATAGAGGAACTTCAGCCTGGCAGGCTAGGAAGGGATAGTGAGGTCAAACCTGAACTCGGCTCGGTGACCTGACAAAGGTTTATTAACAGAACAACTGTGCACATTACAGAGCAAAGAAACAAAGGTCTTAACTCCCCAGGCATGAACTCCAACTGCTGGAATAAGTCCAGGCAAGTCTCCAACTCTGCTCCCCATTGGACCAGTGTGCCACATGACCTTTTCAGGGAAACGCCCCTTAAAGAGGTTACAACACCACAGGAAGAAGACTGGCAGAGGCTACTGATCTGATGGTCTTAGTCCTGTTGACAAGCCATCCATGTGCCCCTTACACTTGTAGTTGGAGCTGTTCAACACTCATTCCTATGATACTATGTTACTAGCCACTGGTAATTAGTAACTTACATAATTATAACATAAAAAGAGACCCATCATCATTCGAGAATCATAGAATCCTTGCAGTGCAGAAGGAGGCCATTCAGCCCATCGAGTCTGCACGGACTCTCTGAAAGAGCACCCCCACCTAGGGTCAGGCCCCCGCCCTATTCTCTAAACCCCACCTAACATTTTGGACACTAAGGGGCAATTTAGCATGGCCAATCCATCTAACCTGCACATCTTTGGACTGTGGGAGGAAACCGGAGCACCCGGAGGAAACCCACGGAGACACGGGGAGAAAGTGCAAACTCCACACAGACTGTTACCCAAGGCCACAATTGAATCCAGGTCCCTGGCACTGTGAGGCAGCAGTGCTAACCACTGTGCCAGAATGTAACCATTTTTGCTTTTAAATATATTTGTGTACTATCTAAAAAGAGAGGAAATCTGGCTAAACATCTGTACCATATTGGTGTGTGTATGGTCACAGATGTTAAACAAAATAATCATTTGAGTTCTGATGTGGTCTATAAATGGAGACCCCCTACAAAGGCCTCTCCAAAAATACAATGCCTATATAGTGATGTCGATGTGACTTATACAAGTGTATTTAGGTGGGAAAATGGAGAAGCAGAGAGGGAGGCAACAAACATTAAAATGGTCATAATAATATTAATAATAATAATAAAGAGGGGCTTGGGGTGGTTGACATTATTTTTAAAAAGGTATAGCACCAGCAGTATAATGGAAGTTATAATTTGCAAGTTATATCTTTTACAGCAAAGAAATATGCTTCTGGCTGTATCACCTGCTTGAGAAAATATATATCTGTGAAGGAAACCGAAAGACAAGCTAGATGACATGTCCTCCCAATGACTTTACAGACAAGGGATCCATCCTGAAATTATTTGAAATGAAGTAATTGTGCAAGGTGCACAAATAAGTGGCCATATACAGTACAATTTAAAATAACAATTTTAAAGCAAAGAAAGATGTAATATTTTATGAGGTGCAAATGTTTTGCTTTAAGTTGCTATACAACAATCATGATGATGACAAAATAAACAGGTACTGAAACCAGTGGTACCCTAGGGGATGCTAGACCAAATGGGCAATAGAAACTGAAACTCCTGCAGGATATTGTGTGCAACCTGCAGATTTCCCAGCATGCAATGTATATGCAGTGACATCACTTGACGTGTATAAGGTTCCTTCACCCTGTGAGGATTTGACAGTGTCTTTGATTTTGAAAGAATTTGACACTGTAATTCCACAGCATTATTTCACACAAGTGATGATATTTGTTAGCAAATGCTATTTCCTTTAATAAACTGCTTAAACGACACTTGTGAGGGCAGTATGACTAGCAGAAACTGTGTTTTATTTGTTGGTTGTTAGAAAACACAGGGAGATATTTTTCTTGATAAGGTATATATATTTTTAGTTCTTTCCTCCTTGTTTTGGTTATATATTTTAGTTCCAGGGACGAACACAAACTTCAGGAGAAAGATTGGAGAAGTTGGAACTGTTCTCCTTGGAGAAGTAAGGTTGAGAGGAGATTTAATAGAGGTATTCAAAATCATGAGGGGCCAGGACAGAGTAGATAAGGAGACCTTCCCTCCATCATAAGGCCAGAAGTGGAGATATTTGTTGGTGGTTCCACAATATTCAGCATATTCACAACTCCTCAGATACAGAAGTAGTCTGTGTCCATGTGCAGCAAGACCAGGACAACCTTCAAGCTTGGGCTGATAAGTGGCAAGTTATATACACACGGCCGCATTTGGAGTATTGCGTGCAATTCTGGTCGCTGCATTATAGGAAGGATGTGGAAGCATTGGAAAGGGTGCAGAGGAGATTTACCAGAACGTTGCCTGGTATGGAGGGAAGATCTTATGAGGAAAGGCTGAGGGACTTGAGACTGCTTTCGTTAGAGAGAAGAAGGTTAAGAGGTGACTTAATTGAGGCATACAAGATGATCAAAGGATTGGATAGGGTGGACAGTGAGCCTTTTTCCTCAGATGGTGATGTCTAGCACGAGGGGACATAGCTTTAAATTGAGGGGAGATAGATATAGGACACATGTCAGAGGTAGGTTCTTTACTCAGAGAGTAGTAAGGGCGTGGAATGCCCTGCCTGCAACAGTAGTGGACTCACCAACACTAAGGGCCTTCAACTGGTCATTGGATAGACAGATGGATGATAAGGGAATCGTGTAAATGGGCTTTAGAGTGGTTTCACAGGTCGGCGCAACATCGAGGGCCGAAGGGCCTGTACTGCGCTGTAATGTTCTATGTTCACACAAGTGCCATGCAATGACCACCCATAACAAGAGAGGGTCCAACCATCTCACCTTGACATTCAATAGCATTATTAACTCTGAATTCCCAGCTTTCAACATCTTGGGGGTACCCCTGATCAGAAACTGAACTGCACCTGCCATACAAATACAGTGGGTATAAGAGCAGGTCAGAAGGCTATGAATTCTGAGGTGAGTAATTCACTTCTTTGGGCGCGGTTCCCCAGCTTTGTTACGCTCTTGCTAGAGCAAAACGAGGCCGGTGACTAGCAGGAGAGGCCGAAAACGAGAGCTGTACCAGGAGCCAAACAGGTTGCGATGCAATCAGCCGCTCCCCTAGACGAAATCAGGATCCCAGCGTAGCGTGGAGAGAAACAAATTATCACCACTTAAGCCCTATTTCCGGACAATTAACGGGAGCCACCCCATACCCAACAGCCTCCCAATGGACAGCATGTGGTGCAGTGGTTAGCACTGGAACTATGGCGTTGAGGACCCGGGTTCGAATCCCGACCCTGGATCACTGTCCATACGGAGTTTGCACATTCTCCCAGTGTCTGCGTGGGTTTCACCCCCAGAACCAAAAGATGTGCAGGTTAGCTAGATTGGCCATGCTAAATTGCCCCTTAATTGGAAAAAAAATAATTGGGTACTCTCATTTTTTATTTTTTTAAAAAATGTTTTTAAATCCAATAGCCTCCCATGATTCAGTAACCTCCCCAGCAAGTGTTCAGGCTGGCGATGATTAGTACTCCTTTTCAATAATGTGAACCTGGCGGAAGGGTTCTGCCGAGGAGCTGAGTAGCCATCCTTGATCACAAGCAAAGAGCTCGGGGGTGCTGGGCTTGTCACCCCAGTGCTCGGCGGCGGGTGGAGGACTCTCAGCTGAGGGGGTGGGGGGGAGTCCCGGCTAGTGGTGGGGGACCCTCCGCAGGCATGGGCCGCCATGGGAGGGTGGGTGGGAGGCACGGGGGTGCAACCGGGGAGGAAACCGCGCACGGCACCAGCATGCCGGCCGCTAGATCGTATGAATTCATTCCGGGGCAACCCTTGTGCCTGCCAGTCTGCCCCACCGACCACCCATAACCACCACTGACTGCAGAGGCATCTGGCCGTGCTGCTGAAGGCTATCTATTATAGGGAATTAGCTATCATGGTTAAGTGAGCACTTCACACATCCAAAGTGGATTCCCGGGTGGGCCATGTAGCACGTGGGAGTCATTGCCTAGCATCCCAATCACACCTTGATGCCTGGACACTGTGCCTGAACCCTGTGGGAGACAACACCACACACGCAGCAGCCAACATCCGAACACCCAGGGGATGTGTCCCATCACTCCAGGGCACTGGGACTGTGTCGGCACTATCAGCGGGTCGTTGTTGAGGGCAGGAGGATGATGATAACCCGCAGAGAGCTGAGCGCCGGTGCTCCTCAATCTGGCCCTGCCTGTCTGCTGAATGCTCCCTCACACCTGTCACCTGCACGCGGTGTGCCCGGGGTGGGAGGGAGAGACGTCTAGAGAGATGGGCCAAGTGTTCAGAGGTCGGCCCGCACTGTGGAAGAAAATGACAGAAGTGTCATAATGGTTGTGCTCAAAGGTGTTTAATGTGTTATACAATTCCCCACTCTCCCGATGGTGCTGCCTTCCCCTCCGCCTCACCCCCTACCTCCCTCCCTCCCCTCCTCCGGTGCCCTCCGTAATCCTCGGTCTGCTTGGCCTTCCTTGCTCTACCGCTACATCTAGGTGTATCCCCAGGATGCGCATCAGAGGTGGAGGCAGCCAGCTGCTTACCTTGTCCAGTGGCCTTCGATGCCTCAGGTGGGCTTCCTGTGGGGACTCTGGTGTTGGAGGGCCCCGGCTCAACTGTCGGCAGCGTGTACACAGCTCTGCTGCCCTGTCCCGTGTGCTGACTGTGAGACGTGGCCTCATCAGAAGGGCGGAACTCAGGGGAGCTGGTGGCCACCATCATCACTCGATGGGTTGGGTCCGGCTTGGCTCCCAGCAGCCCCTCCTCCCGATCAGTGTGAATAGGGCTCTGGGATTCACCATGGGACAGAAGCTAGTTCAAGCCCCGGCTGCTCCTGAATCATCTGGCTCTGCCAGCCCTGGCAGTTCCACGAAGCCTGCACGATCGTGTCGTCGCCCTTGGCGATGCTCCTCAGTGATTGGGCTAGGCTCTGCTGTGCCTCGGCTATGCCCACCTGCGACTGGGACAGCCTTTGCAGCACGTAGGCCATTCCCATCCGAGAGCAGGACATGTCCTGCAGCACCTCATTAAGGTCAGCCTGGCACTGGGTGACATCCCCCAGCGAGTCGGGCATTCTGCCTAGACCCTCAGCCATGGCCGTCACTGACTGCGTGACGCCTTGGACACCTTCACTAATGGTGCTGACATTGTGCACCAGACTCTCCACTGCGGTCGCCACCCTAGCAGTGTTGGCCTCGGTGCCAGATATTGCCGGAGACATCTCCAGTGTCTGTAGCCTCTGGGACTCCTCCGATTGGCTGTGGACCTGTTGGAGTGTCACTGATATCTCCCTCTGAATGTCCTGACTGCACCCTAATGTCTTCAGCAGCTTGGGTTAACCCTGTACCAGAGGCTCAGCATCAGGCAGGGACCCAGCTGGGTCCTGGGATCCAGTAGGCCTTCGACTGCTGTCTCGCCTGGGGGTCCCTGCCTCCACCTGATGTGCTCACCAGATTGTGCCCCAGAAGCCTGACAACTCAGGTTTCCCATCAAGGTGCATGTATCTGTGCTGGTGGAGGGTGGGGATGAAAGCTGTGATGCCTCAATCGTGTCTCCCTCAGAGCTCCCCTCTGAAGTGATCTCCTGGAGAGGGGGCCACCCGGGATTGGCCGATGCCTTTGGCTGGAGGACATGCGGGACAATGGAGATGTGGTCAGTTGGAGGGATGGGTCAGTCAGTAAGGCAGTAACAACTCATGTTTGACAGGTCCTCCGGTGGGGTCCGATGGTTGCTCACCTCTGCGGCTTCTGCCAACCTCCGCGTGGCTGACCGCTCGGCCACCTCAGACACCTCCAGGGCCCGCACCTTGAAGGAGGTGAGGGTTCTTATGTCTGGTACACCTCCGCCAGTCTGGGCCCTCTCCTAACGGTTGTGGGAGAGTTTTTCCTGAGGAGAAACAGAGATGGCAACGTTAGATGCATGTGTGGTGCACAGTGGCATGAGGGGATGTGTGACGGAAGGGTTGAATGGAGAGGGGTTGAAGGGAGGGTTGGGGCCGCATGGCGAGTTGGTGGTGGTGGTTGCGGGGGGGGCGCTGGTGTCTACTCACCAGTGCTGCCTAGTGTAGGTCATTGACCTTTTTTCGGCACTGGAGCACAGTCCTCCTGGTCACACTCCCGGAGCTTACGGCCACTGCCACCTCGTCTCAGGCAGCACTGACTGCCCTGTGGCTTCCCCTCCGGGACCCTTAGGGAAACAGGACATCTCACCTGGCCTCCACCTCATCTGGGAGCCTCCCCAGGTCTGCATACCCGAATCTTGGGGCTGGTCTTCTCGGCCCCATTGTTGCGAGCTGACTGGGGTTGGCTGAGCAAGTGTTGCTTAAGTGCTGCTCGACCTCGTTAATGGAGGGCTGGCAAACGCAGTCACGGTGAATCAGCTGGCGAGCCTTCATTTGCAGCAAGAAGCCTGTGGAGCGGGGGGTGGGGGGGGGGGGGGGGGGGGCAATTAATGTTGAATAGTGTTGTTGGCTTCTCTGGGCTGAGCACCAGGACGCTCACGGCAGTTCCTGCTCGCTACCACACTCAGAAAGCCTTCCGGAGAATCGCACCCCCTGTTACTTCTTGCCTTTGGGGCCTAAATGTTTTCTCTTTTTGAAATATTGGCAGGGTACTTGTTTGTTAGGGGGCACGTTTAACTTAGTTGGCTAGACAGCTGGTTTGTGATGCAGATCAAGGCCAGCGGCGTGGGTTCAATTCCCGTACCAGCCAAGGTTATTCATGAAGGTCTTCTCAACCTTGCCCCCCCCGCCCGACTGAGGTGTAGTGATCCTCAGGTTAAATCACCACCAGTTAGCTCTCCCCCTCAAAGGGGAAAGCAGCCTATGGTCATCTGGGACTATGGCGGTTTTACCTTTACCTGTTAGGAGTATAATTTGGCCATCTGTTCTGACACCCTTTTATTTGGATGCATTCTTCGTTCAGTTGTTGTGCTTGTTTAATCTCCTATAATCTTTTTTCCGTGTCTGGTAAGTGTTTAGTAATAAGCGAAGTACATGCTTCCACTTCCTCAATAAAAATTAAATCTTCCAGTTTATCTCCTTCACTGGTATTCTATTTTTTTAATATAAATTTAGAATACCCAATTATTTTTTCCAATTAAGGGGCAATTTAGCGTGGCCAATCCACCTAGCCTACACATCTTTGGGTTGTGAGGATGAAACCCACACAGACACAGGGAGAATGTGCAAACTCCACACAGCCTTCACTGTTATTCTTAATAGCTCATCTACTATTGTCTGGTTTTCCCTTGAACATGCTCAGTAACTGAACCGTGCAATATGAGCCTCAGTCTAAAATGTTGAACTCTAGGTGCCGTTTTTGCAATTTCCTTTAGGTTAAGAAGAATAACCAAAGGTTTGTGGTCAGTTTCAATTTTAAACCTTAATCCCAAGACATAATCAGAGAACATCTCACAGGCCCACATGGTTGCTAATGCTTCTCCCCCAATGGTTGCATTACTTTTCTCTGTGTCCTGTAAACTGGACTTCTTTGTCCAATTTTTTGAACTTGAATCTGCACCATACCCAAGTTTGAAGATGATGGGCCCAATCGAAGGGCATCATCATGCCTGTCTCGGGACGCAATGAGGCCGACTCTCCCAAGATTTGCGATGCCCGGTGTGCCTCGCAAAATCTAACGCGATCTTGCGAGATGTCGCTACCCGAATCTAGTCCTTGCTGGGCGGGATCCAGATTTACATATTTAAGTGAGCAGTTACGCTCATTTAAATATGTCGGCGCCAGATTCTCCCAAGGCCCGGGGTCGAAAGCCTGGGAGACCTCGCCATAGCGCCATTTAGCATTGGTCCACACAAACATGGACCAGACATTAAGGCACCTGGCAGGGGGGTATCTCCCAGTTCATTGGAGTCTCCTGGGTGGTCGGGCTGTGGGAAGGGCAGTACTCTGGTACTCCCGCTGCCACCCTGGCACCCTGTCAGTGTCCCTGTCAGATTTGAAGTGCCAGCCTGCACACTGACACTGCCACTCTGGCACTTCCAAGGTGTCCATGTGGCACTTCCAGGTTGACAGGGGCACTGGCAGGATGCCAGGCTGGCAGTGCCAAGGTGCCTGGGTGTCAGGTTCGCACTGCCAGGTATCAGGCACGTGGTGCCCTGCCTGATGAAGTGCAGCATTGGGGGGGGGGGGGGGGGGGGTCCACAGGCCACGTTGGTGGGTCTAAAAATCAGAGAGAATGAGGCAGTATGTTAAAATGGCTTTGGCACTGTGACTATTCCAGAACACCACTTTGTCGTTATGGGTACTGGAGAGATGACCCCTTGTTGTAACATATGTTCAGTCTCGCTCCTGATTTTGTCGAAGAGTGGGTGGGAGACCTTCCTCATTGTGAAGAGGAATACAGGTTTAGTATGCACCCTTATGGTTACATGATATTCTGTCTTCAGCTTTCCTAAGCCTGAAAATAGGGTTAGAAATCCATTCCTGAATACATTACTGGACTGCTCATCAGCAGTTTCATCTACCTTGTAAATCAGACTCAACTGCAAACATTATTTTCTGCTGCACAGTAATGGCTCCTGGTTCTGTATAACATACAGGGGTTCAAGGCCTTTAACCTTGTCACGAGTGTTCTGCACTTCAGAAAGGTTCTGGGAGTCACAATGTAGACTCGTGGGGCTGGATTCTCCGATCCTGAGGCTATGTCCCCATGCCGGCATGGGAACGGTGGCTTTTAACGACTGAAAATTTGCCATAAAACGGCCACTGATCCTCCGTTTGGCTGGGGACTAGCAGCCGAGCAGTGTAGAGCACCAGGCTCTATCTGCCGATATGGCCCGGAGAATTGCCGGGTCCGCGGCCGTGCATGCGCACGGCAGCGGCCTGCAGCAGCTGCGCCTTGCAACATGGCGCTGGCCGCTCGCGGACCCGGCCTGCAAAATAGAGCCCCTCCTTTGGCTGGCTCGTGCACCCTGGACCACCCCCAACAGTGCCCTCAGCCCCTGTCAAAGTTCCCCATGCCTGCGGATCGGCACTTCCCTGACTTTGGCGGTGCTGGACTGAGTCCGCAGCTGCCACGCCGAGTTCCCGACGGATGATATCACATGCGACCGACGCCGTCGGGAAGTCGGCCGGTCGGGGACGGAGCATCGGGGGGTGGGTCTCAGGCAATGCCCTGAGGCCATCGGTACGGCGCGCGGCGTACTCACAGAGTACGCCGCTTTGGAGGGGGCAGAGCATCATGAAAGTGGCGCCGTCCCCAATTTGGTCGGAATCAGGTATTCTCTGGCCAATCGCCGAACGCTGAACGCAATTTCAGCGTTGGCGACTGGAGAATCCTGCCCCTGGTCTCTGGATATTTTGTTGCTTCGATAATTTGGCTTGTGGATGTGTTCTGCTCTCACTGCTATCTGGATTCCAGGTCTGTGAGCCAGCTTGCATCTGCTGCACCCACGATGCCCCATTCCTCAACCTTTTTTCTTCTTGTCCTTTTTCTAAGGCTTTGTGGGTCTTTCACGTCTGCAGTCTTCACTTGCCGATTTTCTGCTTGACCTCCTGCCACCATGTTTTCTCTTGTATTTGGAGTCTAATAGGCTTTATTTAGGGTTTGCCTGTTCCAACAACACTGAAGAAGCTTGAAACCATCCAGGACAAAACAATCCACTTAATTGACACCCCATCCGCCACAATAAACATTCACGCACTCCATCATCGACGAACAGCAGCAGCAGTGTACACCATCCATAAGATGCACAGCAGCAACTCACCAAGGCTCCTTTGGCAGCACCTTCCAAACCCATGACTTCTACCACCTAGAAGGACAAGGGCAGCAGATGCATGGAAACACCACCATCTGTAAGTTTCCCTCCAAGCCACTCACCACCCTGACTTGGAACTATATTGCCATTCCTTCATTGTCACTGGGTTAAGATTCGGGAATGCCCTTCCTAATGGCACTGCGGATGTACCTTCACTACATGGTCCTGGACTTAATTTTAGGTAATGAAGCCGGGCAAGCGGTTGAAGTATTAGTGGGGGAGATTTTGCAAACAGTGATCATAACTCACTGATTAAAGATTGTCACGGAAAAGGACAAGGATGGGTCTGAAATCAAAGTTCTAAACTGGGGAAAGGCCGATTTTAATAAGATCAGCTATGATTTGGCCAGAGTGGACTGGGAGCGGACAGTTTTAGGTAAATCTGTGACAGAACAGTGGGACACATTCAAGAAGGAAATAGGGAGAGTGTAGGGTCAATATCTTCTAATCAAGAAAAGGGTGGGACCAACAAATCCAGTGAACTCTGGATATTGAAGGAAATACAACATTGGATAAGTAGAAAAAGGGAGGCTCATGACAGATATCGAGGGCTAAAAACAGCAGGATCCCGAGAGGCGTATTGAATATGCAAAAGGGAACTTAAAAAGAAAATTAGGAGAGCAATAAGGGGACATGAAAGGATACTGGCAGGTAAAATAATGGAAAATCCGAAGTTGTTTTACATGTACATTAAGGGTAAAAGAACAACTAGGGAAAGAGTAGGGCCCATTAAGGACCACAATGGTAATTTGTGTCTGGGGCATGAGGATGTAAGAAAGATTCTAAATGATTGGATTGGATTTGTTTATTGTCACGTGTACCGAGGTACAGTGAAAAGTATTGTTCCGCGTACAGTTCAGACAGATCATTCCGTACATGAAAAGAAAATACATAGGGTAAACATAAAATACACAATGTAAATACATAGACACAGGCATCGGGTGAAGCATACAGAAGTGCAGTTCTACACAGTCGAGAAGATGTGTGAAGAGATCGGATTAGTCCATAAGACGGTCATTTAGGAGTCTGGTAACAGGGGAAGATGCTGTTTTTGAATCTGTTAGTGCGTGTTCTCAGACTTTCATTTCTCTTGCCCGATGGAATACTTTGTGTCAGTGTTCACTCATGAGAGGAAAGTGTGGGTATAGAAATCAAGGAGAAGGACTGTAATAAAATTAAAACGATTAACATAGACAGAGAGGAGGTTCTGAGTGGTATGGCAGGCTTAAAGGTAGACAAATATCCAGTACCAGATGAAATGTATCCTAGGCCACTGAGTGAGGCAAGGGAGGAGGAGGGGGGGGGGGGGGGGCAGCACGGTGGTGCAGTGGTTAGCACTACTGCCTCACGGCGCTGAGGTCCCAGGTTCGATCCCAGCTCTGGGTCACTGTCAGTGTGGAGTTTGCACATTCTCCCCATGTTTGCTGGGTTTCGCCCCCACAACCCATAGATGTGCAGGTTCGGTGAACTGGCCACGCTAAATTGTCCCTTAATTGGAAAAAATTAATTGGGCACTCTAAATTTATATTAAAAAAAAGAAAAGAAATAGCAGGGGCGCAGCCAATAATTTTCAATTCCTCTCTGCCATGGGAGAGGTGCTGGAGGGCTGGAGGATAGCCAATGTGGTACCATTATTCAAGAATCCTAGAATTTACAGTGCAGAAGGAGGCCATTCGGCCTATCATGTCTACACCAGCCCTTGCAAAGAGCACCCTACTTAAGCCCACACCTCCACCCTATCCCCGTAGCCCAGTAACCCCACCTTATCCCCGTAGCCCAGTAACCCCACCTAACCTTTTTGGACGCAAAGGGCAATTTAGCATGGCCAAGCCACCTAACCTGCACATCTTTGGACAGTGGGAGGAAACTGGAGCACCCGGAGGAAACCCGCGCAGACACTTGGAGAAAGTTCTAGCTCCACACAGACAGTCACCCGAGGAATTGAACCCGGGTCCCTGGAGCTGTGAGGCAGCAGTGCTAACCACTGTGCCACCGGTGGAAGGGAGGAAGGGATAAACCAGGAAACTACAGGTCAGTCAGTCTACCCTCAGTGGTGGGGAAACTATTGGAAGCAATTCTGAGTGTCAGAATTAAACTGCATTTGGAGAGGCAGGGATTAATCAAGAACAGTCAGCATGGTTGTGTTAAGGGGAGTTCGTGTCTGACCAATTGATTTCGTTTTTTGAAGAGGTGACCAGATGTGTAGATGAGGGAAATGCATTTGACGTAGTCTACTTGGACTTCAGCAAAGCTTTTGATAAGGTCCCACATGGGAGACTGGCAACAAAGGTAAGAGCCCATGCGATCCAAGGAAATCTGGCAAATTGGTCTAAAATTGGCTGAGTGGCAGGAAGCAGAGGGTGATGGTCGAGTTGTGTTTTTCTGACTGGGAGCCTGTGTCCAGTGGGGTCCTGCAGCGATCAGTGTTGGGGCCCTTCCTGATTGTGGTATATAGAAATGATTTTGATATGAATGTAGGAGGGTTGATCAGTAAGTTCATGGATGATACAAAAATTGGTGGGGTGGTAAATAGTGAAGAGGATAGCCTTCGATTACAGGAGGATGTAGACTGACTGATCAGATGGGCTGATCAGTGGCAAATGGAATTCAATCAGGATAAGTCTGAGGTGATGCACTTGGGCATGACAAACAAGGCAAGGAAATACATGATAAACGGCAGGATCCTGGGAAGCACTGAGGATCAAAGGGATCTTGGTGTGCATATACACTGGTCCCTGAAGGTGGCTGAGCAGGTGGATACAGTGATGGTATACTTGCCTTTATTAGCTGAAGCATCGAGCAGGGAGGTTATGCTGGAACTGTATAGAATGTTGGTTAGGCCACAGCTAGAATATTGTGTGCAGTTCTGGAATCCACATTTTAGGAGGGATGTGATAACACTGGAAAGAGTTCAGAGGAGATTTACCAGGATGTTGCCTGGGCTGGAGAGTTTTAATTATGAAGAGAGATTGGATGACTTGGGTTGTTTTCCTTAGAGCAGAGGAGACTGAGGGGGGACATGATGGAGCTGTGTAGAATTATGAGGAGCATAGATAGAGTCCACAGGAACAAACTTTTTCCCTTGGCAGAGGAATCAATGATCAAGGGGCATAGATTTAAGGTAAAGGTTAGGGAGTTTAGAGGGGATGTGAGTGAAAATCGTTTGACCCAAACAGTGGTGGGGGTCTGGAACTCACTGCTTGAAAGGATGGTGGAGGCAGAGACCCTCATAATATTTAACAAGTATTTAGATGTGCACTTGCGATCCCAAGGCATACAAGGCTATGAGCCAAGTGCTGGAAAATGGGATTAGAATGGTTAGGTGGTTGTATTTAACCGGCTATGGACTGAAGGGCCTTTTCTATGCTGTAGATTTCTCTGACTCCAAAGGCTGCAGCTGTTCAAGAAGGTGATTCACCACCACCTGCTTGAGGGAAAATAGGGAAGCGCAATAAATTGGCTTAGTCAGCAATGTTCACATCCTGGGAAATGAAAAAAAGAGAAATTGTTCCCATTGATGAAAAAAGCATGAACTAGAGGCCACAGATTGAAGGTTATTGCCAAAGAAGCAATCGCGATAGGAGGGAAAGCTTTTTTTCACACAGTGAGTGGTTAGGATTGAACTGCCTGAGAGTATGGTACAGGTCGGGATAAATGAGGCTTTAAAAAGGCATTATCTGAAATTGGAAAATGTACAGGACTTTGGGGAAAAGGGGAGGACGAGCAAGAGGTGAATTTTTCCTTCAGTGGGCCAGAAATGACCGGATGGGCTGAATGGCATCTTTCTGTGCAGTAGCCATTCTAAGATTTTATTCTATGATGTTGTGCACAATAAAAAATATACTCTTCCTTCTGTACTGTTTTAGAAGCTCTCGGGATTTTCTTTGCGCAGAGATCAACTTGCAGATCACGAAAGCAACAAAACCTTTAGGGTTTTGCAACCGAACATTTTACTGAAATTTATCTTGGTTGGATACTTTATAAAATGGCAAGCTGATTAACAGTGCACCAAAGGGTAACTTTTACTCTTCTACATTCCTAGCACATGCAGATGAGGAACTGTTTGTCTCCAGTTTTCTGGCCATTACAGTCTAGAAACAAAAATTCATCCTTAAAAGCCTTATTCTGCCACCCAGAGACTTCCCCCATTTCCAGATTCTGCGACTTCCAGATTTATAGATATCTAGATAACATTTTCATTCTCCTTGATCGAGAATCGTTACCAATATATCCTAAACTTGATATCACCCTTCATAAAGGGTCCAAAGAGGGTGGCGCAGTGGGTTAGCCCTGTTGCCTCATGGCGCCAAGGTCCCAGGTTCGATCCCAGCTCTGGGTCACTGTCCGTGTGGAGTTTGCACAATTTCCCCGTGTTTGCGTGGGTTTCGCCCCCACAATCCAAAGGTGTGCAGGGTAGGTGGATTGGCCATGCTAAATTGCCCCTTAATTGTAAAAAATGAATTGGGCACTCTAAATTTATTTTAAAAGATAAAGGGTCCAAAGATATGCAGGTTAGGTGAATTGGCCATGCTAAATTGCCCCTTAGTGTCCAGAAATGTGTCGGTTGTGGGGATAGGATGGGGGAGTGGGCCCAGGTAGAGTGTTCTTTTGAAGAGTTGGTTCAGACTTGGTGGGCTGAATGGCCACCTTCTGCACTGTAGAGACTCCATGATTCTCTTCTATGATAATCCTCGCAAATTGTAGGATCCCTCTTCTCGGGATCCCATTTCACAGGAATTGCCCTTGTCTTCCAAGAACCTTGCTTTCCAACATTGTTGGAAACATCAGACCCAACCTGTTCACCCATGGCCTGGGGATCACTCCCACCCCCATTCACAAAATAATGTTTGGGTCATGAGAGGGTAACCTTGTAAACTGGACCCTCTTTCCTGCACTTCCAGGTCTCACAGTTTCTCCAAGTGCTGATAAATCAGTGTCCCTGGTGTTGCCACTTGTCATAAAGCCCTGCTCTGATAAAAACTGCCAAATTGCATCAAGCAATATGACGGAAGAACTGCTCATCTTTTAAAATTGTTTTGTGGAAGGATAAGCCGTGTTGAATTTTGTATCTTGTAAATGGTTGTCAACCAGCAATTTGTTCATTGGATGGTTTCCAGTATTTTATGGTCAAACCTTTAAATTTATTTTTGCATATTTTGCAGCATTTCTATATTCTTTATTTGGGAAGGGGTGGCCTGAGTTGGAGTATGGCCGAAACACAGGAGGAGCCTGTATTCAGGCCGATACAACATTTTAATGTTATTTTGTTTGACCATCTGGACCCACTCTCATGATACAAAATGTATCAACCAAATGCCTGCAAGAACTTAGGAGGATCATCTCCATAAACCTGGTTCTCAAGCTATCTGATCTGATCACCTGATCCACCTTGTAACCAAATTCATTGGTTTGAAAGTAGAAGGCACAATCTAGTGGCTTTGTTGCACCCAACACGTGACGCGATGCAGCCGGTAAATCTCACAAGTGGCCTCTCTGAAGATTTACTGGCCATGTCACACCTCGCGATCTAACAAGATATCACAAAGTGTCACTTGAATATGTCTGCGCCGGAGTTTTCCATGGCACGGGATTTAATGCCTTGCCTCAGAGACCCTGAGCGGATGTGTTTAGCCCTGGTTTGCACAAACGTGGACAAGGCGTACCAGCACTTGGGGGGGGGGGGGGGGGTTATCGGACTCTGGGCAGGGTGGTACCCTGTCATCTGGGCACTGTGACACTGCCAGCATAGCAGTCGCATCTTGCTAGGGATCAGGCCTGAGGGTGCCTGCCCTTATGAGGTGATGTGCGGGGTCTCGAGGACCCCCTAATTGGTGTGCTGGCGGGGTCAATGGCGCCCTGATCTCTTCCTGCACTGGCGAACTGAGCACGTTCGTGCAACTAACCCTACGTGCGGCCTCAGCGAGGCATTCCTTGCCGAGGCCTGGGAAGGAAGCAGACTCTTGTTCATCTGACTTAATGCACCCAAAAATGGGACTCTGTTTCATTTCCATTAAATTGCGCCCATGAATTTTACTGATATTTTAGAAGCTAGCAAAGTACAACTGGGGAGGCAGTGGCGGAGTGTCATTGTCACTGGACAAGGTGGCCGAGCAAGCTATTCAGTTCAAGGGCAATTGGGGGGGGGGGGGGGGGAATCAGCGATGTCCACTTCCCCTGAATGTATTAAAAAAAACTGCACTCCAGAAACGATGCTTCTCAGTCACCCAGTCTCAAATATCTATCTAATGTTCCCTTTAAAAAAGACCACACTCACTCCATTGCCTTACCAACAGTTCACTCCACACAGTCGCCACCCCCTTTGTAACGTAGTCAAATCCACACTGTTCGCCCTCCCTCGGCCTTTTCTGTTTTAAAGACACATTTAAAAACAAGCTTAGAGAGGGGGCGGGGGGACACGGGCCTCACGTGGAGCAGTATAAATTGTGTAAAATGAAAGATAGTTTAAAAAATTCTGCGAATATTATTGCATCATAAAAATCGTGCTCTGGGGAGGGTGTGGCTAAGAAAAAAAAAAACCGATTAAGCCAAAAGCAGAAACATTCCACAAGGATTGTTT
This sequence comes from Scyliorhinus torazame, assembly GCF_047496885.1. Classification (NCBI taxonomy): domain Eukaryota; kingdom Metazoa; phylum Chordata; class Chondrichthyes; order Carcharhiniformes; family Scyliorhinidae; genus Scyliorhinus; species Scyliorhinus torazame. The sequence continues at coordinate 76,493,221 of NC_092712.1, forward strand.
CCGATTTATGAAAAAAATAGATACAGTGCGATGGAAAAGAGACCGATATGGAGGAAAACTGGGTTATTCGCCGCGGATTCTTGTTGCAAAACCTCAACTTGTGCCATTGAAAGTGAGCTCACCAGCCATGGCCTCGCTACAGGTGATTGGTGACACTCGCCACCCAATCACAATGCGCCTATTAGCCATTGCAAATTTGTTAACCCCAAGTCTTCTGTGGTTGTGTTTAAATCTTGGTGATAACACACGGCTGGTTCCACCCTCCTTGCCCCCCCCCCCCCCCCCTCTTTATACCTCCTCCTCCTCTGATCAGAAAGCTGTGCTGTCAGGTGGGAAGGGCAACCAAACGTTTGCAAACAGCGATCGGCTGGGGCTGTTTGATATTATAAAATAGGTTGGCCGCATCGTGTCTGTGTTGTTACTAAAAAGGCAAGTAACATCAGATCTTCTGATAATCCTTTCGGACAGGGCTTGTCAACATCCTCCCTGGATCCAGACTGGGTGAGTTTTTCCACACAAAAAAAAATCCACATGTATAAAATTCTCCATCCTCGTTTTAAATTCACAGATTTCAAGCTAATTAAAATCTCGTCTAGCGCAACTTGGGTTAGGTATGTGAGTATATAGATATATTGTAATTTAACAGCAGCATGGGGAAAGATGACGAGTCTATTCCCTTTTGCATTGAGCTCGATTCCGCCCATGCTGTCGCGTCAATCGTGGCTAAAGATACTGATAATTGCCAGCAGTTTCTTTTGAAGAGAATGCTGAGGGGAAGGGAATTTCCAACATGATTTAAAAAAATATATATATATATTTCACACCGTCCAGTAATACGAGACCAATATCATCGATAGTTTCCTAAATAACTTTATTGGGATCGAGTCGGGATTCCCCCCCTCTTTCTCTCTTTTCCTCCCACCCCCCCCCCCCCTTCTCCAAAACAGGAGTAGCAGTCAAAATGAGATTCTAGAAACAAGATTCCGACGTTTGTTGTACTTTTTAGGGGGGAAAAAATGTGGAAACATTGATTTAATTTTCCATGTTGAATTCTAGGATGATAATTGTAACTCTTTTCATAATGAAGATGGTGGTGGTGAGATTTGGAGCGCTGAGACACTGTTGGCTACCCTTGGCTTTGAGAGTGAGAGGGGGTGCTGGGTGACATCTTTAGCTCGCTTTATATTAAGTTATGACTGGACTAATGGTCGCTGCTCCTCTTGTCTTGCGAATTCGTGTTCCGTGTTCCGCGCCATTGGTGCCCAGGTCTGGAGTACTGTCGCTCTCTCCTCTCTCTTTCCCCCCCATTATATTTTTAGTGTGTTATAGGATCTTAGCCCGTCTAATTGGGCTTTTAAAACCTTTAAAAGTTGGGCATATTTTCTAACGTATTCGGGCTTATTTATTTATTTTTAATTCTTTTTTTCTTTGCACACGGTGGTACATTTACCGACGCTCGGATTGTTTGCATTGACTGACTGTTGTTGGTGGCGCTGTTTTGTGCTTCTGAGGGACTTTGGATTTTTAATGTCGATTTGGCTAAATTGAAAAGAGGTGGGAGGGCGAGAGGAGGAAAAAAATTGGGGGGGGGGGGGTATAAAATCAATAAAATACAGCGTATTCTTTTTATTTTAAGTGCGAATGGAGGAGGGGGGTGGTGGTGGTAGCGGGGATTTACAGGCTGAGGGAGAGAAATAGAGAGAAGGAAAAAGGCGCCCACTCTGCCCTCCTAACCTTCCATTTTTGCCTTGGGATTATTGAACCTTTTTTAAAAAAAAACCATGATCTTCCGCTCATCTTGGTGGGGCCCCTGTTTAAAATTTACTGCCTGCTTCTAACCAGGGGCGGGGAATTGGTTACATTGTATCAAACGGGAGCACTTTCATTTTACTGAGAATCCGATGGATCTCTCTCTACTCCCTGTTCCTCCTCTTTGTAAATCTTCAAACGATTCTTTGTAACTTATCTCAACCTTTTCTATTGAGTTAAAAATAATATGCATATACGTTATTGAATCGGGGAGATGTATTACTGCAGAAACCAGGTGCCATTTTTTTTCCTTTCCAAGTTTTGTAATGTAAAAAGTGACGGTGGTAATAATGGTCAATGCAGATAAAATAAAAGGTTGCATAGTTTTCATTATGACACAGGATCAGTGTCTCTCTTCCCCGCCCCAAGTAAACGCCCAGTGGGTTGATTTTCTCCTTGTATGTGAAACGTTTCTAAAATAATTACATATAGGGGCACGGTGCATCTTGGATTTAAAACTCGAGGTCTTGAGTTGGAGTTAAAGCTGGGGTGATTTGATTTTAACGCAATAGATGATGGACTTGAAGATAGAAGTGTTTAAAACCAACATTGTTAAATCTCTTGTACATATGTGGAAATATCACCCAGATCTCACTACTCTGGAGACATCTTACAACACTGGGATAGGATCATGGAGGATGAGTGTGTGTGTGGCCATTGTCGTTCCATATTTGCAAAAGAGCAGTTATTTACAGTCAAATTTACATTGTTATTTCTAAACAAATCAATGGAGCCGGAGACTAGTTCTGAGATACTGTGTGCGCCAGGGCACCTCACCATGTCTGACCAGTATTTTTTGAATACGTGGAAGGTACCATGTACTGAGCTACCTCTGCAGGAGAATTAGATTATTTATTTCTAAAATTACTGAGAACAATGGTCTGCAATTTCATTAAAAAGAGACGAAATGAATTTTAAAAAATACCAGAAATATTTCATTGTGCCAGTAAGGGCTCAAATCATAGACCCTCTGTTGCCCAAGAGTTACGTGATCATAATTCACATTGGTTGTCAACATCTGTGTTCATTTGTGTTCAAAGATAAATTTAGATTTGAATTAGAACCACCAAGAAGAAAACAGCTGTTCATTCAACTTGCTGCAGCAAATAAGGTTTCCTACTCACTTGTGTGGTGAAATTGTAAAGAATATTTTTGCCTGCCCTCTTAAAATGAAGCATGTAGAAAACCATTGCAACATAGACCTTTGGCCATGGATTCTGACATAGATACACAGAAGCGACTGCAGTCATCACCTCACTATATCCTTGGTTATGAAAACACAAGGAGCACTGATGAAATGGTGGACTCAATTTCATACTGTGAATCCATTTTGTGTCTCTTCTACCATATATAACTCAGGACTGTAAGGGTGTGCCTTTATTTACTGTCTGTTTAGTTTGACGGGTTTACATTATAACTCCCATTCTGTAATTGAAGTTACCATGGATTGCTGTTGCTTTTTTAAAGGAGAAAGGTGAATATATTCAATATAAAGTATACTAGTGTGATATTAAAAATTGTAAAGGATGCTTTGGTGCACCCTCTCACCTCTGGTCCATAGGAACATTCAGTCTATTAAACCTACTCCACCACTCAATTAGATCATGGCTGCTCCCTAACTCCTTATACTCACCCACCTTTGCTCCATATTCACTGATACCCTTCCGTAACAAAATGTATCCATCTAAGTCAGCAAAGCTCCAATTTTTATAGCATTCACAGATTTTTGCGGCAAGAGTTCCAGATTTGTGTTATCCTTTGAAAAAATGGTTCGTGATTTTGATCCTGAATGGCTAGTTTTCATTGTAAGAACACGTTGTCTTCTTTATTTCCCCCACCAGAGAAAATCATTATCATTTTAAAAATAGTTTAGACACCTTGATCAGTTCATCCTTCAATATTCTATACTAATAGTAGTGTACTTGTATATGTTGAATATTAATCAACTCCATCCCAGACTGACTTGTTGAAAATCTTCTCTCTAAGGGCAGCATGGTGGTGCAGTGGTTAGCACTGCTGCCTCATGGCGCCGAGGACCTGGGTTCGATCCCGGGTCACTGTCCGTATGGAGTTTGAACATTTTCCCTGTGTCTACGTGGGTATCGCCCCCACAACCCAAAGATGTGCAGGGTAGGTAGTTTGGCCACGCTAAATTGCCCATTAATTGGCAAAGAAAATGAATTGGGTACTATAAAAATTTATTTAAAAAAACAATCTCTACTTACTGGTTGCAAGGATTCTACATTAAATTAAACATGGCACTCTTAAATATCTTAACCTGATATTTAGCCCACAAATACTTGCATCACGGCACTGCCCCATAATTCGATAATGTCACTCCTAAGGCACAAGGATAAATGGTGTAGAAAGTGGAAGATGTTATGCTGCTGCAGTTTTTGTTGCCCTGAGATTGAAATTGTGGCGCATTGGTGCAAAGTAGTATACATTTTACTCATAAATTTTACCAATGTTGTGTTTTAAATGGGACTGTTTGCCAGGTGCTTGAAATAGGAAATATTTCACTTTTCAGCAGTAACATTTTTTTCATCTCCTTTTGCATCCACCATTTTGATACCGCTTTCATGCCTTGTAGATGTTCTGATGTGTTGACGTGACTGCCTCAGTGATTGGATCCATGAGGAACACCAGAAATTGAGACTTGCGACAGAGAAAAAGTGTGCGCTGAATGCCAGGATTAAAAATGCATTTTCTTTCCTTCAAGACCAGTTCCAATGAAATTCTCCTCTGGACTTGAATTTTACATTCATTTCACGTTTCAAATACACTGGCCAACATATTTTGCCTTTCTGTGCCCTAGCTGTTTAAGTCCAGACTCCATACACTCTTACTCATTCTTATCCAGGACGTCGGAACAAAGGAGCTCTTCCTTTATCTTGCTGTCTGCCTTCTTCCTACCTCTTATTTTCTGGATTTTAAAACTCAATCCCGGTGAGCGAGTCCACAATGAGGGGCCACTGTTTTAAGAGTCATCCTTTTTAGGACGCAAACTTTTATTTCTGAGGTTTAAGCAAGCGGCTTTGGGACTCTGTCTCAGAAGGCAGTGGAGGCAACTAACTTGAATATTTTGAAAGTAGGCGTATATAGATTCTTGTTAGGCAAGGGAATCAAAGGTTATTGGGGGTAGGTGGAAATGTGGAATTGAAAACACAGATTGGCCATTATCTTCATTATCTTGTTGAAGCAGGCTTGAGGGACTGAACAGTACAATTCTCTGACAATTGCATTTTCCTATAATTTATTCATCTCATCTACTCTTTTACTCAGTTGTGAATTTTGGCCTTGAGCTTTTATTTTCTTAATTTCTGGAGGGTGGAGGAAAGGGAATTAACCAATCAGATCTCATTTTAATCTTTGTAATTAAAAAATGCAATAGAAGATAAGAAACCCTTATGTCTTTGATATTTGCTGAGTTAGTTGCCCTCAGTTGCAGTTCCAGTGACCCCAGGCTAGTTTCATACAGCACAGAAGGGGACCATTTCACGCATGCATCCAGTTCTTTTGGAGGGGGGTGGGGGAAGCGAAGACCTATTTGTTAAGTCCCACTCCTCTACTCTTTCTCTGTGGTTCCATTGTTTCATTTGCAAGTAGGCATCCAGTTCCTTTTAAAATGTTGTTCTTGAATTTCCTTTGACGGCCCCTTTATGGAGTTCATTGCAGACCATTACATGCTGCATTAAACAAAAAATCTCCCCTCTGGTTTTTGTATCACTTATCTTAAGTTTGGGTACCAAATCATCTGCCAGTAGAAACAGTTTCTTCTTGTTTACTCAATTTTGAATACATTTGTTAAATGTCATCTTGGCTTGTCTGCTCTAAGGAGAACAAACCTAGCTTCTCCAGTTTCTTCACATAACTAAAGTCTCTCATCTGTGGGATCATTCTGGTAAATCTCTGTGCTCCAATGCCTTGACATCCCAAGTAAAGGGAGGGAGAATCACTTAAATTCCTGTATCTTAGTACTTTGTGATTCCTGCTGAAATGTGCATCAATGTGGATGTCAGACAAGGCCATGATCAATTTCACCCACCATATCCTTTTGATCAATGCCTTGCCAACACGTATTGTGCAGCTTCACTCATGAAGAATGGTCATTTGGGCAGAATACCAACACTTGTGGACTTGGCCTCCCAACATGATTCAGCATCTAAGAGGTCAGGAAATGTCTGCATCTATATGCAAGAGCTGCATTGCTCAATATCTGTAGGAGAGCTCAAAACTGTGTTTTTGGGACCTGAATGGCTTCCAATGGTCAAGGTACCGGCTACGAATGGTTGTAGAAGTGTTATGATCCCAGAGGATGTTATAACTGGACCGAAAGATCCCAGAATGGAACCCTGTCTCAAAAGACAGTTACTTTACTTTTTAAAAGAAGGTGGAGGAACAGAATCACAGGACAGCTAATTAGTTTTAACAACTAGAAGAAACATTTATTAAACATAAAAAGTTGGATTATTATACAATACTCCTCCCTTAACTTAAAAAATACACAAGGGTTTTAAGATGAACACTGATTGCAAAGTCCCTCTTGATCTACAATATTCTCATTAACACCCTTTAAGCAGACAGATTGGCTCTGGTCAAATACACTCTCCACTCCGAACCCAAGTTAGTGTTTGTGGATTTCTCCTCCGAATCCTCTCAAATGATTGTCACACAAGAATTTCCAAACTCCACTCCCAAAAATATGCTTTAAACTCTTCTTGCATAGTGATGCTTTCTCTTAGTGGTTTACATTCCGAAATCCAAGTTTTACAAATGGCTCTTTTAAACAAAGCTTCCATTCTACTTTTTAACAGTGAATCCAGCCCAGGATTTTACACCAACCCCTTTTAGGATTTCTTTGTCTTGAATATTGTACAAACTGTTAACCAATTGCTTTAACTCTCAATTCCAGACTCTTATTAAAATGGCATCAAGCATTTCATTTACCTTTGAAGGCTTCTGCCCCACTTTAAATCTGGTTACTGCAATTGTGTCTTAACTCAGAGCACTTGGTCTTCCTTGAATTCTTATAAATACTTTGGTCTCTGTTCTCTTAACGCCAGTCATTGTAAACATTCTCCTGTACCAATTCCCTGGTTATCTTGACTGTAACTTGTTCCTTCGGAGGCTTGCTTCTTTGCAACTCCAGTGTTTATTCTAGCTTCTCCTGGCAGAGTTGAGAGTGGTCCACTACTTGGTGCCCTGTCTCCAACTGCAATATATCCAGCTAAACTAAACATTAAAACACTTTTTATCCTTAAAAGGGCTTCCAGTTGCTAAGCAATACTCACATGTTTATTCCTTTTATTTATTCTCCATGCCGTAGCCCTCTCTAAGCACAATAGAATCACAGTTGGAATTGAAACCAACCCCCACATATACAAATACCTTTGAGTAGCTTGAATCTAACTATATTTTTTACCGTTCCAGGCACAGAAACATTAAATTAAACACACATAAAACTATACCTTATTTCTAATGTTTACCAAAGCAAATAAATCCCTTAAAACAACCTTTGCTCTCCAAACAGAATAGATTTAGCTACAGTTGACTGTGGGGAATGTTAAATCACTCCAGCTACTTGTTGGTGTTGGAGCTTTTTGTGTTCGTTCACATCAAAGCTCATGTTGTACAAACCATCCACTTTGGAATATGCAGTAACTCTATTACTAATTAAGAAATCCTATAATAAACGTTTCCATTATGTAATTTTATAACCCAACCAGTTAGTGCTTCAATTTTAATTGAGGGAATATTGGGTTGATGCTTGGGCATTTGATTTCCCTGTCCAGTCAATCTTGGACTCGTGCTCAAAAACTGTTTCCAGTGAAACACGTGTCTATTTTGGATGATATGATTATTTAAGGTTTTTGGTCAAATTACAATTTTATTACCAGGTCTTCAAGTCGATATATAATTCTGCCTTGTAGAGAATAATTGAACAAAACAAATTCTGAAAACTCAGTGTCTGTAGGTCCATCTACATTTGTTGTTAAGTACAGATTAACCTTTTGGCTATCGCCCTTCATCAGAACAGCAATAATGAGCAAGTATTTCAGTAAGATGTGCCAAAGTTGGGAGAGCTATCTCACAGACTAGTCATGCAACAATCTAACCTAGTCATACTCACCGAATCCATATATTACAATGTCCTAGACACCACTGTCACCGTTCCTTGTTATGTCCTGTCTCACCGGCAAGACAGACCCAGCAGAGGTGGCATGGCACAGTGGCATACTGTCAGGTGGATGTTACCCTGGGAGTCCTCAACATCGACTTTGGAGCCCTTGAAGTCACATGGCTTCAGGTTAGACATGGGCAAGGAAACCCCAACTGATTACTACGTAATGTCCATCAGCTGATGAATCCGTACTCCTCCATGTTGAACACCACGTGGAGGAAGCACTGAGGGTGGCAAGGGCACAGAATATACTCTGGGTGGGGACTTCAATGTCCATAACCAAGAGTGGTTTGGTAATACCACCATAAACTGAACTGGCTGGGTCCTAAAGGACATGGGTGCCAGGCTAGGTCTGCAGCAGGTGGTGAGGGAACCAAGAGGGAAAAACATACAACCTCATCCTCACCAATCTGCCTGCTGCAGATGCATCTGCCCATGACAGTATCGGTAGAAGTGACCATCGCACGATCCTTGTGGAGACGAAGCTGGTTTAGCACAGTGGGCTAAACAGCTGACTTGTAATGCAGAACAAGGCCAGCAGCGCGGGTTCAATTCCCGTACCGCCCTCCCCGAACAGGCGCCGGTATATGGCGACTAGGGGCTTTTCACAGTAACTTCATTTGAAGCCTACTTGTGACAAGCAATTATTATTAAGTCCCGTCTTCACATTAAGGAAATCCTCCATCGTGTTGTGTGGCACTACAACTGTGCTAAATGGGATAGAATTTGAATAGCTGTAGCATCTCAAGACTGGGCATCCATGAGGTGCTGTCATCAGCAGAATTGTACTCAATCTGCAACCTCATGGCCTGCCATATCCCCCACTCTACCATTACCACCAAGCCAGGGGATCAATCCTGGTTCAATGAAGGGTGCAGCAGAGCATGCAAGGATGAACACCAGGCATACCGAAAAATGAGGTGTCAACCTGGTGAAGCTCTAAACACAGGACTATTTGTGTGCCAAACAGCAAGTAATAGACAGAGCTAAGCGATCCCATAATGAACACATCAGCCGTGAATGGTGGTGGACAATTAAACAACTCGCTGGAGGAGGAGGCTCCAAAAATATCCCCATCCTCCATGATGAAGGAACCAAGCACATCTGTGCAAAAGACAAAGTGAAGCATTCACAACAACCTTCAGCCAGAAGTGCCGAGAGGATGATCCATCTCTGTCTCCTTCGGGGGACCCCAGCATCACAGATGTCAGTCTTCAGCCAATCCGACTCAGTCCACGTGATATCAGGAAATGGCTGAAGATACTGGATACTGCAAAGGCTACGGACTCGGACAATATTTTGGCTAGTACTGAAGACTTGTACTCCAGAACTTGCCGCTCCTCTAGCCAAGCTGTTCCAGTACAGCTACAACACTGGCATCTACCTGGTAATGTGGAAAATCCCCAAGTGTGTCCTGTACACAAGGAACAGGACAAATCCAACCCAGCCAATTACCACTCTTTGTCTACTCTCCATCATCAACAAAGTGATGGAAGGTGTCATCAACAGGGCTATCAAGTAGCACTTCAGCAATAAATAACCTGCTCACGGAGGCTCAGTTTGGCTTCTGCCAGGGTCACTCAGCTCCTGATCTCATTGCAGTCTTGTTGCAAGCATGGACAATAATAATAATCTTTATTAGTTTCACAAGTGGGCTTACATGAACACTGCAATGAAGTTTCTGTGAAAATCCCCAAGTCGCCACACACCGGCGCCTGTTTGGGTACACTGAGGGAGAATTCCGAATGTCCAATTCACCTAACAAGCACGTCTTTCAGGGCTTGTGGGAGGAAACTGGAGCACCCGGAGGAAACCCACGCAGGCACGGGGAGAACATGCAGGCTCCGCACAGATGATGAACCAAGCCGGGAATCAAACCCAGGTCCGTGATGCTGTGAAGCAACAGTGCTAACCATTGTGCTACTGTGCCGCCCCAAGAGCTGAATGTCCGAGGTAAGGTGAGAGTGACTGCCCTTGACATCAAGGCAACATTTGACCGAGTATCGCATCAAGGAGCCCTAGCAAAACTGGGATCAATGGGAATCAGGGGGAGAATACTCCACAGGATGGAGTAATACCTGGCACAAAGGAAGATGGTTGGAGGTCCATCATCTCAGCTTCAGGACATTGCTGCAAGAGTTCTTCAGGGTAGTGTCCTAGGCCCAACCATCTTCAGCTGCTTCATCAATGACCTCTCTTCCATCACAAGGCCATACGTGGGGATGTTCGCAGATGACTGCATGTGGCACAGTGGTTAGCACTGCTGCCTCACGGTGCCAGGGACCTGGGTTCAATTCTGGCCTCTGGTCACTGTGAGGAGTTTGCACATTCTGGGTGGCATGGTGGCACAGTGGTTAGCACTGCTGCCCCCCACAGTCCAAAGATGTGCAGGTTAGGCGGATTGACCATGTTAAATTGCCCCTTCATGTCTAGGGATGTGCAGGTTAGGTTTGGGATTATGGGGATAGGGTGGGGTGGACATTCTTAAATGGGTAGAGTGCTCATTCAAAGGGTCGGTGTAAACCCGATGGGCCAAATGGCCTCCTCCTACACTGTAGGGATTCTATGACTAATGTTCAGCACCATTCACGGCTCCTCATAATGAAGCAGTCCTTGTCCAAATGCAGCAAGACCTAGACAGTATCCAGGCTTGGGCTGACAAAAGGAAAGTTACATTTGTGCCAGGCAATGACCATCTCCTACAAAAGATGATCTAACCATCGTCCCTTGACATTCAATGGCACTACCATCACCGAATCTCCCTACAATCAACATCTTGGGGGTTACCATTGATCAGAAACTGAACTAGACTAGTCACATTAATACTGTGGCTACCAGAGCAGTTCAAATACTAGGAATCCTGCAGCGAGTAACTTACTCTTGACGCGCCCCCTCCCCTCCCCAAAAAGCCTGTTCATCATCTATAAGGCACAAGTCACCCACTTGCCTGGATGAGTGCAGCTCCAACAACACTCCGGCTCAACACCATCCAGGACGAAGCAACCCACTTGATTGCTACCCCGTCCACAAACATTCAATCCCACCTCCTCCACCGATGAACAGTGACAGCCATGTGTGCCATCTACAAGATGCACTGCAGGAACTCGCCAAGGTTCCTTACGCAGCATCTTTCAAACCCACGACCGCTACCATCTAGAAGAAAAAGGGCAGCAGATACCTGGGAACCCCACCACGTGGAGGTTCTGCTCCAAGTGACTCACCATCCTGACTTGGAAATATATCGCCATTCCTTCACTGTTGCTGGGACAACATCCTGGAACTCCCTGTTAAACAGCACTGTGCGTGTACCTACACCTCTGGGACTGCAGCGGTTCAAGAAGGCAACTCGCCATCACCTTCTGAAGGGCAACTCTGGATGGGCAAAAAATGCTGGCCTAACCAGCGATGCCCAATCCCGTATATTAATTTTAAAAAGATTGGAGAAAGAAGAGCGCAAAGAAACATAGATTTTTAAAAAATAAATTGAGAGTACCCAATTCGTTTTTTTCCAATTAAGGGGCAATTTCGGGTGGCCAATTGACCTACTCTGCACATCTTTGGGTTGTCGGGGCGAAACCCACGCAAACACGGGGAGAATGTACAAACTCCACTCGGACAGTGACCCAGAGCTGGGATTGAACCTGGGACCTCGGTACCGTGAGGCAGCAGGGCTAACCACTGTGCCATCATGCTGCCCTAGAAACATAGATATAATTGGTTATTGGAAGGGCTATATTTTTATGAATGATGCACTAGGTGTTGGAGTTGAGAATTTTTCATGTTGATCAGTGACATTAGCTTCACTCTGTTGTATTTGAGATGGCTGACCGTTTTTGAGAAAGAAACTTGCAGCCCCCAAGCTCTTGATTCCTTGTTATTGGTATTTTCTAAATAAAATCTCTGCTACGTAACTAATTCTAGAACAGATTGTTCTTTGAAAATCTGTTCTAGAATGCGAATAATTGTTCTGATGTGGAACTTTTGTTATGACAATTATTAGAACATAAAAATATCAAGATTAGATTTCTTTTCCTTCTTCCTGCCCAAAGGTGAGGATTGTTGATCCTGTGTCAAGCAAGTAAAGGTAACGACCTGCTCTTAGAAGAAAAGCTGCATTAGAGCTGTGTAATTGGCAACTAAGTACATTTTTTTCCATACCAGAAGTAAATTTTACGTCAATTAAACGCATTTTTGGTATGGGAATAATGGCTGTAGATATTTGGCATCCAGTGTCCGACATATACTGCAAGGTAGATCTAGGGAGGCCCTTTATTCTGTCTAATGTCAGAATATTATCTTCTACTGTGTCAGTTTTATTTATCACACCAACCAACTTGAGGGAGTGGAATTGTCAATTAGTGATGAATTAAGGCATTGGGGACTGTTTGAATCTGATCAAATTCATTTTATTATTTAGGACCAATGCAGCTCAACCTTCATTTTTGGGTCAGAAAACCAGTGTATCAGCTTAGCTGTTTCTAGCTTAAATCTTATTTTTTGGGTTGGGGAAATTATACAAAATGTTGTCCACTGCCACGGCAGTTGTTAGCTGACTAATGAGAGTGGAACAGAGTATTCATTGGGGATTTCCCTGCACCACCCCTTCAGACACGATGCACACAGACCTGTACCCACTCCTTTTAAGATGCCCAAGTTCTTTCTGGTTTCTCTCCATGTAAGTATCAGATATGCGCGTCACTAGAACTCTGGCTGCCAGCCCTCCATTCTAATGCTTGAATATACATTGTCATTGCACTGCTGAAAAATGTATATATTTTTATGCACATCACTGATTTTGTAGTTGAGCTCTTTTGTGAAGGTCATAAGGAAGCTGCTGTGACATCGTTAAAGCTATTGTCACAAAGATCTATTGGGGAGTAAAATATTAGCTGTTGCTGCATTTTTCCACAGTTTTACCACTGACAGGTGTCTTACCTATTGGCTTTATTGCAAAGAACAGATATTAACTGGAATAGAAGTAAATGGGCTGCTCTCGGTTATAGCCATAGACTTCCATGAAGACAGTGCAGAAATGTGAGTTCTCTTTTCTTCTCCTGATCCTCTGCCTCAAATAAATGCTCTGCCTGCCCATGTTTGGATTGTGGGAGGAAACCAATGCACCAGACATGAGGAGAATGTGCACACTCCACACAGACTAACCAGAGGTAGGAATAGAGCCTGTGTCCCTGGCACTGTGAGGCAGCAGTGCTAACCACTTTGCCACCAATAAAAATGTAAATCGCCACCATTCCAGAGGACCATTAGGCTGCTCTCTCCTTTGAGAGCTGACTGGTGGTGGTTTAACCCAAGGGTCACCACACCTCAGGTGAGGGGAAAGGTTGAGAAGGCAGGGCTTGCATGAGTAACCTCAGCCAGTACAGGAATTTAACCCGTGCTGCTGGCCTCGCTCTGCATCACGAACCAGCTGTCCAGCTGACTGAGCTAAACCAAAACCATTTTGTATTTCAGAACTGTGGCTATTTTTTTTTAAAGCCAAGAGCACAGTAAATAAGTTGAAGATAAGATGGAGATGAAATTCAGTGAGATATGTTACATTCTAATTGGTGATCTGAGAGCTTTGAATAACCATGCATCTCACTATGAATGTATAAACTGTTTGCCTTCCAGACACCCACACAAATGGTGGAGTGTTTTGCAAATTGTTATGAAGACTTCATTTTATTTCACATAATAAGTAATGATGTGGCTGCCTGTTCCCTTTTTGGTTCGATTTTTCTTATCTCTAGTGTAAAAAAACAGAATTCTGTATTTTTCCCCCTTCATCTCCTGTGTGCTATAAATCATTCCCTGACTGGACACGAACATGTTTCCTCTTGGGCTCTGAAAGCAACTGCTAGGAAGTATGCCTCAGTGATTGGGAACTCATTGTTTGAGAATTTGAGAGTGTAAATTCTTATTTAATCACTTTTTATGTTTCAATATTAATATATTATCTTTGGATTCCAGTCTGCATTAAATAAAGAAATTAACACTTTGTATTGATACGGTATTCTGAAGCATTTGTTCTTGAGTTTTACACACAAAACATTCACTTATTCTCTTTGTGATGCGATTGTTCAATAAAATTATATCTGTGGAGGTCTGTCTTCATGCACTCTGATCCATGTGAAGATGGAAATGCTGGAAAATTGTAACTGTTTAAATATGTTCCTAGATTTTATGTTAAATAGTTTAATAGATGTTTTTAAAGACTACATTACATTGACATTTTTCCTTGAATAATTAAATCCTTGGGAGTGGTTTATTGTGAACAAGCTGGCTTGAGTTTTTGGGAGGCTTGCATTTTTGGTAGCCATAGAATGGGGTGTGGCTTTGGAGGGGAGGGAATTGTCACTTTTGAAGTTATTTTGTGATGTCATCCATAGCAACGTAATTGTTAATCCAGTAGGTGAATGGCTAGTGAACTTGCTGGAAAGCAGAAATGGTGAGGGTTAGTGAACCAGCTAGGAAGCCAGATTGACTAGAATATTAGGGTGCAGAAATCATCTTTCAGCTATCCATGACCCTGTTTAGACCACACCTGGAGTACTGCCAGCAGTTCTAGGCACCACACCACCGGAAGGATGTATTGGCTGTGGAGGAAGTGTAACGTTGATTTACCAGAATATCTGGACTCTAAAGGGGTAAGTAACATGGAGAGATTACACAAACAAAGGTTATATTGCCTGGAATTTAAAAGGTTGAGTAATTCATTCAAAGTTGAGGTATTAAGGAGAATAAATGGTGGCGCGGTGGCGTAGTGGTTAGTACTGCTGCCTCACGGCACCGAGAACCCGGGTTTGATCCCGGCCTCGGGTCACTCTCCTGTGGAGTTGCACATTCTCCCGGTGTGTGCGTGGTCTCACCTCAACAACCCAAAGATCTGGGTAGGTGGATTGGCCACACTAATTAGGGGAAAAAAAATTGAGAGAATAAATAGGATAGATAATGCTTGAGGAGTCGCTTTGGCGATCACTCACCAACGAAAATGATTGTCCACCGAAGACATTCTGTGTCACTGGTCATGGGTTCTGTGGATCCTTGCGTGACTGAGCCCGATCCTAGAGCCATATCTCTGACCGCACACTTGGCAGCTGTTTCTGGGAGGTGGGATCCGTCCTTTTGACTCCAGATCTCTGGTATTCCTTTCTCAGGCTCCTTTTCCAGATCTCCTCTTGGCATTAGATGTTCTCGAAGAATTGTGTCCCTTCAATCAGGAGGTTCCTCCAAGTAGGAGGCTGGATCTACCAGGAGTTAACGTCTATATTGCATTTCTTGAGGTAAGCCTTCAGGGTGTCTTTGAAACACTTCCTTTGTTGTCCTCCTGTTTGGGAGCCTTCCTTGAGCTGGGCAAAGAAGATATGCTTTAACAGTCAGACCCGGGTATCCTAAACTCATGACCAGTCCTGCGGAGTTTGTTTCAGATGATCATGGCCTCGATGCTGGTGCTCTTGGCTCCTTCAAAGATGCTGATGTTAGTACGCCTGTCCTCCCAAGGCCTTGAGATGGCATCAGTACATAGTCCAAGTTTCGGAACCATATCGAAGAGTTGGGAGGATGACTGCCTAGTACATGAGGATCTTGGTATCAGCACAAATGTTCGGTCGTTGAAGACTCTCATCCTTAGGTGTCCGAAGGTGTGGCACTCGCAGATTGGATACAATATTGGATCTCTGCGTCAATGTCAGCCTTAGATGAGTGGTGGTTCCCCAAGTTGGGGAAATGTTCTACATTTGGGAGGGTTTCTCCATTGATCTTTTTGGAGGGAGAGACTTGATCTTGCCCTTGGGTGGGTTGGGCAATGACGCATCCCTGCTTGACTCTAGTCTTGAGCTCGAAGATTTCTGTCTTATTTCCATCAGTGAGAATTGCTGCTGACTTTTTGTCGTGGAGGAGTTGGAGGGTGTTGATGAATTTTCTGGACAGCTGGCCTTTGATAGGATCTTGCATAGCACTTCCAGCACTTACAGATTAACTGAGTTAAAAGCCTGGGGCAAATCGATGAAGATCCTGTAGAATAGTTGAAGTTGCTCCTTAAGTTTTTCTTGAAGTTGTCAAGCAGTGAAAATTATGTTCATTGTTCTACACTGGCTTTCCGGAAGCATTCCTTCAGAGACTGGGAGAAGGTGGCTAGCGAGGATTCAGACAGACAAATGTTCTTCCCAGAGATGGAGACTAGGGAGATTCCTTTATAGTTCCCATAATCCATTTTATCTCCTTTCCTTGAAGATGGTGGTGATGATGGAATCCTTGAGGGTGGCAGGCATTTCTTCTCTGTCCCAGATTATCAAGAACTGCTGATGGAGATGATGGATGATGTCTTCTCCTCCAGATTTCAAAATCTCCACTGGAATCCAATCCATTCCTGAAGCTTTTCCATTCTTCGTGTGTTTGCCGGTGGCTTTGACTTAATACACGCTTGGTGCGAGTCCAAGATCATTTTGATGGGGAGTTGGGAATTCCCTCGCTTCCTCATCTATGATTGTAACACTGAGTTCTTTTGAAGTGTTCTTTCCATTGAAGGCTGATGCTTTCTCTGTCTCTCAAAAGGGTTCCGTCCTTACTCTGCACTGGTTTGAGGCTGAGGGTGTTGGATCCATATATCGCCTTGGTGGAATGAAGCCCCGGGTGTCATGCATGTTGGTGAGAAGTTGTAGCTCCTTAGTTTTCTCGGTTTACCATGGGTTCTTGATTTCCCAAACTCTCTTTGTACCTCTGCCTTGGCTGTTTAGTGAGTTCTCCTTTTTGCCTGCCTGCGGTTGTTTTGCCAAGCATGGAGCGTTTCCCTCATCTTGTCGATGAGGTCTTGAATGCTGGCATTCTTGTCAAACAAGTCTTGGTGTTTTCTGATCTTCCACTAGCTGATGGATTCTTCACAGCTTGAAATGATGGCTGTCTTCAGCACTTTCCAGTTTTCCTCCAATCCATTCGAATGAATGCTTTGGAGAAGACATTGTTGGAAGTTTGTTAGCATGCTTGGCTCTTGAAGCCACACTGTTGCTTTTTCTGAGCTGTTTCTTCATCTTCCACTGCTGCTGGTGAAGTTAATAATAATAATCGCTTATTGTCACAAGTAGGCTTCAATAAAGTTACTGTGAAAAGCCCCTAGTTGCCACATTCCGGCACCTGTTTGGGGAGGCCGGTACGGTAATTGAACCCACGCTGCTGGTCTTGTTCTGCATTACAAGTCAGCTGTTTAGCCCACTGTGCTAAACCAGCCCCACTGTGCTAAACCAGCTCTATGATGGACATAGAGGAGAAAATGAGCTGATGGTCTGTCCACCGGTCACCACTTTGGTGATGAGGGTATCCTTTTTGGCTCTGGATCGGTCGATGGCGTAATCGATGTGTGCCAGGGCTTTGATTGTGGATGCTTCCAGGAAGTCTTAACTTGTCTTTTTGCCGGAACAGTGTGTTGGTGATTACAAACTGGTGTTCCACGCATTTGCTGAGCAGGAGAACTCTGTTAGAGTTGCAATTCCCAACTCTTTTTTTTTTTCTTTTCTGATGGTTCCTTTCTGGAGTTGAGCGTCCTTTTCAAACCGGACGTTGAAGTCCCCAAGGAGGATGATCTTATCTTCCTTAGGAATGTTGGAGATTTGCCCCTTAATTGGAATAAAACTAATTGGATACACTAAATTTATTTATGTAAAAAAAAAAAGGAATGTTGGAGATTATGGTGTCCAAAGTTGCCTTTGGACTCATTGGCATCAAGGGTTGAGCCATAGGCATTCATGACCATTGCCTGTTGGTTCTTGGCAATTTGTAGAAGGAGAATCATGAGGCGTTCTTTGCCAACAGAGTGCTCATTGTTGGTTGATGAGTTCATTCTTGATGGTGAATCCAATTCCATGCATCCTGGGCTGATCATCGGGTTTTCCTCTCCGGAATAAGGTGTAACCACCGCCTTCTTTCCACAGCTTCCCTTTGCCTGTCCTTCGGGTCTCTTGGAGGGCAGTGAGGAGAATGCTTAAGTGCCTGAGTTCATGGGCAACCAGGGCAGTTGCCCAGTCCATTTTTTTTGTTGCTGCTATCTACAAGGGTTCGTACATTTCAGGTTCCGAATTTAACTTCAGCAGACACCTGTTCCTTGACAGAGGGTAGGTACAATTCCAGTGGAAAGGGAACCTCGACGACTGGGGATCTCCCTACTGTTACCTTCGCAGCCATTGTTAGCATATAAGTATCTGCCACCTGATCTGCTGTTGAGGAATTATTTCGGATTGTGCTTTGTCTGGTTCTTCCCCTCTGACTTTACTGTCATGTGTGACCCTGTTTTAAGACTCGCTCTTGGGATCAACAGAATGTTCAAGCCCCTTGACCACGGCAAGGTGGCAATCCATGGAAGGTTGAGGAGCCTAGGACTAGGACAAATACTGTATAGAGTCCGACATTTCAGAAGTGAAAATTGGCAACCCTTCATGTGAAAGATTGGTCATTAAATTGTAAGCTTCTTGGTCTCTTTTTCTTTAACACCATGTCAGGGATTTTTGATATCAAGCTGGAGCCTTGTTTGCTGGTGGCCATTTTCAGGGTTTTGGACTCGCCGGTGCTGCAGATGGGGTTGAAGGTGGACAATCTCACCTTTACCTCATTGATAGCCCAGAGGCAAGTTCTGCTGGAGAGGAGTTCTCTCACTCTACCCAGTGCCTCAGTCTGGTTGAATGACCTAGTGGAGTTCCTATATCGAGAGATGGTCAAGTACACCATTAGAGGGTCGGTAGAAGGGTTCTACTCGAGATGGCAGCCATTCATTTCCTTTTTAAGAGAGTTGGTCACCGTCAGCTGTTTGAGGGGGGGGTTGGTGGGTTTTTTAGTTATATGTTGAAGGGTTGGGAATTTTGGGGTTGTTAATTATTGATTGTGCTATTCACGTGTTGTACCTTTTGTGTTTGTTGTTTAATTTGTTGAAGGAAAATTTCTTCAATAAAAATATTTTTATTGATGATGAATATAGGGCGGTAGTTGGGTCACAGATCAGCTGTGAAAAATGGAATGGGGTCAAGAGGCTAAATGACGTACTCATGTTCCCATGTACTGTTCTCCGCAAATCAATTGCCCAACTCAAACATGGCACTTTTAAAATCGGACATGACTAATTAAATAACTAATTAAACTCTGGTAGATTTTGGGATTTGAGCAGCTGAGTGGTGGATTGGCCAGCAGAGAAGCACAAGTATGTTTTCTAGTGAAGCACCTGCAGTTCAAGTGTTGAGACTGGCAGGTAAACATGGAGGCAGGGGAAGGAACTTGCTCATAAGGAGTGGGGGAGGCACAAGTCCAACTGGAAGTGGCCCAAAACTTTCTTCTGGAGCCTTAATCCTGATGCGACAGTAAGAATTGTACTTGGTACCTAAGGGGGCATTCAAATAGTGCATCCCAGCAAAGCTCAATCAGTGGACTCAGTTGAAAAATCTACAGTGGCTGAGTCACATTTAACATAGGAAGGATTTTATCATGGTCAGAGACTAATCATTGCAACACTAAGCAGTCATCTAGGAGTTCTCTGTCCAGCCACTGTCCGGACTTCATTGAACCGGGGTTGATCCCCTGGCTTGGTAGTAATGATAGAATGGAGGATATGTCAAGCCATGAGGTTACAGATGGTAGTTGAATACAATGCTGTTGCTACTGATGGGCCACAGCACCTCAAGGATGCCCAGTCTTGAGTAGCTAGACCTGCTCGAATTGTATGCCATTTGGCAAGGTGGTAGTGCCACACAACATGATGGAGGGTGAAGGCAGAACTTTGTCTCCAAAAGGACTGTGCGGCGTTCACTCCTGCCAGTGCCTTCATGGACAGAAGCATCCATCCGTCATAAGTGGGCAGCACGGTAGCATTGTGGATAGCACAATTGCTTCACAGCTCCAGGGTCCCAGGTTCGATTCCGGCTTGGGTCACTGTCTGTGCGGAGTCTGCACATCCTCCCCGTGTGTGCGTGGGTTTCCTCCGGGTGCTCCGGTTTCCTCCCACAGTCCAAAGATGTGCAGGTTAGGTGGATTGGCCATGATAAATTGCCCTTGGTGTCCAAAATTGCCCTTCGTGTTGGGTGGGGTCACTGGGTTATGGGGATAGGGTGGAGGTGTTGACCTTTGGTAGGGTGCTCTTTCCAAGAGCCGGTGCAGACTCGATGGGCCGAATGGCCTCCTTCTGCACTGTAAATTCTATGATAAGGTCAGAAGTGGGGATGTTCAAACAGTCCCAATGTTCAGCAACATTTGCAGCCATTCAGGTACTGAAGCAATTCATTCCGAATGCAACAAGACCTGGACAATACCCAGGCTTCGGCTGATAAGTGGCAAGTAACATTTGTGCCACACGTGCCAGGCAATGACATCTCCAACAACAGAGAATCTAACCATCACGTCTTGACATTGAATGGCATTACCATCGCTGAATACTCCTGAGAGTTACTATTGGCCAGAACTGGACTAGCCATATAAATAATGTGGCTACAAGAGCAGGTCAGAGGCTAGTAACTCCTTGCCTGACTTCTCCAGTGCCTGTCCACGAACTACAATGCACAAGACAGGAAGGAGGAGTTTGATGCAACACACTGCACTTAGCTGGATGAGTGCAGATGATAGTTTTTGATAGACACTGTATGTACTCGAGAGGCTTGATGCCATCCAGGGTAAAGCAGTCCACTTGATTGGTATCCCATCTACAAACATTCACTCTACCACTGACGCAGAGTAGCAGTGTGTACCATCTACAAGATGCACTGCTGGAACCTAGAGAGCACCTTCCAAACCCACGATCGCTACCATCTACAAGGACAACATAAACATGGGAAGCCCACCACCTGGAGGGTCCCTTCCATGTCGTTCATTATTCTGTCGTGGAAATCTATCGCTGTTCCTTCACTGTCACTGGATCAAAATTCTGGAACTCCCTTCCTAATAGCACAGTGTGTACCTACACCACATGGACTGCAGCAGTTCAAGAAGGTAGCTCATCACCACCTACCCAAGGGCAATTAGAACCATAGAATCCCTACAGTGTAGAAAGAGGCCATTCGGCCGATCGGGTCTGCACCGACCTCCTGAAAGAGCATCCTACCAAGGTCCACTCACCCACCCTATCCCTGTAACCCCACCTAAACTGCACACTATGGGGCAATTTAGTATGGCCAGTCCACCTAACCTGCACACCGTTGGACTGTGGGAGGAAATTGGAGCACCTGGAGGAAATCCACGCAGACACTGGCAGAAAGTGCAAACCCCACACAGACAGTCATCCGAGGCTGGAATTGAACTCTGGTCCCTGGCACTGAGACAGCAATGCCAACCATGTACCAGCCCAGGATGATGTTGGCCTAGCCAATGACACCCATATCCTATGAATGCATTTTTAAGGTTTCCGTTAAATGGAGTAATGAAGAGAGACTTACGATTTGCTACGTGTTTTGCCCAACAACAGCAAACCTGTCTGTTGTTACTATGGGGCCCAAGTCCAGTGCTGTTAAATTGATGTTCCAGGTTTATCACCTGAAAATAAAGGCAGAAGCAGATGTTCTAGTTGTTGCAGATTTTCCGTCTCATGACTTCAAACAGGAACAGAGGGAAAGTCTGGGAGAGACAGACCGATAACAGCAGCCATTACAAACAACGGGGGAAAAGCTGCTCTGTGTTAAGCTGCCAGGGAGAATCTGAATCTAGTTGAGGGAGAACTAGGGAGAAAAGTAGTCTTACATTAACACTGCAATGAAGGTACTGTGAAAAGCCTCTAGTCGCCACATTCCGGCGCCTGTTCGGGTACACCGGGAGAATTCAGAATGTCCAAATGACCTAACTGCACATCTTTCGGGACTTGTGGGAAGAAACCGGAGCACCTGGAGGAAACCCACACAGACACAGGGAGAACGTGCAGACTCCACGCAGACAGTAACCCAAGCCGGGAATCGGACCTGGGGCCCTGGCGCTGTGAAGCAACAGTGCTAACCACTGTGCTACCATGCCCCCCCATAGCCTAGTCGATCTTTCTTTTAGTTTGTTACTATAATAATTTTAAAACTTGGACTTTGACAGCACAGAAAGAGGCCCTTCAGCCCATCATGTCTGTGCCGGCCAACGAGCATCTATCTGTTCCAATCCCATTTTCCAGCACTTGGTCCGTAGCCTTGTATGCTGGGCCTTTCAAGTGCTCATCTAAATGCTTCTGAAATATTGAGGGTTCCCCTGTCTACCACACTTTTTTCAGGCGGTGAGTTCCAGATTCCCACCAACCTCTGGGTGAAAAAGGTTTCCCTCAAATCCCCTCTAAATCTTTTGCCTCTTTTATGCCACCTGGTTGATCACTGGGAATTTGCATATCTTTAATAAAAAAAAATTATTGGTCTCTACAGGGATCGTTGCAACACTTTTGGAATCTTTCCTACATCCAAAATGGATATTCTAATTGTGCTTTCTAGTTGGCATTTTATATATTCTTAAAAATCTTGGTTTTGTGAACACGGTCAGCATTTATTGCCTGTTCTTGATTGCCGTGAGAAGTGGTTCTTGACTACTGTCTTGCAGCAGTTTGATATACTGAGTGGTTTGCTAGGCTTCAGAGAGCAGTTAAAATACCATATTGATATGGGACAGATCAGGTCAGAATAGGTGAACAATTTCTGTTTTTTCTTTTTGCAACGTTCCCAACAGTTTTGTGATTGTTTTAACCGATTATCTGTATTTCTAGGTTATTTAAAAAAAAACTTGAATTCAATTCTCAGAATGGAATTTTCAAGCTGCCATGGCACAGCAGGTTCAAAGGGCCGAATGGCAGCCTACTGCTTCTATTTTCTCTGTATGTAACATTTGACTTTGAATTTTCTAGAATATAAGCTCCTGGTTCAGTAACACCTTTAAATTGACGTTTTTCAATTTTACCAAATATTACAATAAATTAAAATTTTTACAAATCCACAAATAGAACATTCCAGGAAAAGGTACTAAAAAGAATACAAACCCACACAACCCATTTGCCCGTCCCCAGCAACTGACGGTGATTAGTTCCTTAAAATAAGCAATGAAAGACCGCCACCTCTGGTAAAATCCCTTGACAGATCCCCTCATGGTGTATTTGACCTTCTCCAGCTACAGAAACTCCATTAGGTCCCCTAACCATGTCGAGGCACTGGGTGGGGTTGGAGACCTCCACCCCAGCAGAACTCGCCTCTGGGCAATTAACAAGGCCTGTTTCAGTAACATAACCATCATTGTGCTACTATTCTAAGCGATGACAATTAAGTGTAATCTCTTTTTTGCAAAGCTGCGGTACCGCTGAGCTTGTTTCTGAGAGAACCAGAAATCTACGTAGCATGCTGCTATTAAGTCAAAATGGAAGAAAATTAAACAGTGTGAGATATTACATTTGACAAGCTATATTTACTTAACAATAGAGCAGCCGATTAGAAAAAGTTCACAGCTTGGAAGACATGGTAAATGTAAATGTCGCCACAGTCCCACAGGACCATAGGCTGCTCTCCTTTGAGAGAGAGTTGACTGGTGGTGATGTAACCTGAAGGTCACCACACCTCAGGCGAAGGGCAAGGTTGAGAAGGCAGAGTAACCTTAGTTGAATTGAACCCATGCTGCTGGCCTCGCTCTGCATTACAAACCAGCGATCTAACCAACTGCGCTAACTGGCCCCATGGTAAATGTAACAATCCGTTGACAGTTAAATTGGTTTATGCCAGAAAATTTATTCGGAACCTTTCAGGAGACCGGATGAAGCCACCTCTTTCTCACGGCATGCTTGCATATCTGGGCTGCAAAATAGTTTTGCCATTTGTTTTTAAAAAATGGTTAGGATCCATCCAGTTAACTTCTGGCATAGTCTGCATCAATCACCCTGTTAGGAAGGACAATAAAACCAGCTCCCCTTGCATGTGCTGAAAGCATGCAGAGTGAGCATCGTGACATCAGTCAACATCAACAGCTGATTTGAGGCCTGGCTGGCAATTTTGGGCTTTTCAGGTCCTCCTGCCACTCTGCAACAGCTGAACGATTGATCCTCCCTCACTAAGCGGTCACCATGGAACTTTTAGATTAGATGCTTTTTACTTTTTTTTAAGCTACTGAAGAGTTAGTAGAAGTACTTTTTTGGAAGAGCTCCTGCAAGTTCTTTGGGTCAAGGAATGGTGCTGGACTTTTTACAAGGGTGGACCGGATTTTAAATGCTTCTCAGCAGAAAGCTTTCTCCGTCGTGAAGCTTTAGTAAGGTTTCTCTCTGGCATGATGTGGAAATGGAGCAGAAGCTGTATGCAGAGGTAGGAGGAGGATGAGGGCTGTCAACAGATGCCACACCACCTAGAGTCTTCAGAGACCACGCCCTAGATCACTGTTCTTAAAACTTTCATTCCGGGGACCCATTTTTACCAACAGGCCAACCTTCGGGTCCCAACGCCGGCTGACCTGAGCGACCCACCATTTTCTCTTACCTTGTTTGCTGCTGATAAAAATGGAGGAAATGGTTTTGGGTCCCTTTGGCTCTCGTACACGCTCCTCCAATGGAACCTGTTGGATGAAGGTGAAGCCTTCCAGTGTCGGGAAGTATGGAGTCTCAATCTGTCCAAAGTTCTGCATTTTTTTCCTGTAAAATTTTATTAAATAACCCCCCCCCCCCCCCCCGAACTTGTAAAAAAAAATTTTAATGAATAAAAAAACCTCCGAACTTGTAAAACAAAAAGCTGCAACCGTTTAAAAAAAAAAAAAAAAAAATAGCGGCCGCACTGCGCATGGGCGCCCGACCATCGGCGCGCATGCGCATAGTTTTGCGCATGTGCGCCGATGATCGTGCGATGCGGCCGAATTTTATTTACATGTTCGCAGCCATTTTAAAGGCTGCTTGCAGCCGGCGTTATTAAAAGCCGGCTGCTGCGCGGGGATTTCGCGAAGGGCGACCCCGCCCGTGACCCACCCGCGGGTCGCGCCCCCGAGTTTGAAGAACACTGCCCTAGACACACCTTAGTCTGGAGCGGAGTCTGTAGTTTCACCAAGGAGGCGGTCTCTAACTTGTGATACCTCCTCTAACCGGGACTGTCGACCAAAGCAAAGAAGGTGCTGCCGCTGGCTCCCGGGTCTTGATTTCAATGCCTCAAGATTGTTCTAGGTTGGAGCTATGACACTGGCAATATTTTCCAAGGCCCTGTATACAGAGAGGACATTTTATTGTTTTCTCTTTGAGCACAGAAGCAGAAAGTGGTGTAGCAGGCTTCCTAGTGGTGCAGGGAACTGTCAACAACATGCATGTGGCTCTCTGGGAGCCACATATTTACTCAAACTGCAAAGAGCTCCACTGCCTGAACTTGCAGTTAATTGTGATCATGCACACACCTTCATATTGGTGAATTCCTTTTATCCTGTGCAGGTCTGCAATTCCAGACAAAGTTAAACAAGAGGGTGATGGCTTGGTGATTGACACTACACGTGGCTCATGCCTCCCATCTGACCGCACCACACACAGGTGCCACTCATAGAATGAGAGCTATGCTGTGACCAGGAACATCATGGATCATGCCATCAGTATCCCCAAATAACAATTGTAACCATAACAAAGGAAGGCATCCTGAACATCATCTGGATGGCCTATCCATTTGTGTCTCATGAGGCTCCAGTTTCCCTGGAAAAGTCCCAAGATCAACGTTGCTGCACACATCCTGTTCATCCTACAATTCTGGACCATCTCAGTATCATCTTGACTAAAATCTTAAAATAAAAGAATTATTTCATACGTATGAATCTCAATTTTTCACCCTTTTATGTTTTCTTTAGTGTGTGCCTTTCCTGCAACATGGTAGTGCAGTGGTTAGCACTGTTGCTTCACAGGGTCCCAGGTTCGATTCATGGCTTGGGCCGCTGTCTGTGCGGAGTCTGCATGTTCTCCCTGTGTCTGCGTGGGTTTCCTCCTTGTGACAATAAAGATTATTATTATTACTATTTGCCTGGCATAATATTAATAAGAATCTTTATTAGTGTCACACGTAGGCTTACATTAACACTGCAATGAAGTTACTGTGAAAAGCCCCTAGTCACATTCCGGCGCCTGTTCGGGTATACAGAGGGAGAATTCACAATGTCCAATTCACCTAACAAGCAAGTCTTTCGGGACTTGTGGGAGGAAACCCACACAGACACGGGGAGAACGTGCTGACTCCGCACAAACAGTGACCCAAGCCCGGAATTGAACTCGGGTCCCTGGTCCCACGCAGCAACACAGGTGGAAGGCTGCTGACCTTCAGGGGAGGAGACTGCAATGTCCTTGCAGGATGGCCTCTAATAGCTCTCGGCTGAGAGCCTGCAGACTGCATCGCCCTGACATGGGTCACATTAATCAAAGGATGACTCAAAAGCAGAGAAATTAGAAGGTGAAAATGAGCAAGAAATATTAAGAAGACAGTGAGAGTTTCCACAAGTATGGGAATAGGGAGAGAATAACTAAAATAAACATTGGTCCCTTAGGGTGAGACTGGGGGATTAATAAAATGGCATAAAATGTGAACAACTACTTTGTATCTACTTTGTATAATGACTTTATAATGTAGAGAGCATCCCAAGAATAGGAGAAAATAAAGGGGCAAAAGGGAGGAGGAACTTTTATCTCCTGGATCTGGTTGTTGCATCCTAGGGTATTAAAATAAGTTGCGATAGTTGTTATGTTATCCAGATATTTTAGAGCTGGTGGCACTGTTGTCTGCTCTTGTTCTCACCCATTAGTCCAGCTGCAGTGGTGCGGTAATTGTCCTTTTCAGGGCAACACAGCAGGGTAAGGGTCACCTGGCTTGGGGACCAATTGGGATTGAGTGTGTAATCACCCCAGAGGGTGATTAGGCAGGAGACATGTAGGGGACTAGGTGCAGTTGTGTGGTTGCTGTACAATTCTTATTAGTAAATCCTTTTGTGTTTCTAATGAAGTCTCTGAAAGTACATTATTACAAGTGGCTAGCCAGGTGACAGGTCTTCCGTATCAGAAATCAAAAATGCTGAAGTGGAGAGGGTTGACATGAGTGGAGGGAGGAGAAGCAAGCGGTGCATGGTCACATTGTCTGCAGCCTGTACAGCATTCCAGGGTTGGGGTGAGGATAAAGTGCAATTTGAGAAGGTATGTAAGTGAGGAATATATACTTGTCCTTTGGCTTCAATAATGCCTTTGGCTTTGACCTCTGTTATGGATACTTTAGTTGTTCCCAGCACTATTCCTCCACAGGGCTAAGGACATACAGGTCTGCCTGCCCACTGCCAGTTTTTTTTTTTTTCTTTTATCCCTGCAATATGCCATTGAAGAGTAAAAGTCAATGTGGTGAAATGTATTTGGCTGGTGTGTCTATCATAGAGGCGTAGTATATGGAAGCTGCAATAACAGTGGCGGGTTTGAGCAGTGGTATTAGTGAGCGTGAACTGGAGCATATGAAGATTGAGCAGTCGGGACTTGCACAATGTTTTTCTTAAAGTTAGCGTACCCAATTCTTCTTTCCCAATTTAGTGTGGCCAATTCACCTACCCTGCACATCTTTTTGGATTGTGGGAGTAGGACCCACGCAAGCACGTGGAGAATGTACAAACTCCACAGGGACAGTGACCAGGGGCCAGGATGGAACCCGGGTCCTCGGCGCCCGGAGACAGCAGTGCTAACCACTGCACCAATGTGCTGCCCTTTGGACTCGCAAAATGTTGTTGGGTCATGGGCAGTGGTGCATTGAGCAGTGTTGGTGATGTGGGTAGTAGATGGCATTTGAAGATGCATTCACTGACTTTGACCACACGTGAGGTTATTGGACCATTTTCCAGCGATGTAGCCAAGTTTTTGGGGTCTGAAACCGCACATTGATCTCCATGTCTATTCATTCTCATTCGCTTCGAAGTGCATGCCTGGCGGGTTTCCTGGTTCCCTGCAAAAATTGTGCTTTCTCCTCCTTTTCACTTCTGTCATTAATATCTCCTGTGCTGTATCAGAGACCCTAGCTTGCTGCTCCATTGTTCCCCTCCTGAAAAACCCGTTCACAAGCAGTTCTTCTCCCTGTATGAGTGGGAATGCACCTCCCGCTCATGAGGCTTTAAGAAGTGTAGGCTAGCGTTAGCTTGTATTAGTCTTGCACAAACCTGGATACCCTGCTGCGCGTGGAACCAGTCGGCAGTGCATTCAGTGCTGGGCTGCACTCAGTCGTGGAGATGAGCAGACAACATGAGGTAATGTGCAGCCTACATAGAATAGAATAGAGGCATAGAATATCTACAGTGCAGAAGGAAGCAATTCAGCCCATCGAGTCTGCACCGACCCTCTTAAAGAGCACCCTGCCATATCCCCACCTAACCTGCACATCTTTAGACACTAAGGGGCAATTTAGCATGGCCAATTCACCTAACCCGCACATCTTCAGAGCACCCGGAGAAAACCCACAGAGACACTGGGAGACGGACATCATCTCGATTGGAAGGGTAATTGCACATCACACTCCCCACACCCACAAATTGTCCATATCCAATTTGTAACCACCTTGTAGCCCAAACTGCCCAAAAGCTACAAAAAGAGAGCTGATCCCCTTTGTTGTGATCAGGGTAAATTGGAAGTTGAGTTTTATAATTGAAGTTGTGTATACTTGAGGTGCAAGTTTGCATTTCCTTTGAGGTTGTATTTACTTAACCAAGTCATTTCAGTTTAATTGTTTGGTAGGTGAACTTTGCGGATTAAAATATTTCCATTAGTTTCAGGTTGCATTGCTGAAGCCCCAGCACTTACGAAATTTGTAACAGTGATGTCTGGGTATTATGTACTGTTTTCAATATATTATTTATCTAGATTGCTTTGACTTCTACCTGTGAAACTTGAACTGATCATGGTTAGTCAGAGTATATGGTCTTCTGGCAGCACAGGAACATTATATAGTCCATCTGCTACTGGTGGGGTTACGTTTGGAGAGCTTGTAAAGACGAGCGTAACACTATCGACCAAGTGCTGATCATCTGTCTTGTAAACGTATGGTTTTAAGACTGCAAAGTCTAATTGATAATTAAACTTTTGTAAGTTTACATTACTAGTTGACTTTACTAGTTGACTAATGAGTGTGAATATATTGATGATCCTCTTTCAAGGCTAAGTCCTACAACCATGAGCACTTGTTGTTGGAACACGTGAGGAAATATTCAAGTTTTAGATATATAATGCTCGGGCAGATGAAGCCAAAAGAGACACCAAACCAGTGATGTTCAACCTAGGCAACTGTGTGCGCCGCATGAGTGGCCCTCCATCTTGGTGCGCTGCAAGATTGAA
The DNA here is from genome assembly GCF_047496885.1 of Scyliorhinus torazame. Lineage (NCBI taxonomy): Eukaryota > Metazoa > Chordata > Chondrichthyes > Carcharhiniformes > Scyliorhinidae > Scyliorhinus > Scyliorhinus torazame. The sequence goes on from NC_092712.1 coordinate 76,522,467, forward strand.
GTCCGACTTGTTCACTAACCATGACCCTATGAATAAGATTCAATACATTTTAATATGTGCCATGTATTTCATAATGAATAATAGATTAATAGAACTATCAACTTCAAATTGTAAAAACAAAATAAATATTTACACTTTGATGCCCTTCCTGTGTCCAATGTTGTGTGCAACCTTCCGTAACGTGTGTGTCACTTCAGTCATACCGGTAGGAAAAAAATTACATGGATGGAAATTTGTGGCAACCCTGGACATGGGCAACAGTCAACAAAATGTCTCGTGGGCCGCAATCCGAACCCAGATGGGCCGTATTTGGTCCCCTGGCGATAGGTTGCCCACCACTGCTTCAAACACTTAATAGACTTGATGGCTGAACCTTTTTGAACAATGCAGAGTGTAAAGGAAATTGAATGTTGAATTACATAGCTAAACCATTGGAATACAAGCAGGAGAAAGTGTTGGATATATTTTCTGATGTCTATGTTTATTGGCATGAGGAGAGTCCCATCATCTTGACGATAGATTTGATCTCCGGATTGCAGCTTTCACTCATCATTTCAGAAGTGTTTTCAGGTTGAATGGCAGTGAAGGTTGAAGAAAGAACAGGGACATGAATTGAATACAATTGAGTGATACACCAACAACTATTTGTGTTTGTAATAGGACCTTTAACACAAAACATCCTAAAATAAGCATTATCAAACAACATTTCACGATGAGTAGCAGAATGAGATAATAGACTGGTTGACATAAAGCTTGGTCAATGAGGTAGGTTTTAAGTGGTAAAAGAGGAACCAGGGTAAAAAAGGTGGCAATGTTGAGGGAGTGAATTGCAGCATTCAGGGCTTTACAGCTGAAGGCATGGCTACCAATGATGAAGCATTTAAAATCCGGGGTGGTCGAGAGGCTAAAGTTGGCGGAGCACAAAAATCTCGGTGTCTGTAATGCTGGATGGGATCACTGATAGAGATGAATGAGGCCTTGGAGGGATTTAAAAACAAGATGAGAATTTTATCATTGAGGCATTGCTCAGCAGAGAAATAATCTCGGTCAGCGAGCATGGGTGACCATGACCTGGTGCGAGTACGGACGTGGGTAGCAGAGTTTTGAATAACCTCAAATTTATGGAGGGTAGCCTCACGGCGCCGAGGTCCCAGGTTCGATCCCGGCTCTGGGTCACTGTCCGTGTGGAGTTTGCACAGTCTCCCCGTGTTTGAGTGGGTTTCTCCCCCACAACCCAAAAGATGTGCAGGGTCGGTGTATTGGCCACGCTAAATTGCCCCTTAATTGGAAAAAATGAATTGGATACTCCAAATTTATGGGAAAAAAAGTGTATGGAGAGTAGAATATGGGAGGCTGAACTGAAGGCAACAAAGGCTTGTTTGAGAATTCTAGCGGTAGAAAAGTGTGGAATTACAGAGATCGTCTTAGGAATGGTGAGGATATGTGTTAGGAAGCTGTGAAATTACTGAGATGGTCTTTGGAATGGTGAGGATATGTGATGGGAAGCTCATCTCTGGGTCAAATAAGACAGCACAGTGGCAAACCATTTGGTTCAGCCTCCTCCAGTTGCCAGTGAGAGAGATGGATGAAGTTGGCGGCAAGGAACAGTGTTTGTGATAGGGACCAAAGACCACAGCTACTGTCTTCCCAGTATTTGGTTGGAGGAAGATTTTGCTCATAGTAATGGATGACAATTTAGAGACAGCAAAACGATTGAGAAGGGGTGATGTAGAACCATAGAAAAGTTGCTGTGCAGAAGGAGGCCATTCGTCCCAACTTGTTCATGCCAGCCTGAGGACACCCAGGTGCCCTTTCTAATCCCGCCTTCCTGCACCCGGCCCATAGCCCTGTAGCTTACCATAGAATTTCTACAGTCTAGAAGGAGGCCATTCGGCCCATCGAATTTGCACCAACCCTCTGAAAGAGCACCCTACTTCGGCCCACTCCCCCACCTTATCTCCGTAGCCCCATCTAACCTGTGCATCTTTGGACACTCATGGGGCAATTTAGCATGGCCAATCCACCTAACCTGCACTTCTTTATAAAGAGTTTAGGGTCTCTGCCTCCACCAACAACTGGGTAGCGAATTACAGGCACCCACTGCCCTCTGTGTTAAAATAAAAGTTCTTCCTCATGTCCTCTCTATACCTTCAGCTACTTATCTTGAATCTATGTCTCTTGGTTCTAGAATTCTCTGCCAAGAGAAACAAAATGTTATTCTGTCCACTGTATCTATCTCCTCATGATGTTGTACACCTTAATCACCGCTCCGCTGCCTTTGTTCTAAGGAAAATAACTCCAACCTATCCGATTTCTCATCGTAGCCACACTCTTCTAGCCCTGGCAACATACTTGTAAACCTCCTTTCCATTATCTCCAGAGCAAGTACGCCTTTCCTGTAATGTGCTGTCCAGAACTGCTCCGAATGCTCCAGTTGTGGCCCCACCAGTGTTTTATACAATTCCAACATTATATCCTTCCTTTTGTGTTCTCTATCTCTGCCAATGAAGGAGAGCATTTCATGTGCTTTCTTTACAACCTTGCCTTCTTGAACTGCTGTCTTTAGGGACCTTGGTGTTATTGGTATACATGTGGAAAGTGATGTTGCACTTTTTGATGATGTAGATGAGGAATAGGAAGGGGACAAGATAGACCCTTGTGGGGACACCAGAGGTAATGGTATGGAAATAGGAAAGATAAGGTTCTCTAGCTATGACGGGATGGATGACCATACAACCCAGCCAGATGTCAGTGGAGAGTCTTTGGAGCAGAATTTTGTGATGGAACATGTAAGAAGGATGAGGATGGGTAATTTATCTCTCAATTAACTATCTACAATGTAATCTATGACTTTGGTAAGAACAGGTTTTGCTGATATGGCAAAGGTGGAGACCTGGCTCAGATGTGAAGTTCCAAGAAAGATGGGCAAAATTTGTAAGGCAACAACCGGTTCAAAGAGTTTGGAATGGAAAGGAAGGTTGGAGATGGGCACTGCACTGTTTGTTTGCATTAAGGAGATGTGTGATTATGGTAGATTTGAAGGCGAGGGGAACAATACCTGAGTTATGGGAGCCAGGAAGAGAAGTTGGGTGGTCAGCAATTTAATAGCCATGATGTGGAGATGCCGGTGTTGGACTGGAGTAGTCACAGTAAGAAGTCTTACAACACCAGGTTAAAGTCCAACAGGTTTATTTGGAATCTCTAGCTTTCGGAGCGCAGCTCCTTTATTGGGTGAGAGAGTCCAGAGTGGGTTCACTGAATTAATCCTGGGTAAGGGGGTTTTTCTTAGGAGAAATTGTGTAGATAGGGCCTGTACTCATTTAGAGTTTAGAACACTCACCTGACTAAGGAGCTACTCTCCAAAAGCTAGTGATTCCAAATAAACCTGTTGGATTTTAATCTGGTGTTGTAAGACTTCTTACAGCAATTTAGTAGGAATAGAGTTTAGCATCAAGAGGTGTGTGTTTCCTGGAACTTGGGAGGAGCATGAGGGGCATTGGGAAAGAAAATAGAGAATGATTTGAATTTAAGGGGGAACCAAAGATGAAGTTTGTCCTGGGGAGCTGGGGGAAAACTGGCAAGCAGGAGGGATATCTAAATGGTTGGTCTAGATCTTTGTGATAGAAAAAAGTCTGTGGTCGCTTTCTACACATTGTTGAAAGCAAGGATAGTTTAAGAAGACTATCTTCTTAAGTGAAGAAGAGAAGCTGAAACTTTGGGCAGGATTCTCCCTCCCGCCACACCCGTTTTCTGGTGTAGAATGCCCCCACCGGCAGCGGGATCCTCCGTTCCGGCAGCCTGCCAATGAGGTTTCCCATTGTGGGTCATCGGGAAATCTGGGGGCGTGTGTGGGCTGCCAGCGAAACTGAGGATCCTGCCGAGAGAGAATCAAGCCCATTGTCTTCCTGAATAATAAGGCCATAGGATGTAGGAGTCCAAGTAGCCAATTGCCTACAGAGCCTGCTCTACCATTCAATGAGATCATGACTGATCTGATACGACGATCCTCAACTCCACTTTCCCACCTTCCTCCTAACCCTTGATTTCATTCTGATTAAAAATCTGTCTATCTCCATCTTCAACAAAGTTAATAACTCAGCCGCCACAGCCGTCTGTGGTAAAGCATTCTGCAGATTCACTACCCTAGAAAAAATTTCTCCTGATCTCTGTTTTAAATTGATGACCCCTTAAACTGATTATGCCCTCTGATCCTAGACTCTCCCACAAGGGGAAACAACCTCTCTGCATCTACCCTATCAATCCCCCTGAGAATCCTATATGTCTCAGTAAGGTCACCTGTTATTCTTCTAAACTCCAATGTGTACAGGCCCAATCTACTCAATTTCTTATAAGAAAACCTTCCCTACCCAGGATTAATTTAGTAAACCTTCTCTGGACTCCCTCAAATGCCAGTATATCTTTCCTTGGATAAGGGGGACAAAAACTACGCAGTATTCTAGGTGTGGTCTAATTAGTGCCTTGTATAACTTCCCGGCCAACATTCCATTTGCCTTCCCTATTATCTGCTGAACTCGCATGCTAGCTTTTTATGATTTATGCACAAGGACCCAGAATTCCCTCTGTGCTACAGTTTTCTGCAGTCTTTCTCCATTTAAATAATATTCCGCTCCTTAATTCGTCCTACTCAAGTGCATAAATTCACATGTTCCTCCATTATATTCCACCTACCAAGGTTTTGCTTATTTGCTTAACCTGTCTATACCCCTCTGTAGATTCTGTCATCCTCACCACTTGCCTTTCCACATATTTTTGTCATCTGCAAACTTGGCAATAGCACATTTAATTCCCCTTGTCCAAGTCATTAATATATAATAGTAAATAATTGTGTTCCCCCCCAGCACTGATCCCTGCGGCACCACTAGCGACAGGTTGCAATCCAGAAAATGCCCCTCCTATCCCAACTCTCTTCTATCAGTTAGCCAACCCCCTTTCCATGCTAATATACTACCCACAACACCAAGTAGCTTTTTGTGCGGTACCTTATCGAATACTTTTTGGAAATCTCAAGTATATTACATCTATTGGTTCTCCTTTAACTATACTGTTCGTTGTCACATCAAATAATTCTAATTGGTCAGGCATGATTTCCTCTTCATGAAGCCATTGCTAACTCTGCTTGATTATACATTTCTGAAAGCTCTGCTATTACATCCTATATGATGGACCCATCAGGTCCGGGGACTTATCGGCCCTTAGCCCCATTAGTTTCCTGAGTAATCTTTCTTTAGTGACAGTTATTGTATTTATTTCCCCACCCCGTCCCCTTTTACCCTTGATTATTTGATATTTTTGGAATGCTATTGGTGTCTTCCATCTTGAAGTACAAAGTATGTATTTAACTCTTCTGCCATTTCCTGGTTCCTCATTGCTATTTTCCCTGTGTCATTTTCTAAGAGGCCTATGTTCACTTTGGCCTCTTTCTTACTTTGTTTACATTTAAAGAAACTGTTGCTGTCTGTTTTTGTATTTACAAGTTTACCCTCCTAATTTATCTTCTCAGGGCAGCACGGTGGCGCAGTTAATAGCACTGCTGTCTCACGGTGCTGAGGTCCCAGGTTCAATCCAGGCTCTAGGTTACTGTCCGTGTGGAGGGTTTCGCCCCCACAATCCAAAAATATACAGGGTAGGTGGATTGGTCACGTTAAATTGCCCCTTAATTGGAAAAATGAATTGGGTACTCTAAATTTATAAAATAAATAATTTATCTTCTCCCTCTTTATTTTTTGGTCAGCTTTTGGTGATTTAAAAAACTTTTCCAATCCTCTGGCTTGCCACAAAACATTTGCCACATTTTATGGGCGCGATCCAATGGCCATACTGTGCCTGAAAAGTAGCGTGGCGCAGCGTGGCCAATGAAAGCCGGGAAACCCTGCTCCCGGGATCGACCTGGTTAGCCAGGCCTCCAGATACAATGCGATCTCGCGAGACGCTGCAATGTAAATCCTGCCCACTTAATGGGCGGGATCACGTTTTGGTAAATCTGCATATTAGAGGAGGCAGTTATTCTCACTCTAATGTGCAAACTCCTGAAGCTTTGGGATTCATCCCTTCCACCTCAAGGGACCTCGGGTGAGTGTCACTCAGCACTGGTCCCCACAAACAGGGACTAGATGGAACTGCACTCATGGGGGTCTCCCAAGGGATCGGAAGCCCCCAGCTGTATGCCCTTCAGGGGGCCTCTCGATACAATGGGGAGTTCCAGCGAGTGGAGCTCCCCCACTGCACAAAATGGGGCTATGTGCGGCCTCGGCTGCGCGTTCCCCGTTCAGGCCCCTGGTTGAATAGCCATGGGTTTCTTGGCACTGCGGGTGTTGGGAATCAAGCGGCTAAATGCGTTTGCGAGGGGATCGTGTTCCTTTTTGGGAGCATAGCGCCCTAGGTCGCCTTTCTTTCAATTTAATACCATCCGTAACTTGATTGGTTAACCATGGGTGATTTATCCCCTTCCTAGAATCATTCTTCCTCACTGGGATATATCATAGTTGTGAGTCATAAACGTCTGCCATTGCTAATCAACTGTCTTTTCTGCTAAACTCCTTTCCCAGTCCACTCCAGCCAACTCTGTATTATTTGTTTGTAATCACCCTTGGGTTAGCACAGTTGTTTCTGGCACAAGTTTCTCACTCTCAAACTGAATGCTAAATTTTACTATGCTGTGGTCATTGTTTCCGTGAGGATCTTTAACTCTGAGATTGTTACACATGACCAGATCCCAGATAGCCTGATCCCTGGTTAGAGCCATAACGTATTGTTCTTGGAAATTCTCCCAATACACTCTGAATTCTTCCTCATGGTTACGTCTGCCCATTTGATTTTCCCAATCCACCGTAAAACTGATAAAAGTTGCCAAGAGATTTCATGACGAGATGTTGCGTAAAGGCAAAAGCTTTGTCAGTTTTGTTAAAAGACAATTAAGGAATGAAAAGTGTCACTATAAAGAATACCACCAGGCAGATTCAAACTGATTCACGGGTTATGGCAGAAATGCTGAATGACTATTTCACAGCAATCTATATTCTTGTAAGTGATGTTCAAGTTCAACATGTGAGTTGTTGTGCATTAAACAGCACCAACAAGAATTCAGGCAATTTTGGATATAATACAAAAACTCAAAGTTGATATGCCTCCAGAGCCAGATATTATCCATTCAAGTGTGATTAAAGAGAAGCGGTAAGACCATGGCTTGTATCTTCAATTGTTCGATAGAGTGGAGTTGGATCCTTTGGGCTGGACGCTAGCTTATGGTTGCAGTTTTCAAAAATCAAGGGAATATCCGAACCAGGGAATTGGAGTATTAAGAACATGAAATGCTGACAACACACAGCTGGTTTGACAGCATTTGTGGAGAAAGAGAGTTAATGTGCATGGACCTGAAGCATTTGAGACTCTCCGCACATGCTGACAGATCTCCTAAATATTTCAAGTAGGTTCTGTTAACCTTTCAGATTTCCAGCATCTGCAGGCAAGCCTATCAGCCTGACGTCCATAATGGGAAGGTGCTAGAAGAAATCAGAAGAGATGCTCTTTATGATCACTAGGAAAGAAAAGTGACCATCAGAAATACAAAATAGATAGTGCAGTGAAAATATTGGAATCATGGATGAGAGACATCAAGTAGATGTGCTTTTCCTGTGCTTTCAGCAAGTTAATAAGGCACCTTGCACTACATTGTTTCACAAGATTGAGTAACTTGATCCTGGGCCACCCCGACCATGGCCAGCTGCAAAGTGGTGCACAAAATTTGGCGTAATTATTGGTGCTTTCCCTTCCTTTTCACATCTGTTGTCTATTTGATGTCTTCCATAACAAAAATGGCAGCTCAGTGGAGTAGGAGCAATCGAACCTGTGACCCACCACACTATCCTTCCTGTTTTGTAATGGGGTGGAGCCCTCTTTAGGCGATCCCAAACCCATGGCAACAGAAGGGTCTTCACTCCCTAGTGTTCCAAGTAAACTTATTGCAGATTACAGCAGATCTTTAAGGATCCTGCTTGTGTTTTCAAATTTCTCCGGTTTCCTATTTTGAGGCTTTTACAGTCACTGTGAACACCTTGCATTTGGATTGTCTTTCATTATTTTAGTGCATTTGCTGCCCGGAACATTCAGTACTTTAGCTATAAATGTGTCAGGGGATCAACATTCGAAAGGGTCTGCTCTGCTGGTGGACAATCATGGCAGAAGGACCACTTGAAGTTTAAGGTTGCGGGTCTGTTCTCCAAATTGTGGTGACAAGGTCATCGGCATGGCAATGGCAGGTGTACTGTGCATGCCCTAACTGAGGCTTTGGAGTGTCACAGCTGCTCCTTGTTGTTCCAACACCGCTGACACACCTACGAAGCAGACAGCCCTAACTTTGCAGTTTTGAAAAGAGTAATCCAACTCTCCTTGCACTGTGATTGATTCCTTTCAGCATTGATTTCCCCCTGCTCCCTCTGGCATTCCTGGGGTATTTTTAATACACCCATAATGAAACCTATGAGGATCTGTGGAAGTTTTAAAAAAAAATCAGTTTATCAGTTGTTGATTTTTCCTGTTTGATTTGCCTTTTCTCAATCCAGTTTTAAAAAAAAAAAAAAAAAGAAATCCTGAGGAAATTTTTGTTTCATGGACGTTTCATGTTTATTGCTGAGATGCAGTATGGGGATTGTAATCTAATAGATGTCAGTTTTTAAAATCTCTCTTTTTGCAAACATTAATTTATTTCAATAGTAATTTAAACCAAAAGCATTCTGTTTTTAGATGACTGCAAATTCTGTATTTTAAGGTATATTTATGGAGTGTAAAGGGCCGTGTGAAGAATAACATGAGTCTCCACTATGTTACCATGTTCATCAGTAACATTTTTATTTAATGGTACTTTAATGTTGCTTCAAAATTGGGGAGTGGGAAGGGAAAACTCCCCAAGCATTGAGATTTGTCTCAGGCTCTCTGGATTACCATAAAGCAATGCAATATTGCAGATTATGTGACCGAGCAGCTATGTTAATTAGATGCAATATCATTGTAGACAGGAAGTTCTTCTTGAAAGTCCATTTTTCTTTTAAACTACAAATAGATGATGGATGAAATACCTAGCACGGAGCTTCTGGGTGCGGCGATGACCAGCTGAGTTGCACGTTTCGGCAGCTCCCGGTGGAACGGACTTTTGGGCTCTTAATAAGAGCCCCAATGGCAATTTTAACGGCTAAAAGTACTGTGCGGTGAACCAGAAGGGAATCCCCCCTGGATACGGATGAAAAAAGGAGAGGAAGGTGGCCGGATTGCGGTGGATCCTTTAGAGCAGCGGCAAGGAAGGCAAGCAAAAACCAAGATGGCGTCGGAAGGTGGCCAATATGGGGCCCTGAACAACACGAATTTTTGAAACGCTGCGTGGAAGAACTCAAAAAGGAAATGAAGAAGGACCTGTTGGCCCCGATATTACAGGCGATCGAAGGGCTAAAGGAGGAGCAAAAGACCCAGGAGCGAGAGCTTCGGGTCGTGAAGGCAAAGGCTGCCGAGAATGAGGACGACATACAGGGCCTGGTGGTGAAGACGGAGATGCACGAGGCACACCATAAACGATGTGTGGAAAGGCTGGAGGCGCTGGAGAACAACGCGAGGAGGAACAACCTAAGGATTCTTGGTCTTCCTGAAGGTGCGGAGGGAGCGGACGTCGGGGCATATGTGAGCACGATGCTGCACTCGTTAATGGGAGCGGAGGCCCCGGCGGGTCCGCTGGAGGTGGAGGGAGCATACCGAGTGATGGCGCGAGGACCGAGAGCAGGAGAAATTCCTAGAGCCATAGTGGTGAGATTCCTCCGTTTTAAGGACAAAGAGATGGTCCTTAGATGGGCAAAGAAAACTCGGAGCAGTAAGTGGGAGAACGCGGTGATCCGCGTATACCAAGACTGGAGTGCGGAGGTGGCGAGAAGGAGGGCGAGCTTTAATCGGGCCAAGGCGGTGCTTCACAAAAAGAAGATAAAATTCGGAATGCTGCAACCGGCAAGACTGTGGGTCACATATCAAGGGAGGCACCACTACTTTGAGACGGCGGATGAGGCGTGGACTTTTATCGTGGAAGAAAAATTGGAATGAGCGGGTTATTAAAAAAAAGAATGTTTGAAACAAAGTGGTGGGGCGAGTATGGGGGGCGAAGAGGGGGGTAAAAAGGGGGGAAAGAGGAGTTTTATGTTATTAATCCTGCGATGTGGTAACTTTTCTCTTCCACAGGAGGTGGTGGGGGGAGGAAAGGAGGTGGAGGAGATGGGGCGTTGACCATTGGGGGCGGGGCCAAGGGGGAAGCGTGGGCTCGGTTCCCGCGCTATGATAATCATGGCGGGACTAGGGAAGCAGGAAGGAGGGGGCGTCGCACGGTGCGAGCCGAGGTCACGGGGGGGAAGCCGAGGTCGGCCAGAGTTTGCTGACTTCTGGGAGCAACATGGGGGGTGTAACTACGCTAGTGGGGGATCTAGCGGGGGGGAGGGTGGGAGGGGGGAACTATTGGGCTGCTGCTGCTGGGGAGAGGGGGGAGCTGGTATGGGGTGGGATGGGCGGGGGGGCACCGCCTGGGGGGGACACAGCTGCGTGGGAACCGGGTGAGGAGCTGGAAAAAGGGGATGGCTAATCGACAAGGGGGGGGGGGTAAAAAGCCCCCCAACCCGGCTGATCACGTGGAACGTGAGAGGGCTGAACGGGCCGATAAAGAGGGCACGGGTACTCGCACACCTTAAGAAACTTAAGGCAGACGTGGTTATGTTACAGGAAACGCACTTGAAACTGATAGACCAGGTGAGACTACGCAAAGGTTGGGTGGGGCAGGTGTTCCATTCGGGGCTAGATGCGAAAAACAGGGGGGTGGCTATATTAGTGGGGAAGCGGGTAATGTTTGAGGCAAAGACTATAGTGGCGGATAGCGGGGGCAGATACGTGATGGTGAGTGGCAAACTACAGGGGGAGACGGTGGTTTTGGTAAACGTATATGCCCCGAACTGGGATGATGCCAATTTTATGAGGCGTATGCTAGGACGCATCCCGGACCTAGAGGTGGGAAAGTTGGTAATGGCAGGAGATTTCAATACGGTGCTGGAACCAGGGCTGGACAGGTCGAGGTCCAGGACTGGAAGGAGGCCGGCAGCAGCCAAGGTGCTTAAAGATTTTATGGAGCAGATGGGAGGAGTAGACCCGTGGAGATTTAGCAGACCTAGGAGTACGGAGTTTTCGTTTTTCTCCTATGTCCACAAAGTCTATTCGCGAATAGACTTTTTTGTTTTGGGAAGGGCGTTGATCCCGAAGGTGAGGGGAACGGAGTATACGGCTATAGCCATTTCGGATCACGCTCCACATTGGGTGGACTTGGAGATAGGGGAGGAAACAGAAGGGCGCCCACCCTGGAGAATGGACATGGGACTAATGGCAGATGAGGGTGTGTGTCTAAGGGTGAGGGGGTGCATTGAAAAGTACTTGGAACTCAATAATAATGGGGAGGTCCAGGTGGGAGTGGTCTGGGAGGCGCTGAAGGCAGTGGTTAGAGGGGAGAGATATCAATAAGGGCACATAAAGGAAAGCAGGAGAGTAGGGAACGGGAGCGGTTGCTGCAAGAACTTCTGAGGGTGGACAGGCAATATGCGGAGGCACCGGAGGAGGGACTGTACAGGGAAAGGCAAAGGCTACACGTAGAATTTGACCTGCTGACAACGGGTACTGCAGAGGCACAGTGGAGGAAGGCATAGGGTGTACAGTACGAATATGGGGAGAAGGCGAGCAGGTTGCTGGCCCACCAATTGAGGAAAAGGGGAGCAGCGAGGGAAATAGGGGGAGTGAGGGATGAGGAAGGAGAGATGGAGCGGGGAGCGGAGAGAGTGAATGGAGTGTTCAAGGCATTTTATAAAAAATTATATGAAGCTCAACCCCCGGATGGGAAGGAGAGAATGATGGGCTTTCTGGACCGGCTGGAATTTCCCAAGGTGGAGGAGCAGGAAAGGGTGGGACTGGGAGCACAGATTGAAATAGAGGAAGTAGTGAAAGGAATTAGGAGCATGCAGGCGGGAAAGGCCCCGGGACCGGATGGATTCCCAGTCGAATTCTATAGAAAATATGTGGACTTGCTCGCCCCGCTACTGATGAGGACCTTTAATGAGGCAAAGGAAAGGGGACAGCTGCCCCCGACTATGTCTGAGGCAACGATATCGCTTCTCCTAAAGAAGGAAAAGGACCCGCTGCAATGCGGGTCCTATAGACCTATTTCCCTCCTAAATGTAGATGCCAAGATCCTGGCCAAGGTAATGGCAATGAGGATAGAGGATTGTGTCCCGAGGGTGGTCCATGAGGACCAAACTGGGTTTGTGAAGGGGAGACAGCTGAATACGAATATACGGAGGCTGCTAGGGGTAATGATGATGCCCCCACCAGAGGGGGAAGCGGAGATAGTGGTGGCGATGGATGCCGAGAAAGTATTTGATAGAGTGGAGTGGGATTATTTGTGGGAGGTGCTGAGGAGATTTGGTTTTGGAGATGAATATGTTGGATGGGTGCAGCTGTTGTATAGGGCCCCAGTGGCGAGTGTGGTCACGAATGGACGGGGATCTGCATACTTTCGGCTCCATAGAGGGACAAGGCAGGGATGCCCTCTGTCCCCATTATTGTTTCCACTGGCGATTGAGCCCCTGGCAATAGCATTGAGGGGTTCCAAGAAGTGGAGGGGAGTACTTAGAGGAGGAGAAGAACACCGGGTATCTCTGTATGCGGATGATTTGTTGTTATATGTAGCGGACCCGGCGGAGGGGATGCCAGAGATAATGCGGACACTTCGGGAGTTTGGAGAATTCTCAGGATATAAACTGAACATGGGGAAAAGTGAGTTGTTTGTGGTGCATCCAGGGGAGCAGAGCAAAGAAATAGAGGACTTTCCGCTGAGGAAGGTAACAAGGGACTTTCGTTACTTGGGGATCCAGATAGCCAAGAATTGGGGTACATTGCATAGGTTAAATTTAACGCGATTGGTGGAACAAATGGAGGAGGACTTCAAGAGATGGGACATGGTATCCCTGTCACTGGCAGGGAGGGTGCAGGCGGTTAAAATGGTAGTCCTCCCGAGATTTCTCTTTGTGTTTCAGTGCCTCCCGGTGGTGATCGTGAAGGCTTTTTTCAAAAGGATCGAAAAGAGTATCATGAGTTTTGTGTGGGCCGGGAAGACCCCGAGAGTGAGGAAGGGATTCTTACAGCGTAGTAGGGATAGGGGGGCGCTGGCACTACCGAGCCTAAGTGAGTACTACTGGGCCGCCAATATCTCAATGGTGAGTAAGTGGATGGGAGAAGAGATTGGAGAGGGCGTCCTGTAGGGGGACTAGCCTACAAGCTATGGTGACGGCCCCATTGCCGTTCTCACCGAAGAAATACACCACAAGCCCGGTGGTGGTGGCGACTTTGAAAATTTGGGGACAGTGGAGACGGCATAGGGGAAAGACTGGAGCCTTGGTGGGGTCCCCGATAAGAAATAACCATAGGTTTGCCCCGGGGAGAATGGATGGGGGATTTGGAATATGGCAAAGAGCAGGAGTAACGCAACTGAAAGATCTGTTTGTGGATGGGAAGTTCGCAAGTCTGGGAGCGCTGACCGAGAAATATGGGTTGCCCCAAGGGAATGCATTCCGGTATATGCAACTGAGGGCTTTTGCGAGGCAACAGGTGAGGGAATTCCCGCAGCTCCCGACGAATGAGGTGCAGGACAGAGTGATCTCAAAGACATGGGTGGGGGACGGTAAGGTGTCAGATATATATAGGGAAATGAGGGACGAGGGGGAGATTATGGTAGATGAGCTGAAAGGGAAATGGGAAGAAGAGCTGGGGGAGGAGATTGAGAAGGGTCTGTGGGCGGATGCCCTAAGTAGGGTAAACTCATCGCCCTCGTGTGCCAGGCTAAGCCTGATTCAATTTAAGGTGTTACACAGGGCGCATATGACTGGAGCACGGCTCAGTAAATTTTTTGGGGTAGAGGATAGGTGTGCGAGATGCTCGAGAAGCCCAGCGAATCACACCCACATGTTCTGGTCATGTCCGGCACTACAGGGGTTCTGGGTGGGGGTGACAAATGTGCTTTCGAAAGTAGTGGGGGTCCAGGTCGAACCAAGCTGGGGGTTGGCTATATTTGGGGTTGCACAAGAGCCGGGAGTGCAGGAGGCGAGAGAGGCCGATGTTTTGGCCTTTGCGTCCCTAGTAGCCCGGCGCAGGATACTGTTGATGTGGAAGGAAGCCAAGCCCCCGGGGGTGGAGACCTGGATAAATGACATGGCAGGGTTTATAAAGCTGGAACGGATTAAGTTCGTCCTAAGGGGATCGGCTCAAGGGTTCACCAGGCGGTGGCAACCGTTCATCGAATACGTCACAGAAAGATAGAGGGAATGGAAAAGAAGAAGTTAGCAGCAGCAGCGGAGGGGGGGAGGAACCAGAAGGACTCTCAGGGTTGTTAATATATATGTATAATATGTATAGGTCGTTGCTATAAATAATTGTATATTGGACTGTTAAATCATATTTTTGGAGAGTGTTTATCTGAGACAAGGCAGTTGCCATTTAGTTTTAGTTTTCGTTTTTGTTATATATTATTTATTCTTTGTTTATAAAACAGGTCATTGTTATTTATACGGTTATATTATTGTGTAAAGGATACACAATGTACGGTGATGGTTGGCCAAAAATTTTCAATAAAATATTTTTAAAAAAAAGAAATACCTAGCACGCGATCTACCGGTCGCATTGCGCCCAAAAGGCAGCGCAGTGTGGCTGGTAGATGTCAGGAAATCCCTCTTCCTGGATCTACCCAGTGCGCCGCGCTTCCTGAGATCTAATATAATCTAACGAGATGTCACGATCAAAGGGATGGAATCACTATTTTGCAAATCTGCATATTAGAGTGTGACAGCTAGTCTCGCTCTAATATGCTCTCCCATGATCTACCCGAGGCGTTGGGATCTGACCCCTTCACCTCGAAGACCTTGGGTGAGCACCGTTCAGTGATGGTCTCCACAAATGGGGACCAGACAGCACAGTACTTTAGGGGGTCTCCCAGGGGATCGGACACCCTCAGATGCTTGCTCTCTTGGCAGGTTGGCACCCTGGCAGTGCTGGTGCCACCTGGGTCCAGCCTGCATGCCAGGGTGCTAGGCTGGCAGTTGCCAAGCTGGCATTTTTCTCAGGTGCGGGGAGGGAGCTTGAGGGCCCCTTTATAGGTGAGTTGGGGCTTGAGGGGTAGGGTTTGGCTGTCATGTTGGGTGGGGTGGGGGGTCACCATTTAAAAATGGCTTCCTGATCTCCTGCACTGAAACACTTCCGGCGGCGAGTGGAGCTCCTCAGTGTAGAAAAAGGAATTAAATGTGGCCTCGTCGGGGTATTCTGTGCTGAGGCCCCAAATAGAACCAACGTCCCGATGGATAGCATGGTGTCTCTCGGTGCTGCAAGTGCCAGGAAATACCCGGCTAAACGCTCTCATTACGGAACTCTGTTCTCATTCGATTAAATCGTGCCCCTAGTTTTTCTCTTTTCTCTTACACCAACCTTTCTTTTACTTCCAAGCCCAAAGGTGATGGGAAATTCCTTATTTTTACTACATACCAGCAAGGAGAAGCTTTGAACTTACACATCACGTGCATGAAAAAAAACTTTCGGGTTTGCAGTTGGGATATTTTGGCTGGCAAATCATGCTATGTGTAAATGCAGTTACTGCAAATGCTTCGACAAAATTAAGTTTGTGTGGGCAGGGCAGGTAGGACAAAATGTTTTGTTGAATAATATATCAAAATATGAAAGGTATACAAAGGAAACAGGATTAAGAAGGCGGAATATGAAAAGGCTGACATTCAAAGTAAGAAAAATAAAATGCTTGTACTTTTTTAGAAGCACCTGAAGGATAGTCCGTCATAAGTAGGTGGAACCACTTAACAGCCATTTTGCAGTTGCAATAGAATGATGGTCATGCTTAAAAGTTTGACCACTATTATTAAGAGGAGGGGTTTGGGGGGGGGGGGGGGGGGGGGGTGGCGGCAACAATACTTAAAAACAAAAATTGGGACTGAAAATGGGCAACAAAAAGGTATGAAGTCAACAGGCCCAGCCACCATGCATCCTAAAAACACCAGATAACCTTGGTTCTTCTTGCATCTTTGGAATAATGTAAAAGGTTATGGAGAAATGGAATTTGATTAGATGGTACCAATTGCAGAGATGAAACAAGTGGTATTGGGCTGAAGTGTTGTAATTTCTATGGTTCTAGAAGTGGATTTTTTGTGCTTTAAAGTTTTTCTTCCTGCATATTGGATATGCACTGTAATATGTCTGAAAAAGATCTGTAACTTATTTTTTTTTTTACAAGTTGTTTGATTTTCCACACTCTTATCAGAAACAATATGTTAATTTAAATTGGACCTCCATCTCCGGTTATGTTTTGGAAGTAAATTGGCTGTGCCAATTATAACAATTGATTACATGCTCATTATTTCAGAGTTTATTGACATATTACCCATGATTAATTGCATGGAAATACTCATCAAGCTCTGTAATCAAGTGATTGATTTATGTGTCCTAGTGCTGGAAGTTGCCCCAAAGCAGGACGCAATCATTTAAATGAATAAAACTGATATGAAACATTTCTGTTGGCTTCTATTCGATGATTCAAATGTGAAATGAATTGTTATGTCCAGTAATTTTATTGAATCAATAGTATGAGATGTTTGTGTGGTGGTGGGTGCAGTGTAAACATTGATAAATCGCAGACTCCCATTTTAATTTTTAAAAGACTGTCTAGTACCGAAAGAAAAACAACAGAATATGATGTAGGTTTCATTAGTTGTCAGCAGCAGAAACAATATTAGTGAGTCAGAACATTTTGAAAATGCAGACATCTGTGAATAGTTGGAGAAATTTGATGACCCCATGAGATCCTCTGGCCGAGTATTGAGGCTTCAAGGATCTTAGGATTTCCATGTTACCAAGTTACTTATTGCTAATAAATGTTTTATGCTTTTAAATTGCAGGCAACCTTGATGCTTATTTCTTTTTACATGTGATTTGTGTGGAATTTCCCTAATCTGATTACTTTCATTCTTAAACGGTGGCAACTCTAGGGACTTTCAGACGCCATTAACTAGTTATTGTGCTTTTAGATTAATGTTCCACACCAAAAGCCGATTAACACAAGGTAATTAATTATAAATTTCATAATTTTCTCTCCTTTTTGGGCTCGATCAAGAGTGGAAGCCTTGGTTGATTTTAAAAAAAAAAGTATATAAATATTTTGCCTCGACTGAGTTGTTGAACGAGGCCACACGGTCCTGATTAAGATCAGCTAAGTCAGCACAGACTGGTAATCTTAGTACACCGATATGAAAAAAGATTTTAAATTAATTACAACTTTCTTTCACCTTTTAAAAAAATATTCTTTACCAGTTTTCCTCTGCCGTCCAAGATTAGCTCTCTTATTTGGAGGTCAGAATACATCGCAAAACCAACCTCTGTCTGAATATCCTTTTTGACGACCATTTTAGTTTCATTCAACCAGCCAAGGTGTAGAAGTGCAAACATTGACATTCCTATAATCCCAGCAGTGCAGACGGAGGCCATTCGGCCCATTGGGTCTGCACCGATCCTACCTAGACCCATTTCCCTCGCCCCACCCTGTACTCCACCTAACCTACACGTTTTTGGACTGGGAGTAAACCAAAGAACCTGGAGGAGACTGGAAGAATGTTCAAACTCCACATCCAAGGCTGGATGGGGGGCTGGCTTAGCACAGTGGGCTAAATAATTGGCTTGTAAAGCAGAACAAGACCAGCAGCACGCTTCAATTCCCGTACCAGGCTCCCCGAACAGGTGCTGGAATGTGGCGACTAGGGGCTTTTCACAGTAACTTAATTGAAGCCTACTTGTGACAATAAGCAATTATTATTATTGGAATTGAACCCAGGTCCCTGGCGCTGAGAGGCAGCAGTGTTAACCAATGTGCTGCCCCTATGCTAATGGCCAAGACACAGTCAGATCAACCTATATTGTAAATGTCTTGGCCCAAGCAGGAGCTGTGACTTACTGATGTCCATTACCCACTGAGGGCGACTGTGATCTCGAGTTTGTTTTAACCTTGGCTCCGCAGTAGCAACCTTTCCTCTTCCATCAGAAGGTTCTGCCTTTATAACCACTCCGAAGCCTCGAGTACATCTATTAGGTTGGTATCTGTATAGTACTGAGAGAGTGTTACATTGTTGGAGCTGCTCACTTTCGATTCTCTAATCCCGCGGCAGAGTGTCAACGCCGTCGCGTTTTACGTCTGCGTGAACGGGCAGAGCCGAGGACTAAATCTGGCCCCTACAGGGGGCCAGCACGGCACTGGAGTGGTTGACGCCGCTCCAGCTGCCGATCCCGGCGCGAACTGGGCGCCGCGGGAACCGCGCATGTGCAGTGGCGCCAATGTGCGCATGTGCAGTGGTGCGCATGTGCAGTGGCGCCAATGTGCGCATGTGCAGTGGCGCCAATGTGCGCATGTGCAGTGGCGCCAATGTGCGCATGCGCAGTGGCCTCCTTCAACGCGTTGGCCCCGACACAACATGGCGCAGGGCTACAGGGGCCGGCGTGTAGGAAAGGAGGCCCCCAGCCAGAGAGGTCGGCCTGCTGATCGGTGGGTCCCGATCGCGGGCCAGGCTGCCCCCGAACCTTCAACACCGAGTTCCCGCCGGCTGAGAGCAGGTATGGACGGCGCCGGCGGGACTCGGCGTTTTTACGATGGCCGCTCGGCCAATCCTGGGCCGAGAATCGGCGGGCCCGGATGGGCCGAAGTCCCGCTGCTGGAATGCCTGTCCCGCCGGCGTGGATTAACCACCTCTCTTACCGGTGAGACAAGGCGGCGCGTGCGGGCTCCGGGGTCCTGGGGGGGGGGCGCGGGGCGATCTGGCCCCGGGGGGTGCCCCCACGGTGGCCTGGCCCGCGATCGGGGCCCACCGATCCGCGGGCGGGCCTGTGCCGTGGGGGCACTCTTTTCCTTCCGCCTTCGCCATGGTCTCCACCATGGCAGAGGTGGAAGAGACCCCCTCCACTGCGCATGCGCGGGGATGCCGTGAGCAGCCGCTGACGCTCCCGCGCATGCGCCGCCCGGCAATGTCATTTCCGCGCCAGCTGGCGGGGCACCAAAGGCCTTTCCCGCCAGCTGGCGGGGCGGAAATCAGTCCGGCGCGGGCCTAGCCCCTCCAGGTTAGGGCTCAGCCGCTCAAGATGCGGAGGATTCCGCACCTTTTGGGCGGTGCGATACCGGACTGATTTGCGCTGTTTTTGCTGCCGGTCGGTGGACATCGTGCCGATTACGGAGAATTTCGGCCATTGTTTTTTTAAATATAAATTTAGAGTACCCAATTCATTTTTTTCCCAATTAAGGGGCAATTTGGCGTATTCAATCCACCTATCTTGCACATCTTGTGTTGGGGCAAAACCCACGCAAACACGGGGAGAATGTGCAAACTTCACATGGACAGTGACCCAGAGCCGGGATCGAACCTGTGACCTCGGCGCCGTGAGACTGCAGTGCTACCACTGTGCCACCGTGCTGCCCCTAAAGACATTGTTAACTCGTGCAGGAATTTATAGCTTTACTGATGGACCTGCTGACCCCTTGCTTGCTTTTGGCAACTTGCATAGCACTACCTCAGCAGTAGATTGCCATTCTGCTCAGTAACCTTTGGAAATGACAAAAATTAGACTGAAACACTCGAGTCTTTGAATGCCGGTCCTGAAGTGCGTATATTAATATAGTAGGGTAGAAAAGGCCAACTGTTGCTTTTACTTGCATGATTCTTTGAGTTCTTTAATGAGCTGACAGCAGGGCAGCCGAAATGCAACACTTCCAGAAATGTATCTTCATCCTAGAGCAACTTCACCCAACTTTATGTATTTCTTATTGAATGATCTTTACTGCTTGCTCTTCAGTGCCAACAAATCTCTCCCAACAGCTTAAATGCAGTCATATTGTTGGGAAGCCATCGGCCCCAAAGCTCAACCTGTAGAATAGTTACAGGACAACGTGTAGAATAGTCTCTGCAACAACAACTCCGTCCCACTCCCATTCTCTTTCCTCATGCCCATGCATTTTTCTTCAGTTCAGATAATTATTCAATTTTGTTTTGAAACCACAATTGGATCGTCCTCCTCCACAAACTCTTTGGCAGTGCATTCCAGATCCTAACCCCACAATACATGGGTGAAAATAAGTTTTTCCTCCTCTTGCCATTCACCTTTAAATGACCTTTGGTTGCCAACATTTCCACAAATGGGAACAGTTTCTCCTGACCTACTCTGTCCAGAGCCCACATCATTTTGAAAAGAAGCATCTCGATCAAGTCTCGTCTTGATCTTCTCTCCTCTGGAGAAACTGGGGTTGTCCTTCTTGATGTGTTTACCTAACTAAAGTTCCTCATCCCTGGAACCATTCTTGAAACCTAATTTGTATCCCCTCAAGTGCCCTCACATCTTTCGTAAAGTGGGGTACCCAGAATTGAAGAACTCTCGAACTCAGTTGAGGTGAAACCAGTGTTTTATGAAGTTCGTCATAACCTTTGTACTCTACACATCTGTTTATAAAGCACAGGATCCTCTACGCTTTAATAATTCCTTTCTCAAATTGCCTTTCCACCGTCCCTCGTTGTGATCAAAAGTGTCTCCTCCTGCGTCCTCTATAGAATTGTATCCTTTATCTCATACAGGCTGCGTATCCCTTATCCAAAATCTGCACTTTTCTTCGAGCGCCAACTTGACATCACGAGTGGGATATCCCAAAAGGTTCTGGGAAGGTACCCGGGCGATGCGCAGGTCCCAACGCACCGCAGAAGCATACTATATTCCGAACTCTGAAAAATTCCGAAATCTGATACGCACTCTGCCCCAAGTATTTTGAATAAGGGATGCTCAACCTTGCTCCTCTTCACTGTTCCTACCAAACCGTGCCATTTCACACTTCTCTGCATTAAAATATGTCACCCATTTGTTCACGCATTCCACCAATCTCCGTCTGTCCTCGTTGGAATTTAACATTATCCTCCTGACCTTTCAGAATACTTATGATCTGCAGATTTTTAAATTGTCACCCAAGTCTAGATCATTAATATAGATGAAGAAAAGTGACAGTCCTGGTATCAACCCAAAAGAACCCCCACTGAGACTGAAAAACAACTGTTGACCGCTACTGTCTTGTCACTCAGTCAACTCCTTATCATTGTTGCATCTGACCCTTTATTCCATGGGCTTTAACTTTGCTGGCAAGCCTGTTATGTGGCACTTTATCAAAAGTCTTTTGGCAACTCATATACACCCCATCAACCACATTACCTTTATCAAATCTCTCTTGCCTCATGAAAGAAAACTCAAGCAGGTTAAACACAATTCTCCCTTGACAAATGCATACTGATTTCCTTAATTAATCCACATTCGTTCAACTAATTTCTTTTATCTTTTAATTGTGAACCACATTAACCTTTAGTGCAGAATTTATACTTTCTTTAAACTCCATTTTCTGTTTGAGAATTTTATTTTTACCTTTTTTGTACAGATGTACCCCTTTGGGAGCAACCATAGTAAGTAAATAGACAAATTTAACAACACATATATTGAATTATATTATTTGTAATCTTTCTGTCAAGGCTTATAGAATATAGAACAGTACAGCACAATACAGGCCCTTCTGCCCACGATGTTGTGCCAGAATATAGAACAGTACAGCACAGTACCGGTCCTTCGGCCCATGATGTTGCGCTGGCCACTTATCCTAATCCATGATTTAAGTTGTTGTAAAGTCATCCTGGCATCAAAGCTTGTTCCTATGACAATGCAGAGATCAAGATGAACGCTGTGCAATTTTTAACTCTGCCTGTCTATCAGTTCACATGTTAAACTTGTCTCTGGATACATGCTGCAGCATTACTAAATCATTTCTGCCCACTTAAAAAATATATTTCGGATTCTGCAACAGTTGCCTATCCAGGATGCTCATTAACATTACAACCTCACACCTCAATGATGTCATCTGGACCCCTAATTTTACTGATTTTTGTGGAAGACTTCCTTGCTGTATTGGTGAATGAAAGCTTCTTAGTGAAGGTATATGTATAAAAAGGAGCTCTCGGTTGCAGCTCACTGGATCAGAGGCTGTGCTCATGTCTGGTCTGGTTTTCAAGGGGAGTTTCCAATTACATTCCAATTTAGTCTTTCTGCTCTTGTAAGCCTTTTCTACATATTGGTGTGATTGCTGTTACTTTTTTTGAGGATTGAGGAAGAATTGAGGAGGTGCAACAGCAGTAATTTAAGCAACCACCCTGTCTCCATCAATGGTGCCAAGGTGGAGATGGTTGACAGCTTCAAATTCCTAGGTGTGCACATCACCAACAATCTGTCCTGGTCCACCCATGTCGATGCTACGACCAAGAAAGCACAACAGCGTCTATACCTTCTCGGGAAACTAAGGAAATTTGGCATGTCCACATTGACTCTTAATAACTTAACACTACAGAAAGCATCCTATCTGGCTGCATCACAGCCTGGTATGGCAATTGCTCGGCCCAAGACCGTAAGAAACTACAGAGAGTCATGAACACAGCCCAGTCCATCACGCGAACGCACATCCCATCCATTGACTCCGTCTACACTTCCCGCTGCCTGGGGAAAGCGGGCAGCATAATCAAAGAGTCCCTCCCGCCCGGCTTATTCACTCTTCCCACTTCTTCTGTCGGGCAGGCGATACAAAAGTCTGAGAACACGCACTAACAGATTCAAAAACAACTTCTTCCCCGCTGTTACCAGACTCCTAAATGACCCTCATATGGACTGAACTGAACTCTTCATACATCTTCTCTACTGAGTAGCACTACACTCCTTTATGCTTTACCCTATGTCTTTGTATTTACATTGTGTATTTTATGTTTGTCCTATGTATTTTCTTTTTGTGTATGGAATGATCTGTCTGAACTGGACGCAGAACAATACTTTTCACTGTACCTCGGTACACATGACAATAAACAAATCGAGTCCAGCAGGTCAAGGGATATCTCACATGATGGCACACAGGGTGCATGAACCTTGATCATGAGAATTAGGTGCAACAATAAGCTATTTGGCCACTTGTGCTTGCTCCACCATTTGATAAGATCATGGCTGATCTGATTGCGGCCTCATCTCCACTTTCCTGTCTGTGCCCTCCCGCCGCACACACCCACACAGACACAAACCAGGCAACATTCGACTCCCTTGTTAATCAACAATGTATCAATCTCAATTTGAAAATACTCAATGACCCAGCCTCCACTACGCTCTGGGGAAAAGAATTCCACTAAAGAACCTTTTGAGGAGAAACGTTCTCCTCATTTCAGTCTTCAATGGGGGATGCCTAATTTTTAAACAGTATCCCCTAATTCTAGCATCCAAACTATCAAATCCCCTATATCTTATTTATATGTTTCAATAAGATTCTTCTAAATTCCAATAGTATAGGCCCAACCTGCTCAACCTTTCCTTATAAGCTAATCCCTTCATCTTAGGAATCAGTCAAGTGAATCTTCTCTGAACTATTGCAGTTATATCCTAAAGTAATGAGACTAAATCTGTATACCCTATTCCAGATGCTGTCTCACTAAGGCCCTGTACAGCTGTAGCAACACTCTTCTACTTTTATACTCTATACCCCTTACAATAAACACCAATGTTCCATTTGTCTTCCTTAATCACTTGCTGTACCTGCATACTAACTTTTTGTGATTCAAGTACCAGGATACCCAGATCCCTCTGTACTGTAGAGTTCTGCAATCTGCTTGGACCTGCATGAACAGTGTTGGATGCACTTCTCCAGACAGGTTTTGAAGATCTCTGTAACCTGCTGGACCAGGGAGACATGGTTTTTCTTTTTTTTAATTACTTTTTCAGAGTTACAAAGCCAGAGCTCAGAGTGTGGTCAGGGGCGAACCCCTAATCCAGCTCCTTACCTGCTCCAAAAACCAATTCAAATTCAAATTGAATCCAATTCATGGTCCCCACAAGAGAGACATACCAGATCTGAGCCACAAGGCTACTACACTTGATCTTAGCCAAAAGGCCGAGAAGCGATCGGACCATGCTTTTTCAATGGCCCTTCAGTTTCCACAGCCGTAAATTTTATCATCATTGGATCCTTTTTAGATTGCTACATAGATCATAAGTCCTATTTCCCAGCCCACATTAAACAACTGACTGCCCTTTTTTCAGAAGAGAGCAGAATGTTACCTTCCCCAGTGACCTCTAGAATTAAAAGGAGAACGCACAGGATTTTGCAACAATGACTGGCTTACCTTGCAAACAGGGTATCTTTGATTGCACACATGGTGCCATCAGAGCACCAGAACACCAGCCAGCAATTCCCATGAACGGAAAAGGATGCTACTCCACTAATGTGCACTTAGTGGCTGATAACAGGGACATCATGCGGTCTGTGCAAGGTCACAGGAACATTATGCAGTTTGTGCAAGGTCACAGGAACATCATGCAGGTCTGTACAAGTTACACAGGGAACCTTCTGCTGCATTCTGGTTTGAATGTTCTACAAGTCAGGATGAAAGGAATGGGAGCATGTAATTGGAACTGCAATACAGAGACTCTGTAAAGTCTCAGGGCAGAGCCTTGAGCAAATCGGTGGAGTTGTGGAGAAGTAAGCTGATGCCTCATTTGTGGCTACAATCTATTCGAAGCTGCTGTTGCTTCCTCCCCTTGTTACACCCCCTCCCCTGTCCTTCCCATGTTCCTCATCGATTGAATCCGGCAGTGATTCTGGTGGCACCTACCCGTATTGACTCTATTGCTCCCTGATAGTCCCCCCACTACCTTAACTGGAACCTAAGTTATCTAAAAAATGGAAAGTCCGGCTCCTCCATTGTCAAAAACTTTTCCATAGTTGTAAAAAATATATTGTAGGTTGGAGGATGTAACTTTACTTTGAACAATGCATCCCTGATTTAAATAGGGGTGCACAGAATCATAGAATTTACAGTTCGGCCCACAAAGCCTGCACCGGCCCTTGGAAAGAGCACCCTACCTAAGCCCACACCTCCACCCTATCCCAGTAACCCCACCCAACCATTTTGGACATTAAGGGCAGTTTAGCATGGCCAATCCACCTAGCCTGCACATCTTTGGACTGTGGGAGGAAATCTGAGCACCCGGAGGAAACCCACGCAGACACGGGGAGAAAGTGCAGACTCCGCAGAGACAGTGACCCAAGCTGGGAATCGAACCTGGGACTTTGGAGCTGTGAAGCAACTGTGCTAACCACTGCTATCGTGCCCCCCTGCAGGAGCAGATAGACCTAAATGTATATGTGCATAACTCATTGAGAGTGGCAGAACAGGTTGAGAAAGCCGATAATAAAGCATCCAGCAGTTTCATGGGCTTTATTAATCGGGCCATAGAGTACAAGATCAAGTGGTTATGTTGAATTTGTAGAAGTCACTAGTTGACCTCAGCTGGAGTGTTGCGACCAGTTCTGGGCTCTCCTGTCTGGCTCAGAAAAAGGTCCGGTCTGGAATGCATTGCCTGAGAGTGTGGTGGAGGCGGGTTTAATTGAAGCATTCAAAATGGAATTGCTGTTCTCTGAAAAAGAAGAATGTTCAGGATTACAGGCAGAAGGTGGAGGAACAGCATGTGGTAGTTGCTCATTCAGAAAGACGGTGCAGACATGATAGGCCAAATGGCTTCCTTCTATGCTGTTACCTACTTCGTATTGTACCTCAAACTGTGCCAGGAATTGTGCATTTACGGAATTGAGAGAGCAGCCAAGTATTTCACAATTCTCGTACTGGCAATGTCATGGGGCTTGCCATGTCCCCACACTCCACTCTAAGTGAAAGTTGGGACTTAGTCTAGCAGACATTATTACCCAACCGATTTCTAGTGATATAATTTAAGTTGTTTACAATTCAACATTGGACTGGAGTTATAGATGCTATAATTATTGCTCTTGTCAGGTAATCGGATCGCTTTTATTTTGGTATGATATGTCTGTTCAGAATAGTAATAAAAACAAATGGTTTGATGGGTAGCATTGCTGCCTCACAGCGTCAGGAACCCAGGTTTGATTTTGGGGCGGGGGGGGTGCGCGCGCGTGTGTGTGTGTGTGTGTGTGTGTGCATGCGCGCGTGCTGTGGCAATCTTCTAATTGCTGTGAATGCACCCCTATTACTCAGACAACTGTGCAATCTGTCACATTGTGAAAAATTTAACTCATGATGATGCACACAGGAAATGAGGCAAGTCTAACTCATAATCACATAGTACAATAATCCATTGGGCAAGAGCAATCCTAATACATTTGCGTTTCATATTAAAAGTGCCATACTCCAGTCCCAAACACTAATCTTTAAACCTAAACAAAAGCAATTAAATTGGTATGAGGGGAGAACTGGCTAAGGTTGATTGGGTAAATAGACTAAAAGGTATGGTGATTAAATAGTGGAAACAGTGAAAGAAACAATCCAAAATGTGAAACATGGATTCCACTAAAAAGACAACTCAGCAGAACAATCCATCTGTGGTTTACTAAGGAATTATCAGATTAAAGGAAGAGAAATATAGGTCAGGATTGTTCATTAATCTCCGCTCCGATCAGGAATCCCTGAATTGAGCGTCCCCCGAAAACGGATTGGTGCCCAGCGCTGAGTGGTTTCACTTCCTCTTTTTCACAGCAGAAACCTTTTGATGTGGTGGGAAGCTGTCAATCATGGCAAGAGTGTTTATAAACATCAAAGCAGAGGAATGGAGAT
Source organism: Scyliorhinus torazame (assembly GCF_047496885.1). NCBI lineage: Eukaryota > Metazoa > Chordata > Chondrichthyes > Carcharhiniformes > Scyliorhinidae > Scyliorhinus > Scyliorhinus torazame. The sequence continues at coordinate 76,549,265 of NC_092712.1, forward strand.
GCATTCAAGGGTGACGGGTAAAATAAATAAACAATCCATCAAGCATCTGTGTCTGGACCATTAAACTGTCAGTCACTAGCTAGTGAAATGTATTGCTGTGTGAAATTGAATGGAAATTTTGTATTTCAATGACTGTAGGGGGATTTGAAACCCTTTCAACTGTACTTGGCTTTCGAGGAAGCCCCTGTCACTTTTAACAGTTGCTGCTTTAAAGGATTTTGTCTGAGGCAGCATGCCTGGAATGCTTTTCACTTTTCAGGCAGGGGTGTCTGATTGGGAGGCTGGGGAGTCTGTCCTGGGGTTGGGGGGGGGGGGGGGGGGGGGGTGGGGGTGGGGGGTCAGGTCACCCTCATGTATCTGTGTTGTGTGGGTTGACCCATTATTCCCATGGTGCGGGGAGGATGCCACTCTGTCAGTGGGGAAGCGGACCTCTGGATCACGCTGTCTGCTGAGAATGGTGGCCCAAACCGGAATCCGGCCAGCTCTCCACCATGCATATGTTTACGTGGTAAAGGAGAGAGACTCGCTCTTAGTCCTCATACACCCTTGGCAGGAGCACTTAGGTTCCAGAACAGAGAATCCCTCCCATCCCATAATGTGGCAAGAAATACTAATAAAGCTGAGGATTGGGAGTGTTATAAACCATCTCGCTCTCCTGTCACCCCCATCTGTCCCTGTCCTGAATAGAAATTTCTATTAGAGTTTGCTCACTAAAACTGTGGCTACAGTAGGGCAGCACGGCGGTGCAGTGGTTAGCACTGGGACTGCGGCGCTGAGGACCCGGGTTCGAATCCTGGCCCTGGGTCACTGTCCGTGTGGAGTTTGCACATTCTCCCCGTGTCTGTGTGGGTTTTACCCCCACAACCCAAAAGATGTGAAGGTTAGGTGGATTGGCCATGCTAAATTGCCCCTTAATTGGGGGAAAAAATAAAATAATTGAGTACTGTAAATTATTTTTTAAAAACTGTGGCTACAGTGATGATTCCTTTAGCTGCAGGCATGGACTTTAATAGAAATGCACAATACAGGCCAATGTACGTCATATATATTGACACTTAACAAACATCTACCATTAGCCAGTGTAAAGTGTTGCAGTCTTTCACGAAAATCTGGAATTCTGCCATTAAGCTCATCTGCGGGAAACCTAGATTTTTGCCCAGCTGTGGCCACTTCCTCATCGAAATGATTGCTGAGAATATTGCCTCACACAATAAGATGCAATCAGTCTGTCCTTGTTCTCCATTCATAGAAAATAGGAGCCAAAGTAAGTTATTCAGTCCTTCGAGCCTGCTCCCCCGTATGATCATGGCCGATCCACTCTCTCAACGTCATACCCGCACTCTCCCCATAACCCTTGAAGCCTTCCAGCATCTAGAAATCCAGAACGCTGTTAGCTGCTGGTTGCCCCTTGGGGCAACGTGCTTGTTTGAGCTACTTGTTATTGGTTAGGTGCTTTCTTGTCTTCACCTGGCATGGATGTTTCAATTGGTCAAGCTGGCCACAGTGTCTGCTTTCCACTCTGTACAATGTTTCAGTGTGTATGGGAGTTGGAATATTTGGCTGTGGGTTGATGGGGGTTTTTGTTTCAAGTACGTGCCAAGTTTTTTGTATGGAGAATTGAAGTTGAGAGTGGCTTGTAAACCTGATGCAGAGTGGGTCATTCTCAAACTGTAGGTCTTGTCTGTTTATGATGGTCAGTTTAACTTTGGCATTTTGACTGCGGTTAATGAATTTTCCATCTAAATTTCATTCTGACATCGAAGGGCATCTGATCTGTTTCCCGTACCAGCCTCCCCGAACAGGCGCCGGAATGTGGTGACTAGGGGCTTTTCACAGTAACTTCATTTGAAGCCTACTTGTGACAATAAGCGATTTTCATTTCATTTCATTTCATCTTTTGAGGTGAATAGCTACCATCTAGTTAATTGTGAATAGTATGGGGGCTATCACACAGCCTTGTTTGACCCCAGTCTGGATTTTGAAGGTGTATCTTTCAGGTCTTCCACTGAAGACCGTTACAGTCATATCATCATGAAGCAATTGCAAGATTGTGATCTAAACCCTTGGAGCAGAATCCAGAGAATCACGATTTACTGAGTCAAATGCAATTCCTGGTGGTGTTCTGAACATTTTTCTTGGATTTAAAGGTTATGTCGGAGATTCCTCTGGAAAGGGGGTGGGGGTATGGTGGGAGTTCTTTCCTTCTCCCAAAACTGTAGTGTGAGTGCCTGTAGTATTGATGTGAGCAAAAGTCTACCAGCTTTGAAGACCTCGATAGGAATACCATCAGGGCTGCAGATAATGTTTTTTTAAAAATTGGTTTGATTGCTTGTTGCTGCTCACCCATTGATAGTGACTCACCCGTGGATTCTACCACAGGGCACAGGTGAAATAGTCACTGTGATTTCAAAGTTGAGGAGTTTAAGACATATAGGTTCTTGATTAATAAGGGATCAGGGATTATGATGGGGGGAAAGGCAGGAAAATGGGTCTGAGAAACACATCAGTCATGATTGAATGGTGGAGCAGACTTGATGGGCCGAATGACCTAATTCTGCTTCTATATCTTATGGTCTTGTGTTCAAAAATGTTCTTTCTAGCATTGATGGATAACACTGTAATTTTTCAGAATAGAAATGCCACCCTGTAAACGAAGGGGAGTTTTCCCATTTGATCCTGGTCCATTGATGGCCCTGGTGCTTCAAAAAAGCTTTGCATGCAGTGATGATCTCTCAAGCATTCACTTCCCGCCACATGTTCTTTATCTTCTGGATTTCTTCAAAAGTACCAAAAATTGAAGTAGAGGTGATTGGGTATATTGAGATCATGTGCTCAATGGCCATGTCTGTTACTCTTTGTTTGCTATTCAAAAAATGTGATGATGAGCCACAGTTGACTCTTGGCTAATCTGTTGGCATCATGTGTGGCATCAAGGAGCCCTAGCAAAATTCAAGTCGGTAGGAATCAGGAAGAAAGCTCTTCATTGTTTGAAATCGTAACTTAGTTCAAAGGAAGATGCTTGTGGTTGAGGGAAACTGATTATCCCAAATGCAGAAGTTTCTCAGTGTAGTGTCCTAGGCCCAACCATCTTCAGCTGCTTCATCAATGACTCCCTCCATCATAATATCAGAGGTGGAGATGATCCCTGATGTTCAGCACCATTTGTAACTCCTCAGAAACTGATAGTCTGTGTCCATATGTGCAAGACTTGGACAATATTTAGGCTTGGGATGAAAAGTAGCAAGGAACATGTGCACCACATAAGTCCCAGACAATTACCATCTCCAACAAGAGAAAATCCAACCATCTCCCCATGACATTCAACCATGATTGCATCGCTGAATCCCTCAATAGCAATGTCCTGGGGGTTGCCATTGACCAGAAATTAAACGGGACTAGTCCGATAAGTACTGTGGCTACAAGAGCAGGTTAGCAGCTGGGAATCCCTGACTTCCCAAAGCCTATCCACTATCTACAAGGCATAAGTCAGGAATGTGATGGAATATGGTCCACTTGCCTGGATGAGTGCAGCTCCAACAACACTCGTAAAGCTCGACACCATCCAGGACAAAGCAGCCCGCTTGATTGGCCCCCCACTTCCACCACCTTCAACTTTCACCGTCTCCACCACCGATGCACATCGTTAGCAATGTGTACCCCCTACACATGTACCCCCAACAACTCTCTCTCTCTCCTTTTTTGACAGCACCTTCCAATCAGCGACCCCTCTCCTATTCCCTAAAACTGGCCTTGCTATTTTGCTAATTTAAAAAAAAAAACTCATTCCACTAAAGAACAAAAAAAATTTATCGAGATTTATTTCTTCAAAAAGATATATTGGTATGAAAACACAAAAACAATTACAGGAGATTAACGTGTGTTGTAATAAAAACATTTAAATCTAAAATT